>NC_000083.6:24920142-25232642 GCF_000001635.26 Mus musculus
CCTACTACCCAAGTCAGGGTGAAATGGAACTTCAGCCACACACTGCTCTCAGTGACTGGAGTCAACGGCATGATTTCATCTGTGATGAGGGCAGACAGTTCTTGAGTGTGGGGTAGAACCTGGAACCTGAAAAACTCAAGGAGCTCTGCCAGCTACTATGTGGCTATGCTAGGGTATGCGACAAGTCTGTACCTTCTCAGTCTTGTGAAGAAGGTCATCAAGAAAACTGTGGTTTCAATCAATGCAATCGCTCCTAATTCTTCCCTCAGACAACCCCAATCCTCACAGTGGCCTTAACACTGCAGTGGACAAAGACCAGCAGGCTTTACCTTTTCCTCCACGACTGGCGAGGACTGCAAGCAGCAACAGACACAATGGCCAGCATATAGCAGCGACAGCACAGAGGACAGGACAAGAAGACCACGTTAGAGAATGAAGGGCACACTGGCTGTTATCTATGCATGTGCTCACAGAGAAAGCGTGTGCATGATGATGGTGAGCTATCTGGACCCCATCATGTTTCCCCTCTACACAGACAGTAGCTATACACAATCCCTACAGGAATAGACACATGAGGTACAGATCCTTATGGTTTTGACAAAAGACCCTAGGATGTGACCTATTGAACAGGTAGGTGGGCGAACACAGGACTTATCACAAATACCATGTGCACATAGGACAAGAGCACAGAGACACACAGCTCCCATGCATATCTGCAGCAATGGTTTAAGAACGGTAAGTGTTGGAGCATTCACTGAGTTCATTCCAGACATATAGATTCTGAAAACCACGCAAGGAGTGCAGGAAAAGGCCACGTGCATTCCATGCGGCCAGCAGCTCAGGCTCATGAGGAAGAAAGCCTTTATAAAGTTCTTGTGGGGAACTGACAAAGTGTGAGCTCTGAGTGGACCAACTTAAACATCTGACCTAAAGGACACAGCTTCCTTCTACCTCATCCCAAGGGCAGAGCATCAGCAATGCTGAAGTACAGTCCCTACTTGTGAAAGTGCACACACACTTGGGAATGGAGGAAGGGTTCCTTCTTCACCTCAATTAGCCCACTATTTTGGATCAAAATAGTTGCTGTTCGTGCCAGGGGCTCTGCACTACCTTGTTGCCAGCTTGGTTTAGACCATGAGACAGACTAGTTTCTATTTAACTACTCAATAATGGCAGGGAGAATGGAGTCTATGGGTTGAGGACACTCATAGATCCACTTCTCATGAAACATGTCAAGGGCATACTGGCTCTCTTAGGGAAGAGAAGATAGGAGGCAGCACTAGCCTAAGGGCCCTAAACTCCTCTCAGGTAGGAAGCATGCTTCTTACAGCCTGGTTGCCTGGAGATGGAGAAAAAAAAATCTAAGAGTAGGAGAAAAACGGAGGTAGAAGTAGAGGCTCTGGATACCTTGCAGGTGTAAAACTATGGAGCCCACAGGAATACCTTGGTAGCAAGCTCCTGGACGGGCCTCCATCCCTTCACTAAGTGGATACCATAGGAGAGCACATTCTGCCTGAAGTTGAGGTGTTTCTTTTCCAAGGAAAAGCAGATAACCTAACTTGGCTCATGGTGATGACCAGAGCCATCAGAGGTAAGCTTCACAGCCTACACGGTTCTGAACCCAACCCAGCTTTGGTTCTGGCTCAGCTCAGAGGATCCGAGATTATCTATTTCTTCAGCACCACAGGGCCTGGAGTATCCACCTGTGACACAAGATACTACATGCTATCTGCAATCCTGGGTTTAGGTTACACTGCCCAGGTTCCTGTGATATATTAGGCATGTTTCTCCCACATTTTCAACCACAAAGCTGCTAAGGAATTCTCCCTCTCTAAGACAGTGTTTTTATACTCTGTAGCCTAAGCTACCCAGGAACTTACTATGTAGTTCTAGCTGTATGGAAAAATCTGTGGGTTTTCCTCCTACCTCAACTCTTAAGTGCCCAGATTACAGACTTGAGCCATCATGTCTTGCTCCAAAATGTTCTCCTGAAGGATAGGCTGGCAGGAGATTGCTAGAAGGTTCTAGAATGCTGAAGATGTCAACTCCCCCCCAACCTCTACACAAGACTCAAATACCTCCTTAAAGATCACTGATTACAAGATCAGCCTAGTCATTTGGAGATCCTCTAAGGGAACAACATCACAGTGTGCAAGGAAGGAGTCTTCCTGGGCCAGAAACTGACAGTGTGTCGTTTAGTGCTTCTGCTCTTCAGCTATAGTGAACACAGTGTCACAGCTCACCACAACGATCCATATTGTCTTGCTAGTTCTTGTAGTGCTTGGGATCTCTTCAGAATGCATGTATGCTGCCTATTTTCTGCTACAAGCAGCAGCACCATGCCTGAGCACACACACCCAGACCCTCCCTACCTTCCTCAGGCTTTCATATGCATCTTGTTTTCATGTCAAAGACTTTGCCACACTCAGCCCAGAGCTGTCTATCCTGAACCATTCCATTTGTAGATACAGTGTACAAAACAAGCAAGGAGGAGGAATATGCAGCCTTATCATAAAGCAACTTGAGGCTTTTTCTGGTCCAGACCTGACTTCAAAAGGTTTAGTTGCAGGAATTTGGAACCACAAAGCAATAAGGTGATGCCTGATTCAAAAATCTGTGGTTGTGTGTTCTGTCTCCTACTCCTCCACACACTTGACTAATGTCTCTAATTGCTCATCTCTAGAGCTGGTGATGACGCCCCATGAGACCTCTGATACTTGCTCTATAGATACCCTGACTCAGACACAAAGAGGTACAGAACCATGCTCAGCAGGGTTCTTCTTGACGTTTAAGCAAAACTAGCACCAAATCCTGAACATGGCCATTAACAGGGACCTAGGGGCTTGGACATTATCCTTCCCTGCATGAGGTACAGGGATGGGGCTGTGCAAGGAGGCCCGTTATAGAGTAGGTGTCCAACTTTTTGACACTGTTATCTCTAATGTGTTGGGCTGCATACATAGTTATCTTAGCACTTATGTGATCTATGGGCCAAAGGCTAGAAGTGCCAGTTTTAGAATACAGATGAAGAACATTAAGCTACTGCCCCAAGTTGGGATCTGTACATATTTTACAAAGATCTCAGTTTTAGATTCCACAGCTCATCTGAACTGACCCTACCAGATGATACATATACACTCAGTCTAAACAAGAAAATAAGGTCAAATAATGTTGGGTGACTAAAGAAAAAAAAAAAAAAGGTTGGGTGACTGTTTCAAGTCCCATTTGCTTCAAAGCCCTCTTATTGGGCCAAGGCCTCCATGTACTTCTTTCTGTCAGGCTGCTGTGCAGATCCTCCTGCCCCTCCCATTGGCATCTAGGTAAGGGTTCAGATGGGGAATTAGAGCACCACTGGGTAAAATCTTGGTCAAGAGCCTTTGGTTTAAATTCCACACCCCCACAATATGCTCACATAGCTATGAAAGCACCGTGAATACTGACTGGCAAAGTTTCACATATATTTTAATAAGTGGTAAAGTTTGCAAAATTAGAAATCATATAGAACAAGGACAGACTGTACACAATTTCCCTGAGCCTCAGACAAAGACCCGGGATTGAGCAGAAGGCAAAGCAGTTACAGTAAAGTCAAACCCACCTTCATGCACATTCCTGCTCAGTGTCCCTACCACTTTCCCTTCCTGCCCACCAGGCCCTACCCACCAGGCCCACCTACCTCCGCCCGGGCAGGCTGCTTTCTGTTTGGCCGCTACCCCCAACTTGCTGCATCTTGGATCTTTCAATGTGTTCCACATAGGTCTGGATCATCTGTCAAGAGGGTTTCCCTATTAGTGTCATCTACTAAACATTCAATGCTAGAATTCTGAAGTGCTGTGCTTGGATAAGACAATTCTTTTAGGGACCAAGCATCTAAAGAACATGGCAGACAGCTTTCTATTAAACAACGAAGGTATGAGAAGTGACCAAAGATCGGCAGCAAATGGTAAAGTGTAGCCGTAGCAGTTAACACCCACCCTCATGCCTGCAGGGTACCCACCAGCACCTACCTCTGTGTGCCGCTGGTGCAGGGCATTGTATTCCTTCTTCATCTCCGATTCTCGTTCCTCCAGTCGGGAAACTAGAAAACACAACCACCGTGTCAGCTGCAGTCTACCTTCCGCTGCTCAATCCATGTGCTCTGGACTGTAACAGCCCTGACACATGGTACAGCAGAGCAGCACTCTGCTCAGAAAGATGAGAGCACTAGATGGAGAAGGTGAGTGGCATGTGCACATGGTGTGAGCCTCACATGTGAGAATGCTCAGTCCTGATGTAAGAGAACCCAGGATGGGTGGCACTCACAGAATCACCTGCTCAGGGTAGCCAGAGCTTCCAAACACAGGCAAATCTCATAGCATGTACTGACAGAAAATGGAGGTGAGGACTCAGTGGCAGACCACTTGCCTAGTATGATGAACATGGCTTTGGGCTCCATCCTCCAAACCCATAAAACAAATAAATAACTAAATAAAAAATTTTAAACAAAAGAAGTGAGAAGCTCATGAAAAGAGAAAATTCAAGTGAATAATCTGAGTCATGTTAAAGACTGACCAAGCTGGGCGAGGTGGCGCACGCCTTTAATCCCAGCACTCTGGAGGCAGAGGCAGGCGGGTTTCTGAGTTTGAGGCCAGCCTGGTCTACAGAGTGAGTTCCAGGACAGCCAGGGCTACACAGAGAAACCCTGTCTCAAAAACAAAACAAAACAAAAAGATTGACCGAGCTCAGAAGCAATCGATGAAGCGAATCGCTACATTCCTTATATACATCAAGAGCTGAAATTGTTTTCTCTAGGCTACTACCTAAAACTGGTAGTCCCTGCTGACACCTAGAACGGTCCCATCTATTGCTGTTCCTGTCTAAAACAAGCTAAATGGCAATACTGGCCAGGCAGCCTGCTCCTGGGTCCTGCTAATGGAGCCAGCATGCCACTGTCCTGTGTGCCTCCCTCCGTACCTCTATCTCTGTAGCCCACTGAGTGACGATGATGAACAAAGCAAGGCAGGACATGTGCAAGTCGTGTGTCCTGGACGCTGGGTGGTATGGTTCGTCACTTGCTTTCATCTGTCCTCAGTGAGAGGCTTTCCTCAGCTCCTCATGGTCTCCCGATGTCTTCTCTAGATTGATCTAACAAATTACATGGCTCTACACCTCATCTCAGACCACACTGGGCTCTATGCTCTGGAAAGGGCCAGGTAGCATCTGTGGGGACTACTGCTGCTCATCCTGCATCTGACAACTGGTAGTAGTGTAGGAACCCTTTTTTGAAGCTCAGTATAAGCATCAGTGCAAGGTAAAATCAGCTGCATTTTTTTTCTTGAAGGAGCTTAAAGCATAGACACCAGCACCTAACACACACCAGACCCAAAGAAACAAGTACCCAATGCACATGGAACCAGGGGCACCAGGACACACCACACATGGAGCCCAAGAATAGCAGCACCCATTGCATATGGGGCCTAGGGACACCAACACTCAACAAAGATGGGACCTAGGGACACTAGCACCCAACACAGATACTAACATCCAAAGCCCATAACTTACAAGACTCTAGTAGCTAGCACACATGTGACTTATAGATACTAGTTCCCAACCTACACATGACTTATACATGTGTATAAAACACAGAACACATGTGACTTATATACTTGAGTTATAGACATTGGTGCACTATATGCATGACTTACACAAACTAAAACAGCACACACTTATGTGGCTGCCCAAGAAACAACAAGTCTACCCATGTCAGGTGTGTTCAAACTCAGCCTATCTGTCCCTTGGGAAGGCTGTCTTTTGGCTGTCCATGTGTACCTGGAGGAGTCAGGGTTAGTGAGGACCTCCCTACAGGCCACTGCTTGGGTGCATGTACAGGTACTGCCTCACTGAGAGCTTCCCATTTGGCCCTCAGGCTTCAGCTTCGAGCTAGCCTGGAGATTCACCAGCCAGTAATCTTATTTTGCATTTTTTTCCTTTCTAAGAAAAGAGCCAGTAAGTTTTCACATGTCAAACACTCTAATCAAAGGGAAAGTCACAGTACCTGTATAAAATGAGGTTTATTTTATATATATATATTAAAACAGGCACTGCTGGGCAGTGGTGGCGCACGGCTTTAATCCCAACACTTGGGAGGCAGAGGCAGGCGGATTTCTGAGTTCGAGGCCAGCCTGGTCTACAGAGTGAGTTCCAGGACAGCCAGGAATACACAGAGAAACCCTGTCTCAGAAAAACCAACAAACAAACAAACAAACAAACAAACAAGCCAAAAAACAAACAAACAAAAAACCGTAACAGGCATTAAGGTTTGCTTCTTGTTTGCAATACTAGCACATACAGAAGCCCCCTGCCCACTGCTCACCCTCAGGCCCTGGTCCTCAGCAGGAAGGTAATGAAGGTAGCTATTTCTCGAGGTAACCACATAAAGTGACAAATGTGTTTTAGTTACTGAAATACTAAAGCATAAAAACAAAAAAATTGAATGATAGCTGTAACAGCAACACTATAGTTTAAGTACAGTTTAAAGATTTATTTGTATTATTTTAAATTATGAGTATGTGGGGTGGGGTGGGGTGGGTGGGCTGTGTACACTAGTGCAGGGGCCTGAGGAAGCTGGACAGCAGAGCCTGCTGCAGCTTGAGTTACAGCTTGAGTTACAGGCAGTTATGAGCTGCCTGATAGAGGGGCTGGGAACCACTCAGTCCTCTGAAGGAGCAGTACATGATCTTAGCTAATCTCCAGCCCCTTAGGCACAGCCTTACAAGCTATGTTTCTATAGTTGTTACTGTTATTATTATTATTACTATTATTATTATTATTATCATCTAGTTTTCCAGGATAGGGTTACTCTGTGTAGCCCTGACTGTCCTAGAATACACTCTGTAGTCTAGGCTGGCCTTGAACTCACAGAGACCTACCTATTTCTGTCTCCACAGTGCTGAAATAAAAGGTGTGAACTACCACAACTGGCATTTTTTTTTTAAATTTTTGCACAGATTTTTAAAAAGATTTATGTATATAACTACTCTATCTGTATGTACACATGTATGACAGAAGAGGGCATCAGATCCCATTATAGGTGGTTGTGAGCCACCAAGTGGTTGCTGGGAATTGAACCTTGTTCCTCTTGAAGAGCAGCCAGTGTTCTTAATCACTGAGCCATCTCTCCAGTCCCTATTTCTTAATTTTCAAAAGCACCTTTTTACCTTTCCCTACAGATATAGCTGGCCAGGATTCTGGAAAGGAGAAAACTGGCTTAATAAGTTGGTCCTGACTTACTCTAAGGCTGAAACTTAGGGACTCTTATGCTGAGGATCAATGTTTGAGGTGAGTAGTAGACAAATGGCTAGTATTTGCAAACAAGAAGAAAACCTAAAGATCTCCTAGAAACTATCACTAAAACAGTGAGCTTCACAAAGATCAGTCAGGACTCAAGGCCACAGTACTTTTTCCTTAGAAGTACAGCAGGACTGAGGGTTTGAGTGTTTGCTATAGACACATTTATGAAGTAAAGTGTGCTGTGCCACAGGACTTTATTTCCACCCAAAGCTGACTATGGAAATACACAGTTGTGTGATGAGACAGAACAAGTAGTTGAGAATCACCCACTCCCTTTGATCAACAACTTATGTACTCCTCCCCAGATCAGTTGTAGACTATACATGCAATCCCAACGTATGGCTTCTGCTAGCTACTTACTCTGATCTGCATAGTTTTTGGCCTTTAGCTCCAGCTGGCGTGTCTGAAACTCATAATGTTCTACCTGGATCTGGAGTTCTTTCTTCTCTTGTTCCAAGGCATCTTCAAATTCGATGAATTTCTATGCATGGAAGGATAAAGATAAGCTTGGTGTGTGTTGGTCAGGTTTGAGAGCAGCCTTTCATAAGGAAAAGCACAAGTTCAAGAGCCCAAGAATCCAGACACCTTAAGGTCACAAGCTGGCACCAGAGCTACGGTCTCCACTAGATCCTCGATTCCTTTCCCTTCATGCTACTACCTGCCTTTCCCCATCTATAAAGAGACACTGCAGATAAACCCTGATAATAATATGAGAATAGTCTGCCGGGTTGGTGGCGCACGCCTTTAATCCCAGCACTTGGAAGGCAGAGGCAGGCGGATTTCTGAGTTTGAGGCCAGCCTGGTCTACAGAGTGAGTTCCAGGACAGCTAGGACTACATAGAGAAACCTGTCTCAAGAAAACAAAAAAAAAAAAAAAAAAAAAAAAAAGAAGGCACACACACACACACACACACACACACACACAACTAGTCCAATAATGAGCGAACCAAACCTTTGGCTAACTGATACCATCCCTGATGGCCTGTAAACTTAGCTTTCACATACCTTTCCAGGGCCTCATGAGCAATAGGGAGGCCTGCACGTGATCAGTTAACTGGGATCCACAAAGATGTGGAGCATGTTACTTGCAATAGACTACAGATTACCCTGTCAGTACTAAAGAAGGAGATGAAGGAAGACAATGCCTCTCCTCATCTCTACCTCACTGTTTATTTTCCATTGCTTGTTTTTTCTTTTCTTTCTTTCTTTCTTTTTTTTTTTTGTTTTTTTTTTCTTCAAGACAGGGTTTCTCTGTATAGCCCTAGGTGTCCTGGAACTCACTTTGTAGACCAGGCTGGCCTTGAACTCAGAAATCGCCTGCCTCTGCCTCCCGAGTGCTGGGATTAAAGACATGCGCCACCATGCCCGGCACACTTGTTTTATCGAGATAGGGAAAAAACTCCCCCTTGTGGAACTCACTACAGACCAAGCTGGCCTCGAACTCACATAGATCACTGTCTCTGCTTTTCAAGTGTGTTGTAGCTTTTATTTTTATAAGCGTGCATGGTTGTGTGAGTTTACAAGTCCCACAGGCATGCAGGATGCTGCTGAGCAGAAGAGGGCATCATATTCTGCAGAACTGGAGTTACAGATGGTTGTGAGCTGCCATGTGGTTGTTAGGAATTGAACCCTGGTCCTCTGGAAGAGCAGCCAGTGCTCTTAACCCCTGTGCTATCTCTCCATCCCCACTAATCTGCATTTCAATCACCTCTTAGCTCAAGATCCATTATTACTAGACTAAAAACTACAAGCACTGCCTCTGAAAAGCCCCAGCCAGGAAAGTTTCTGAGCAAAATGATCATCATCAAACCAAGGAAAAGAAATCACTCTGCAAAACAGACACTCTAATGAGGCCGAGAGAGGAGGCAGCACCCATGGTGTGGACCCTGGGTATAGACATTGCCTCTGAAGTAGAAGGTCAAGCTACGTGAGTGACATTTTGTAATCCCTACAGTAGTAAGAGTTGAGGAATGAAGTGTGTGCAAGTACTGAACAGGAAGCTGGAATGTGACAGGAAATCCCATCTGTAGGAAACATGAACACAAGGTGGACTTTAAAGGCATAAAAAGCTTTTCACAGGTCGCAACAGCAGGCTTCTGACTGCAGTTTCTGGCTAGGGTCATGCTTCATATAATAACCCACCTACACTCACTCCACAGCAGTCTGGACAATTGATGTCCCTCCTGCTGCAGCCTGTCCAAGGTCTCTGTGCTGGAGCACAGAGCTCCAGGGAATGATGAAAGGCTGACTCATCCTGTATAGGCAGCAAGAGGGGAATACCCCAGGGTGTGTGTGAGTGTTGGGGTGGGGATAAGTTGGGAGGGAAGAGACTGCAGCCAGAAGGAAATCTACACAGGATTAAAGACACTGTACTCATGGAAGCTGAAGGAAGAATACCCTAGAGCCAGCAAAATGCAGGAGGTTTTGTGTGTATATGCAGATATACAATGAAAACAAGTGATTCTGAATCAACTAGACACAATTATCACATGAAGACTACATATGGATCAGTCAGCCTTTTTAAGAGAATTTCACGGAATGAGATGACTCTTCCCATTTCACACATAAAATATAAAGTGAAAAAGTCAACTTTATAAACTTGTCAACATAAAAGGTAACAATGGAGCCAGGTGTGGTGGCGCACGCCTTTAATCCCAGCACTCGGGAGGCAGAGGCAGGTGGATTTCTGAGTTCGAGGCCAGCCTGGTCTACAAAGTGAGTTCTAGGACAGCCAGGGCTATACAGAGAAACTCTGTCTCGAAAAAACAAAAATAATAATAACAATAACAATAAATTTAAAAAAGGTAACAATGGAGGTCAGGATTCAGGACCCTGAATGCAGAGTGCTGGCTATGTAATCTCTTACAGTGGATTCACGGGGCTGTTAGAGCTTTCCTAAACCAAGCTTTACTGGAAGGTAAACCTCTTCTCTCGCACAGTTTTATGGGCCAGGAATACCCATAGGAACTCAGCTAGTTTGTTAGAAGTGACCACCAAGAGGAATCAAAAAAATCAAAAAAGGTTCTTTTGCATTATTGATAGGGGAAAAGAAAGGGAAAGACTTTCCAAAATAAAAATGTGCCTTATTGGTCTTTTGTATTAAGCAAGCAGATAGGCGAGAAGCTAGGGACAACTTGGGCTTTTGAGCCTGTGCCATCCATCACCTGTGGCAACTACCTAGGTTAAAAACACAGTAACTGCAGGTCCTGAGTTGCAAGGCTGGAGTTACACACAATATCTGCAATAACCACTGAACAGCACTTGAAAGAAACAGAAATCTTTCTTCCTTTCCTTTTTTTTTTTTTTTTAAAGATTCATTTACTTATTATATGTAAGTACACTGTAGCTGTCTTCAGACAATCCAGAAGAGGGAGTCAGATCTTGTTACGGATGGTTGTGAGCCACCATGTGGTTGCTGGGATTTGAACTCCGAACCTTCAGAAGAGCAGTTGGGTGCTCTTACCCACTGAGCCATCTCACCAGCCCCTTCCTTTCCGTTTTAAAGATTAATTAATTTATTTAATGTACATGAGTACACTGCTGCTCTTTTCAGACACACCAGAAGAGGGCATTGGATCCCATTACAGATGGTTGTGAGCCACAATATGGTTGCGAGTCAACATATGGTTTCTGGGAATCGAACTCAGAACTTTGGAAAGCCAAGACAGTGCTACTGAAAGTTTAAAGCCAGCCCAGGCTAGAGAGTAAGACTATGTCTCAAAAAAATGGATGAGAGGGCTGAGTGTGGTGGCCCATGCCTCTAATCTTAATACTTGAGATGGAGAGGAAAGCGGATCTCTTGTGAATTCAACACCAATCTTGTCTACCAAATGAGTTCTAGGCCAGCCAGTGTATACTAACACAGCCAGAGCTAAAGAATAAAACCCTGTCTCAAAAAACCAAACAAATTAACAACAAAACAGAAAGGGAGCAAGAAAGAGAAAGAATGATACCAGGAAGGTAAGAACAATTAAGATTAACTAAAATCTAAACTCATGTTGGGCGGTGGTGGCACACGTCTTTAATCCCAGCACTCAGGAGGCAGAGGCAGGCAGATTTCTGAGTTCGAGGTCAGCCTGGTCTACAGCGTGAGTTCCAGGATAGCCAGGGCTACACAGAGAAACCCTGTCTCAAAAACAAAACAAAACAAAAACAAAAACAAAAAGAAAGAAAGAAATCTCTTTTTTTTAAAGATTTTTTTTTTATATGAGTACATTGTAGCTGTCTTCAGACACACCAGAGGAGGCATCTGATCTAGGTTGTGAGCCACCATGTGGTTGCTGGGATTTGAACTCAGGACCTCTGGAAGAGCAGTCAGTGCTCTTACCCGCTTCCTAATCTGGTCCAGTTTTACCCACATTAATGTGTGATGACCTACTAGGAAGATGTTACAATACCTCAGCTGACACAGGTCTTTGCATTTTAGAACCAGAGAGATGGCTCATGGGTAAAGCACTACTCATAAAAGCCCAACACCACCTGGGTTTGATCCCTGTAACCCATTAGTAAGCTGGAAATTATGGTATGCATCTCAGGTGAGATGTGAGACATAAACAGGACAGTGTCCTGAAAGCTGTTGCACTGGCCATCCTGAATATGTAAGACAGCAGAAGGAATAAGAGAGACCCTCCCTCAACAAGGTAGATGGTGAAAGCATCTCTGGAAAAACTGTCTGACCTACATGCATGCCGTGCGTGGTACATACTTACCTACCCTCATAAAAACCTCATTCATTCATTCATTTACACTCGCACAAACACACACACATCTTGTGGACAGATTGATGGTACTTTAGTTCAGGTCACAAAATGACATGACATCAACATTTGAATCAAGGTTTATCCTAATAAGAGACTTCTAACCAGATATAACTGGCCACCCCCAAAACACATTTAAAAATTGGCAGCATTCTGCCGGGCTTGGTGGCACACGCCTTTAATCCCAGCACTTGGGAGGCAGAGTTCGAGGCCAGCCTGGTCTACAGAGCGAGTTCCAGGACAGCCAGGACTACACAGAGAAACCCTGTCTCGAAAAACCAAAAAAAAAAATTGGCAGCATTCTAAATATGAGCCAGACAGAGCCTTGGCTAAGTGTGTGTCTGTAGAAGTGTGTGCTTTTCTGGGTATTTGCTGAAAGGGAGGATGGGTAAGACAAAGGTTAGCTAAGACAAAACTGGGCAGGAGTCCCAAAGGAGGCAGAGAATGGAAGAGGTAACACTACCTAAGAGGCTTGGTGAGAAAGAATGTGCCAAACATTTTCATAATAGGCACAGTTTTGAATCTGTCACTGTTGGTTCATATTTAACCCGTTAGCCCCCATGTCTCTTGTCTATATACAAAATATTCAAAGAGTCACAGACAACAACCTCAACAAATCTCAAAATCACGAAGCTCAGGGAAAAGCTAGATAGTAGTATACCTGGAATAATTCCATTTAGTTAAAGTTCTTTTTTTTTTTTTTTTTTCCGAGACAGGGTTTCTCTGTGTATCCCTGGCTGTCCTGGAACTCACTTTGTAGACCAAGCTGGCCTCAAACTCAGAAATCCACCTGCCTCTGCCTCCCAAGTGCTGGAATTAAAGGCGTGTGCCACCCCCCCCCTCCAGCTTAGTTAAAGTTCTAGAAGATGAAAGTTAAAGAGAACAGTCACCTGGGGATGAGGCAGAGAAAAGCAGAGAACAAGATCACTCTGTGAGAACTCCAAAGCAGGGGCAAGGCTTCCGGGACTTACATGAGTGCTGAAAATCAAACTGGACACTAAGCATGTGCAGTCTGTGCACACCAATGAGACCTTGGTACCCCTTTCCCCCCAAAATGAAAGATTAAACGATGAAGGCCAGGATCAAAGGTTCAGTCTTGTGGCCAACAGCACAGCTGACTTCCGAGCACTAGGGATTTCCCAGCTGTCCTCTTCTCAGCCCAATGAGAATTCCTCACCTCCTGTACTGTTTCCTAGACAGCTGGCACCCCTCCTCCCACCACCAGTGTTTTCTTCCGCCAGGTCTCCTCCTTAACTGCCTGAGGTAGCTCACTCTAACTGGAAAATGTCCACTGAAAAATGCAAACCTATGTTCTAAGCATTTTCCTTTCTTGCCTGATGCTAATTTAAAAATATCAGTCACCTGCTTTTATATGAAGTCAACTCAGCCATGCTCACATAGACATGTGGCATGGTTGTCCTGGCCACATGTATTAAACGACATGAAAAGCAGAGGCTGAGATCGTGGCTCAGTGGTGAAAACTTGCCCAGCATGCTCTGAGGCTCTGGTTTTCATTGCCAGCACTAGAGAAAGAAAAAGGAAAAACAAAGTCCTATTTCCACAATTTCATGGGTGACAGTGAAAATGCTCAAAGGCCACTGTACCCATCGGCTACTGAACTAGATAGTATAAAACAGAGCAGGCCCATTGTCACAGAAAGTTCACTGGGCAGAATGGTTGCTCCAAAGGGGGTCCTTGGGCCTCAGGAACTGAAGCATCAGTGTGGAGAGATGTGCAGAGAAACAAAAAGCCAGCTTCCCTTCTCATCACACCAGCTAGAATCTCTTTGCCGGTACCAGCAGGGAAATGAGAATAACTCTGGGTGGAGCAGGCCAAAAGATACTAAATTCTTCAGAGCTCCTGAGTGATAAGGATCATTCGTGATCTCTTTAGTACATGGTTGGATGCTAGAAGTTGGGGTTGGGGGGCAGAAGTAGCCTGATAAACCTTTCCCTGACAAAGCAATAGAAGTGGCACTTGGGAAGGTAGGAGGGTATTTGAGTTGAGAAGAATGGGCCTCTAACCACTTCAAGTAGAAATGTGAGAAAAGGGTATCATCCTGGGTCTTTCAGGAAAAAATAAATCTTGGGTCAAATTCTGAGTTTGGATTCTGTTTGTGTAGCAGCAAATGCCACAGCATCAGCAAATGTCCAGAGAACCCACTGGAGTTTCTTGAGATAACCTGAAGGGTGCTTCTACCACATCCTTAGGGCTAAGAAAGATAACGGCAATAATAACGACAATACTCTGTCTTTCAAAAAACATCTTTTTTCCTTGATCTAAGTGCTTGTCTACTGCAAGGAAAAAGGCTAGTACAGTTAGCTGCCTTTCTAGTCCTTTTCTCTTCCAGAGGAAAATGACCAAGGGATACAAACCACTTTACATTAGAACAGTACCAATCAGTAACAACTCGACAGATTATGAGGCCCAAGTCTGAGTTGAAACATTAGGGGCACTGCCCTCGCTTCTAAATCCACCTTGCCACAGTTCTCTTTCTAGGTAACCAGTGGTCAACAGTGATACTTGTAGTGAACCTGATTCACTACTTTTGGTAACTCACTCATTTTATAAAACAGCTACAACTGAAGGTCTGAGAGAAAGAGGGAGAGGCTGGGTAAGGTGTGTGGTCCCCGGGGGCAGGATAGCCAGGCTGGTTTCTTCTGTCAACACTACAGCTGAGCCCCTCCTCTCAGGTTCTGAGTCCCAGAGAGGGAACCACCTGGTATCAAAACATACTGGTATCAGGAAAGAAGGAAAGGGCTGCGATGTTGTCTCTGTTTAAAAATTTTAAAAACCTAGGATTCTGTCTTCCCAGAAAGCTGCTGACAGCTCAGATTACCCATATCTGACTAAGCTTAAACAAGCAAAGTGCCCGGGACAGCAATTCTGCAGCACAACTCTGCATGCAGTGATGCATCGCTCCGGGCTATTACACCATCTCATCACCCATCCCTGTTTAGAAAAGGAAACTGTAGTCTTTTTACAGAACTGAAGATAAGCATGCAGGTCTTTCCACAGGAGCTAGGATGCTGTTTACAGTGTTTAGTCCCCCTTCAGCTTTACCCTCACTGGAGGTCCCTCCAAGGGCATAAATGGGCATTTAACCCCGGCTTCCACCGGGCCAGTTTGGCATCTATTTACTCATTGCATTGCTCAGCTTCCTTTCAAGAGCTGGGTCTTCTGCACAACCTAAGCCCCACGTACACTCACTGCTCCGTCCAGCTTGTTATTAAGCTGGAAGGCAGAGGCATCCTCCCCGGGGGACAGTGTCAACACTCAAGCAGAAACCATTTTACAAGGATGTAACTTTGCCTTACCACAGTACACCTTCATTTTCTTCTTTTTCTCCACATTAGTGATCTTGACTATGTAAGTATGGAGGCAAGGGGAAGAAATAATACCCAAGTCCTTTGCCAATGTATCAAAAGTCCCCAGAGAGTCAGGGCTATGGAGAGTGGTATCAGGCACAAGACAACTCCAGGGCAGGTCTAGAAGGACCAAACACTGCAGACTTCTAGGGTACTGCCCCACTAGGCAGCAATATGAACCCAGAAGGTAAGGCTTAAGCTGTTGCCAAGGTCTACCCTGTTACTTGGCCTGTCCTTTTGTCTGTGGTCAGTGTGTGACCTTGATCTAGCCCAGACAGTTTCTGGAGCCAGTTCCCTGTTTCTGAGGTCACCCAAGCCCTCCTCACATCCTTTGAGGCTTTTGAATCCCCCCATATGTAGAGAACTTGATTAAGCCAGTTATGTGGTGCCCATGCATTCACAGCAAAATCTTGACAATCAAAAGGCAAACCATGGAAAGTATGAATGATTCAAGATAAGCAAAGCTTTTATCCTAGCTGTGATGCAGGGCCACTAACTTAATAAGAAGCCAAAATATCAAGATCGACTCTTAATTTCAATAGTAGTCTCTAAGACTGTGTCAAGTCAACTTCACTTAAATGGAATTTAACCTCATATAAGAAGGCACTTCCCATCATAAACCGAAGAGCATTTATTTCTAGAATTGTAGAATTCTGGGCTTTGTGATTCTAGGGCAACTTGCTCCAAAGACGGGAAGGAATAAAACCCAGAGCCAGCAGGCGGCAGCCAAGGTCAGAGGACAGCAGGAATGGGGGCCCATGTCTCCCGGACTCTGCACAGGCTGTGCTCTAGGTCCCAATTGGATGGAGAAAGTGGCACTCCCAGCAGCATCGGCATCAGCATCAGCATCAGCAGCATACTGCCGGCTGAGCCGAGCTGGCTGCTCCACGCTACCCACACCGTCCCTCACCGTCCCTCTCCGCGGCGGCCGGGGCCCACGCACCTCCTCGGCCTGTTTGCGCAGCGCCTTCTCGCGCTCGTATTGCGTGAGCAGCTGCTCGTTGTCCTCGCGTAGGAGCTCCAGCTCCACCTCGTGCTCCTGGTTCTCGCTCAGCACCGAGTCAAGGTTCTCCAGCACGTTCACCACCAGCGGCATGAGCTCCTTGACCACCTCCTCGTCATAGCAGTGAATGAGGCGCTCGAACTCGCGGTAGATGGAGCCCGCCAGGCCCGACACACGCTCCGACATGACCGAGCCCGAGCAGTAGTCGTCTTGGTACACCACCACTCCTCCTCCCTCGTCCATCTGGATCTCCATCATCGCGGCTACCGCCGCCGCCGCCAGCGCGGCTCGTTCCGGGGCCCGAATCCACGGGCCGCTGTCACCTCAGGCAGCCGCTACCTTAGGACGTGCCGCCGCCCAGGCCGCGCCCGTCACTCCCTTGCCGGAAGTCCCGCCTGGCTGCGGGGGTGGAGCCCCATCCAGTTCCGCCCCGAGCGCCTTGACGCTAAAGGAACGTTTCCGGCTGCGTTGCTGGTGGCTCTTGAGGACGTAGCTCAGTCTGATTGGAGTGACCTGGATGCTTCTCTATCTCTGTCCTGTTTGTCTTCAGACCTTTGTCATACATACTCTGGCCACCCTCAACGTTCACGCGACATGTGTCGCTTGCCCTGTTTCTGGTTGTTTCCCGCTCTGCTGGTTGCTTAGTTCCATGCAGTGCTTCATTTTGCACAGGACACCAGGTTCTAAAATCCTTATGTGTGGCGGTACTTTTGAGACAGAAATATAAAGCGAGTCGATCTATATGTGTTCATTTGCTGGGGACACCATGAACCTGACTTTGAACTACTTGCTTTTTTTTCCTCTTTCTTTTTTTTTTTTTTTAAATTTATTTAATGTATTCACCGTTGCTCTCTTCAGACACACCAGAAGAGGGCATCAGAACCCATTGTAGATGGTTGTGACCCAACATGTGGTTGCTGGGAATTGAACCTAGGTCTTCTGGAACAACCAGTGCTCTTAACCACTGAGCCATCTTTCCTGCCCTTGAACTACTTTCTTGCTTACGTGGTTTTCCCGGTCCCCAAAGCCTTCCAAGGCAGCTCAGATTCACATCCTCTTAAAAAAAAAAGTTACTTGTTATTTTATGTGTATGTGTTTGGTTGTATGTAGACTTGTGCATCACACACATTCCTGGTGTCTGTGAAGGCCAGAAGAGGGCATCTGAATTGGAGTTAAGAAGGTCAGTTGTGAGCAGCCATATGGATGGCCAGAACTGAACAGAGGTCCTCCCCTCTAAGAGCAAGTACTCTCAACTGCAAGCCACCAGATCTTACTCTTAACCAACACAGTCCTTCTTGTAGCTGAAGTCCAGAGCACTTAAAACATTCCTCACAATTTCATATGCAAAGTCTTACTGTGTAGCACTGGCTGACCTGGAACTTGGTATGCCTGGCTTCTGCCATTCAGTATACACCATTACCTGGGGCTATACTTCCCTCATCTTTCCAAACACATAGATAAATACCTACTCTAAGAGATTGTTTTGTAACATGCCTCAGACCTTAGCACAACTCACTCCATGATGGAAGTCCAATTCAGGCTGTAAAACTCGGCATGTAGATAGCACCACCTGCCAAAAGAATGAAAACAGACCCAATCCCTCAGTGTGGATAGTTCTGAGAAAGTCTCTAAATTCCTAACTTTGCTTTTTGGCTTCTGTAGTTCTGCCTCTGACTAACTGTTCTTGTTAACTGAAGCATGCCAACCCAGAACATGGCTTTGCCCTTAAAAGCTCATCCTGAGAAAGGCTCAAGGCCTTTCTTGTTTGAGATCCTAAACACCCAGTGTACTCACCAGCCAGCTAATAAAGACTTTCCTATTGGCTTAAAACTATGTCAGAGCATTCTTCCACGGTGAACACCCCACAACATTTTCAGGTTGCCTGAATTTTGATACTGATTTAATTTTTCAAGCCTGCAAAACTGAGCCTACGTATTATATTATCAACCAACTAGGAAAACAGGCTGACGAGAAGGGGCATACTGCAGTAGCACTTGCAGTGACTGCTACCCGAGCCAGTTATTAGTATTTACTGTAGATGGTGTTTCACTTGTATGTGCCCTGTGCCCACAGAAACCAGAGGAGGGTGCTGGACGCTCTGGAGCTGGAGTTAACTAGGGGTTTTGAGTGTCACGTGGGCTCTGGAAATAGCATCTAGATCCTCTGGTAGAGCAGCCAGTGGTCTCCCCACAGGTCCAGTCCCACCGGAGTTAGTTTTTAATTGCCCAAATGAGGAGCCAGAACAAACTGATAAAATGATTAATTCTTTAAGATTTTTTTAGAGTTATTAACTTTGTATGGTATGAGTGTTTTGCCTGCCTATGTATATATCACATGGATGCCTATGTATATATCAATCACATGGATGCCTAGTGCCCATAGAGGCCAGAATCATTGGATCTCCCAAAGCTGGAATTACAGTTGTGAGTCACCATGTGGGTCCTGAGAACTGAACGTAGGTCCTCTGCTAGCATAGCAAGTGCTCTTAAGCACCGAGCCATCTCTCCAGTCCCCTGGTAAACAGATTACAGTTACAAGATTGTGTTTAGGGGTTATCTGAGTATTTTGTTTTAGGTCTCAGCAATTTTAACCCCATAAGTTCTTTTCCTGAGACAGGGTCTATATAGCTTTGGCTGTCCTGGAGCTTATGTTGTAGACTAGACCAGAGTACGTTCTAAATTCAGAGGCAGAGGGACCACCTGCCTCTGCCACCCAAGTACCGGGACTAAAGGCATGAACCATCCCTGTAAATTCTTAAAGTTAGAACATCACAGTGGGGGCACCTCCCACCAACAAAGGGACAGACCAACTGACTTGAAAATTACCCCCCTCCCCCCCCCCCAAAAAAAGGGAGGAAAGGCCTGGAGAGATGGTTCAGGGGTTTAGAGCACTGACTGCTCTTCCAAAGGCCCCGAGTTCAATTCTCACCAACCACATGGTGGCTCACAAACATCTGTAATGGGATCCGATGCCCTTTTTCTGGTGTGTCTGAAGACAGCTACAGTGTACTCATAAACAAATCTTTAAAAAACAAAAAAACCTCACTCTGTAGACCAGGCTGGCCTCAAACTCAGAAATCCGCCTGCCTCTGCCTCCCAAGTGCTGGGACTAAAGACATGCGCCACCACTGCCCAGCGAGACAGTGTCTCTTTACATAGATCTGACGGACTTAGAACTATGTGGATCAGTCTGGCCTTGAACTTACAGAAAGATCTGTCTGCCTCCCAAGTGTGTGCACCACAAGTTCTAGTGCTCCTTTGTTGTTAACATAACTGGGGGCAAGTTTGTTAAACTGATCAAAGCAAAGTGAGTTAAAAAAAAAAAAGGTTCTCCCACCCCCACCTGAAACAGGGTTTCCCTGTGTAGCCCTTACTGTCCTGGAACTCACTCTGTAGACCAGGCTGACCTCAAACTCAAGAGATCCACCTGCCTCTGCCTCCTGAGTGCTGGGATTAAAGGTGTGTGCCACCATAAAAATATTAAAAAAAAAAAAAGAAAGAAAGAAATGCCACCCTTTTCAACCTAGTTTTCTTGGCGATAAAAATAGTGCTTACCTAATAGGAAAAAAAAAAAAAAAAAAAAAAAAAGGTGTATGCCACCATGCCGGGCCTAGACCTTTGTATAACCATGTAGTGCTACCTGAAGTCCAGCTCATGAAGGAATGAGCTGTACTGTATTCCTTTTCTATCGCTGTAATAAAACAACATGACCAAGACAACCTATAGAAGAAAGTGTCCATCTGAGCTTACAGTTCCAGAGGGCTAAGATTCCATCACTAGCATTACAGCAAGCGAGCGAGCAAGCAAGCAAGCAAGCAAGCAAGCAAGCAAGCAAGCAAGCAAGCAAGCAAGCAAGCAAGCATGGGGTCAGGGCAAACAGCTCACACCTCAAAGTCTGCCCCTCTGACAAACTCACTGAACAAGACACCACTTTCTAAACTTCCCCAGACAGTATAGCATCTTCAACTGAAATCCAGTATTCAGAGTTCAGTTGGAGGCCAGCTTGGTCTACAAAGTGAGTTCCAGGACAGCCAGAGCTACACAGAGAAACCCTGTCTCAAACAAAACAAAACAAAACAAAACAAAAAGTAACAAAGGTCTAGACTATTTCATTATTCATCGTTCAGGATGCTAGTTTAGGAGCTAACACAAAAACTATATAATTCCAGTAGTATTTCTAAGAATGAGCTCTACCTGTGATAAGAATGAGATGGCAACTGTGACAGTTTCACTTCCTCATTCTTATCACAGGTAGAGCTGCTGTCTAGCCTCTCGAGACATACCCACATCTTTTAGTGCCTGCCTAAGGGCTGAAACAGTTGTTAGCACGGGATATGGCATTGTCAGTTTCTAATGCAGCTCATGGAACTCAGTACATTTCTAATTACGTGTAGACAAGCTTTCTAATTACGTGTAGACAAGCAAGGTAAGATGTTGTTTTGGGTAACACATTGGCTTTGTGAAGCATTGGTCACCTGGCTGTCCTTGAACTCAGAGATCCAGTTGCTTCTCTCTGCCTTCCAAGGGCTGGGATTAAAGGTGTTTATGGCCATTCCTAGCTTGTTAAGTGTTGTTTTTTATCGAAAGGCTCCGTTCAGTATTCAGAATGTGAAACTTCTGGGAGACTCTTCTAAGCAGGCAGTCATCCTGACACAAGCCATCTATCTTAGTGTTTTATTGCTGTCAACAGACACCATGACCAAGTTAAGTCTTATAAAGGAAAACATTTAATTGGGGCTGAGTTTCAGGTTTAGTCCATTATCATCAAGGTGGGAGTATGGCAGCATCTAGGCAGGTATGATGCAGGCAGAGCTAAGAGTTCTAATTCTTAGGGCCGGGCATAGTGGTGCATGCCTTTAATCCCAGCACTCGGGAGGCAGAGGCAAGCGGATTTTTGAGTTCGAGGCCAGCCTGGTCTACAGAGTGAGTGCCAGGATAGCCTGGGCTATACAGAAAAACCCTGTCTCAAAAAAAAAAAAAAAAAAAAAAAAAAACAGAGTTCTAATTCTTTATTTAAAGGCTGCTAGTGGAAGACTGACCTCTAGGCATCTATGGTTGAAGGTCTTAAAGCCCACACCCACAGTGACACGTCCACTCCAACAGAGCCACACCATCTAATAGTGCCACTCTGGACCAAGCATATACAAACCATCACACCATGTAATTTAGATCTAGATATGGAGTTTGCTTGTTGACCATTTGAAAGTGTATTTTCTCAATGGGGCTTCGATCTAACACAGCTGAATAGGTGGCCAACCCACTAGTTACCACAGGCTTGTTACTGGGTCACTGAGGCATTCTGAAGTCAAACTGGAGCAGGTTTTCTCCTAGTACTTGTCCTAAAGAATAAACTCCGACTACAGAACACTAAATAGATTACAGCATATTCCCAATTAATTCTGTTCAAATATTAAATCCTGGGCATTTCTAGATCAAGGAAGGGAGAAGTGAACTTTACTAAAGAGAAGCTATAAAAAAGGGTCAAAGTTCAGCATTGTTTCCCAACCCCTCAATTGGACTATGGAGAAGCACAAACACAAAATACACACAGGCTGTATGTGGTTAGTAAGTTTAATTCAACCATTATACCCAGTTCTGCCTCATAAAAAATTAACAAAATGTTCCTATCAAAATTGTATTATCGCTGGGTGGTGGTTGCACATGCCTTTAATCCTAGCACTTGGGAGGCAGAGGCAGGCGGATTTCTGAGTTCGAGGCCAGCCTGGACTACAGAGTGAATTCCAGGACAGCCCGGGCGACACAGAGAAACCCTGTCTCAAAAAAAACAAAACAAAACAAAACAAAAAAAAAGTATTATAATGTAAGGGCAGGTTTCTTGCTCTGACACAGTGATAGAAAAATATTGGCACCAGATACACTTAAAAAAAGTTTTAATGCTTAATGTAGGTGACAATTGTATATTACTGGATTTAGCTGGGCACTAATTTACAGATTCACACTCTGAGTCCAGCTGTAGCAGAAGATAGAAGGATGGGAGATGAATAAGGCAGCCACTGCTGTGGACCACTGTTGCAGGTCCCCATATCCTCCCAGCCATCCAGGCCAGCAGGTGGCGCTTGAAGCTTTTCTCTCACAGGGCTAAGAGCAGAATCAGCATAGTGATGTTAGATTCCTCGAGACAATCCAATTTGGAACTCACAAATCATTTTCTACTTAAGAGAGCAGTTATAAAAGGTTTATCTCTATCATTGTATTATTTCCTTATAAGCTAAAAAAGTTAGTGTCTGGGCTAAATAAAGTCAACATCATTTATGACATTTTCTTAAATGGAAAAAAATGCTCTAAATTCCAAAATAGAGCTCATGATGACTGAACCACAAACCATTTGAGTTGTTAGAGAATTACATACATGTAAGACCTGTTACTTGGCTTCAGGATACAGGGCATCTGAAGAGGAAAACTCTTTGGTTGATAAAGCCATGGTCAGAGCCCTCAACAGACCGGGTAGGATGCAGAGCCCGGCAGGTGGCTCCTGCAGGCACTTGTAGGTCAGTGTGTCGGTGTGTGAATGCAGGATTGCCACTTTTCCAAGATTTACTGAGGACATTTTTGGCACCTACTGTGAAGCGCTCTGTGGGCGGGAGAAGCAGAAGCAGCAGCACTCAGAATCCCTTTCCACAGATGCACCCCAGAGGGGAAAGAAGGAACCCCGCAAGGGCTGAACAGGGACATCTGCCTGGCAGGAAGTGACGTGACTCTACCTCTGCTGTCAAATGACTGTTCTGACCTTCCTGCCAAAACACTTAGTATCCTGGCTCAAGGAGCACTGTTTATGAGCAGGGTCAAGAAGTCTAAAGCTTTCTAAAGGCAGCTCTTGTGCTTTGGTGTAGAGAGTAGCACTTTTCTAAGCGTTGAAGCAATGCACAGGTATTTATAAGAAGCTGACACTAAAAACACCTTTCCATACATTGGTAAAGCAGCCAACGAACCCAACATCCTTCAGCAGGCTTTCCTCCCAATTATAGGAGCAAAGCAAGACAGGAGAACAGGAATCCACCCAATACCTGGACATATATGGCCCTGCAGAGGCCAGAGACCTTCTGTACAGGAAGAACCATGAACAGGGAGAACCCCTCACAGGTGCAGAACTAAGGCCTATGCTTAAGGCTGATGAGACAAACAAAAGGAACAACCCACATGCAAATCTGGCACATCAGGAACTAAGCCAGCTGTAGAGGAAGACAGGCTGCTACCACAGACCTGGCCATGATTTTAGGTGCAGTATGGGACAACTCAGAAGATTGGTGTATAAAAAACCCTTCCACCCAGGACAGGACTGAGAATAACGGCCTGACTTTCTGTTGACTGCTACCAAAAAGAGCAGTCATGTTTCAATACTACAGAGTGACATAATGGGAGAAGGAGAGGAGACATTAGGGTTCTGAGGTATCTCAGAGGGGGAAGCATTTAGTGATAGGCATTTCCTGAAAGGCTTAGTTAGTGCAGACTCCACTTTGTCTTTAAGAGTTTCTGTTTGTGTGTGTCTCCTCCAGCCCACAGTGAGAGTAGTGTGGGGTTTTTTTCAACCAAACCATACTTAGATGCCCAACAGCCAGCAGCCTGCTAACACAAGGACAAGAAAGACCCTGGAACCCTTCTGTTAATGGCCCAGCTCTTCTGCCTTCCCCAGAACTTTACAGATGTGTTTCATAGAGAGCAGTTAGAGAGGAGGGACCAGAGCATCCCAGTTTACCCCACAATGTATGTCTTGGCAGTCCTCTGTGCAGCTCTGCCCATGACAACAAGGCTTATGAGCAGTCAACCCCACACGCATGACAAACCCTCTCCCACCCCAGCTCATTTGAGTTAAAGGAAACACTAACATTCAATACTCTATCTCTGTCTGGTCTAGTTACAGGCAGAGCAGGAGCTTCTCAATAGAAGGAGAGGCTGGATTTGCCTCCTGGTGGGTTCAGGACTTTGTTGTGGGAGCGAGGTCGTGGCCCCAGTCTGGGTTCATGACTGTCAACTGTAGGTGTGGGCTCCGGTATCTTTGCATGCTCTACTTCTTTTGAGCTTCCTTTGTCACTCTGCTCTCCTCTGGGTGTGGAGTCTGTTGCAGCTGTAGGATAAAAATCAACAAAAGTCCATGAAAGGCAAGTGCATAGTCCACTACACTGTGCAGCAAGCTGCACTAACTGAAAGTCAGTGCCGCGGCATAGCCAGAAAGTTCTGAAGCCAACTGGTCCAATCAGTCAGGAAGCACTTTGGATGGTGGTTCTCAACCTGTGTCAAAACCCTTGTGATGGTGTGTATGCTCAGCCTAGGGATGACACTATTAGAAGGTGTGGCACTGTTGGAGTAGGTGTGTCACTGTGGGTGTGGGCTTTAAGACCCTCATCCTAGCTGCCAGGAAGCCAGTATTCTGCTAGCAGCCTTCAGATGAAGATGTAGAACTCTCAGCTCCTCCTGCACCATGGCTGCCTGGATGTTGCCATGTTTCTGCCTTGGTGATGATGATAATGGACTAAACCTTTGAACCTGTAAGCCAGCCCCAATTAAATGTTGTCCTTTATAAGACTTGCCTTGGTCATGGTGTCTGCTCACAGCAGTAACACCCTAAGACACCCCTGGAGAGGGTAGTGTCAAATTGCCCTTTCACGGGGGTCACCTAAGACCATCAGAAAGCACAAACATTAACATTAAAATTCATGATAGTAGCAAAACCAGAGTTATGAAGTAGCAATGAAAATAATTTTATGGTTGGGGGGGGTCACCAAAACAGGAGGAACTGTAATTAAAGAGTCCCAGAATTAGGAAGGCTGAGAAACACTCTTCTAGAAGAAAAGAAAACCTAACAGTATTACTAGCAGGAACTGTGCTCCTGTCCCGAGCCTGCTTTAAATACTAAACCAGAGCCACCCTCTTATGCTTGTTTTGGTCAGTTGTTTTGAAGGCAGAGCAATGCTAGGAAGAGCATGAGCTATTCCTCTGGAATACAGAAGGGCAGGAAATAAGCTTACCTTTCAGGTCAGACTTAGAGTCTTCACCTTCACACAGCAAAACATGATCCTGCAGCAAGGTAAGCAAGCCAGCAGGTTAGTGCTCGTCCAGGCAGGCAATGAAAGTTTAGGGATGAGTGGCTGGTTTATTTTTAATTGTGTTCCTCTGGCCATCTAAGACATCTAGACTCTGCTAGGGAAGTATTCTACCCACCACCAGGCCACATCCTCAGTCTTATTTCTACTTTCTGAGTCAGGGTCTCATTGAATTTTCCAAAGTCTGGGCTTAAACTCACTCTGTAGGTAGAAAGGCATTGAACCTCAGCTTCCTCCTGAACAGGTGGAGGTATAGGCCCCCACTATATGGTCTGTTTTATTTTTAGCCTTTAAAATGTTTATGGCAGGCTGGGGATGGCTCAGTAGTTAAAGCTCTTGCCGTTCTTAGGTACAGTTGTCTGTAACTCCTGCTCCAAGGGAATATGCTGCCTCTGAGGGTATCTGCATTTACCTGAACACATACACACATGCTGACATACCTAAACATAACTAAAAATAATACAATCTTACAATAAACAAACTAGCAGGCTTCTGAATAAACTGCTCAATAACAAAGTGCTTCTCTAGCTTGCGAGAGTCTCTGTGCATTTGATCCCTGGCACTACAAAACAGAGACCCGTGACTAAGCCCCTGTAACTCGCTGGACTGCAACAGTGATGTTAGCTCACTGCCAGCCTCTCAAAGCCCCAGTTATTTTATTTCTTAATAGCATAAGGCATAGCTTTTTAAGAAGTAGCCACAACAGGTTTTAAATTATAAAAATTATTTTCTAAAAGAACCCACTAGCATGTTTCATAGCTTCACCTACATTATAGTATATCAGAATGTCTTGTTTTGACAGCACAGCATTTGAATGTGTGGCTCAAAGCAGACAAACCAAATAGTTTGGCCACATAACCAAATGTGAAATCTCAGCATTTATGCAGGATGCCAAGAGTTTGAGGTCAGCCTGGGCTATTAAGAGGACCACTTGTTTCTGTTTCGAGACAGTCTCACTATGTAACCAGCTTTGAACTCAAGAGACCTGCCTGCCTTTTCTTAAATGCTGGATTAAAGGTGTGTACCACCATGCTGACAAGAGAGAACATGCCTTTAAAAACATGTGGTTTTGAGCCTACTTAGCTTTGACTTTTGGGAGAAGCTGGCCTGAGATGGTCTCTGATGGACTTCTACTAGGAAGCTGTAACTATTGGTCGGCTCTTTGTTCTGTTAGCAAATAGTAAATATTATCTAAGTCTATTTACCCCTTCACGGCCAGGGTTACAATGCTGATATCCTATCATTGCTTCAAAGCTGGGATATTCTTTTCCAGCTGTGTCCTCACTATGCCTCTTAGCTAGCGTCCACGTCACTGTTCTGCTGTCCCTCCTCCCAAGGAGCTTCCATACAGGTAAACTGCATTGTGCTCAACTCTAGAGAACACCTATTTTCATTGGGAATTGGTGGGGTCAAGGGGTGCTGCCATAATGTGCATGCTGAGCCAGAAGACAGCTTTTGAGACTGTTCTCTCCTTCCACCTCATGGGTCCCAGGAATCAAACTCAAGTCTTAGGCTCGGGCAGGAAGCAGCTTTACCAATGGACCCATCTTGCTGGTATCCTGTAGTATTCTGTAAAGGGGACTTTTCTTTAATAGGTACTCTCTCTACACTTCATGCAGGAAATGCTGATTAAACAGGATTTTTTTTGTTGTTGTTGCTGCTACTGTTTTTGGTGGGGAGGAGGGAATGAGTTCAGACAGAGTCTCTCTAAGTGGCTCTAACTATCCTGGAACTCACAGAAATCCACCTGCCTCTGTCTCCTGAGCGGTGGGATTGGATTAGAGACAAGTGCCACCATGCTCAGCTTGGTTAAACACTTTTCTTTTTTTGCAACAAATTTAATGAGTTGGTTTTCTGGCATTCTCTAAAGGTCTAAAATTTTTTTTTTTTAACTAACAAATGCAAAATAGTTGGTGAATTTTAATCCATTGCAATTACATGTTTATCTTAGTACATGGGTGCCTTCACTGGATCAGAGACCTGAGATCCATAATCCTCAGAGATAACAAACATAAGCTCACCCTTGTGGAGAGCCATCGTCCTGGGCTGGCTGGGGAGGCAGCTGGGGTAGAGCAGTGATCGAGTGATACAGTGTGGGGGTTGGTCTGATGCTGCTGGTTCTCTAATGCTGCCCCGGGAGACCCTCTCACACACCAAACGATGCTAAGTAACCTTGCTGGCAGGTTTTTAGTTACCTGACTGGGGGTTGCAGGTAGAGAGAAAAGGGTGGAGAAAAGAGAAGAGACCAAAGGAGGAGGGAAGAGCCCTGAGAGGAAATGGACCACGAGCACATGGCAGGACAGACATAAGTAACAGGGACACATGGTTCAGATATAAGTTAAAATAGCTCCAAAACCTGCCAATCTAGGCTTACAAAGTAAATAAAGTACCTGGAGTGTGTGTCTTTTTTATGGACAAGCTAAAATATATAATCCCAGTGTTAAACACGCCCAGGTTAAATCTCTAGTGCTATGAAAGACAGACTTTTCCTCTCCAGAACTCAGCAAGGGTCAAACCTTTACACTATGCGCTCAGTCATGAGACCGCAGGTACAGAGTGGAGCAGCACAGGCAGGTGCCTGGTGGCTGCTGTGTAGAGATGAACACAGTTCCTTCCTCAGGTCTTAGTCATAGGCTGAAACATGTTTCCTGGGTGACTCCGACCAATGAGTGAGCACACCCAGGAAAGCAGCACAGTCTCTCTGTCTGTCTGTCTTGTCCTAGTCATACCTATGTCACACCTGCTTTCTGTCTGTCTCTTCCCAGTATTACGCCACACCTGCTTTCTGTCTGTCTCTTCCCAGTATTACGTCATACCTGCTTTCTGTCTCTTCCCAGTATTAAGTCACACCTGCTTTCTGTCTCTTCCCAGTATTACGCCACACCTGCTTTCTACGTCACACTGCTTTGGAACTCTTTGAGAAGTGAACTTGAAACAACTTTTATTTTTCTTTCCTGTCTGGCTATATGAATGTAGTCCATACCTTGGGCTTGTTTGGGTGTGCCAGAGGCGCAGTGGCAGTGACTGGGGACCCAAATATGTCACTGGTCTTCCCCCCTGGTGGATTCAAACGTTGTCGAGTTTGCACAGGAGTCGATTCATCAAAGATCCCACTTCCTTTGCCTCCTGCAGGAACAATCACAGAAGGGTGAACATCAGAGCTCAACTCTGATGCGACGCCATCACTGTCTTCCTTCTACAAAAGACTTAATGCCTTCTTAGGTTCCAGGACAATAGAGTGGGACAATTACTCCAAGTCCCTGAAGCCTTATATCCCAGCTAATCTCTAATCTGGTCTGCTACAGTGTTCACGTGTATATAGCCAAGCTGACCTGGGTCTGGATTCAGAAAAGGAATAAAAAAACATCACCTTTCCCCAGAGCTCCCTTATAATGAACAATGCAAGTTTTCCTGTGGGAAAGTCTCTTCTGTTAATCAAAAGGAGTTCTTAAGCCAATCAAAAGCAAATAACTAGCGGTTTTAGTTCCCCCCCTCTACTCTGGAAAATAAGGTTAGTCACTCTGACCTCTTTCCGGCTAGAAGGCCTAGCAATGAAAAAATGCCAGCAAGTTAAAAGACATGTTCCTTAATAGAAATGTGCATCTCAAGCCGATCTTATGGACCCAGGCCTGGACAGGATGGAGTTATGCCTATGTTAGGCAAAAATGTATGAAATACCAATAGATGTCTTCACTCAGCAGGTATTAAGCATCTAGACCCTCACCTGAGATTCCAGCCACTCTTCTCCACCTCCAATGCCCAGCTCTATAGAATCCTGACACAGAGACATACATTGCCTCAGGAAATGGTAGACCAGACCAGACATGGAAATTAACTCAAGGATGGTAGGAGGAATTAACTCAATGCTACCTTTAGGAGGCTAACATCTATGCTGACAAACAACTTTTCAGTGATTTGCGTGTTTATAGTTTCATGTGCTCCTAACTAACCCTTCACTGATGCTCCTATAAACAACCCAAATAAACTTAGTGGCTTACCAAGCTGGAGCTAGATGGAATGTTTACTTGGGTGGCTGCTGCTGGGTTATTTAGGAGACTAGAGGGTAACTAGAAGTCTGCTTACATTGCCCCAGGAAAAGTCAAATACCACCATATCACTAAAGGACTGGCCCATGTTCTTCTGTGCTCGTTTTTTGTGTCCCCTCAAATAATCCCAAATAGTTACTCCTTTGCTCTCATGACCATGTTGTCACCACAGCACTCTCAACAACAATCAGAATGAAAAGCAGGAATGCCTAAGTCTTTTTCAAGGAATCTATTTTGCTAGCTAGCAGAGCTATCAAAAGGTACTTCAAGATCCTACTGATGGGCTAGAGCACCCTTCCAGAAGACACTGACTGGCTTGAAGGGACCAAGAGTGTAGCTGCTGGGATGTAGTGAGAATTGTAGTGTCCTTTTTAAAAAGTTATGTAAGGATACTGTAGCTGCCTTCAGACACACCACAAGAGAGCGTTGGATCCCATTATAGATGGTTGCGAGCCACCATGCGGTTGCTGGGAATTGAACTCAGGACCTCTGGAAGAGTGGTCAGTCAGTACTTTTAACTGATGAGCCATCTCTCCAGCCCCAACTGTGGTGTCTTAAAAATCCCAGTGTGGGATACGGGGCTGCTTCAGACTGAACACAGAAACAGACTATTTGTTGTGTGTGCTCTTGCTCTTGGAGAGGCATTTTCTTTGCCAGCTGCAGATAGTTTAATTCTGGGGGCTCTGGAGAGGGAATAAATGCCAGAGCCCAGAGAGAGAGACGTGGGGAGCTCTGAAGAAAGTGGTTGTGTATCTTTTCTCATCAGGTCTGAAAACCAGTACCTTCTGACTCATTCTCAGGGTTAGTTGTGTTACTTGGTACAGAACTGGCATCAACCAGGTTCTGGAATGTTGTGCTCCCTATTCGTGACTTCTGTCTTCCTTCACTTTTTCATGAGCATCATCACATACTTAAAGGATGTATACACTCTGTCTTAGTTAGGGTTTTACTGCCGTGAACAGACACCACAACCAAGGCAACTCTTATAAAAGACAACATTTAATTGGGGCTGGCTTACAGGTTCAGAGGTTCACTCTATTAGCATCAAGGTAGAAGCATGGCAGCATCCAGGCAGGCGTGGTGCAGAAGGAGCTGAGAGTTCTTGTCTTTATCTGAAGAGAGCTAGCAGAATACTGACTTCCAGGAAGCTAGGATGAGAGTCTGAAAGCCCACACCCACAGTGACAAACCTACTCCAAGAGGACCACACCCTCTAATAGTGCCACTCCCTGGGCCAATCATATACAAACTATCACACTCTCTCCAGGGAAGAATTTTCTTGTACCATCAGATTTTTACTAGAAATACTCAATGAAAACAGTATGTGTGAGCTCCATACCTTACCCGCCTGTTGGGAGTTAGCATAAATAAGCCGACAAGTGGCCCCAGTAGGGCATGTAATAATGGAAAATCAGCAGGGTACAGAAATGAATATACTGTTTCATGTCAACAATGTGTGCTCTCAGCCAGGACTTTCTATATTCTTCCTCCTATATTCCCTCTCAGGAAAGGTTGGGAAACGGCCGAGCACTACAGCACAGAGGGTTCAGACCCTGGTGACTAAGCAGGAGAGAGAAAAGCAAGCTGGGCAAGAAGGTACATGAACTCCTCAAGGTGAGCTACCTAGGCAGAACTTTTGGTTTCCAGTCCTCACAGCCCCAGAGGGCAGGAGGCGACAAAGTTAGAGAAACACAGCCCTTTTGTCTTGAGAGAAAGGGTTATTCTTGAGCAAACTGAGCCCCTGGGGTTACAAGATTACTAGTCTTAGCCAAAAGCCTTAGAAATCAAAATGCCCTTTGCACGGGGCGTGGTGGCGCACGCCTTCAATCCTAGCACTTGGGAGACAGAGGCAGGCGGATTTCTGAGACGAGGCCAGCCTTGTCTACAGAGTGAGTTCCAGGACAGCCAGGGCCACACAGAGAAACCCTGTCTAGAAAACCCACCAAAAAAAAAAAAAAAAGGAAAAAAAAAATCCCAGTTCTGGGATATGGGACTGCTTCAGATTGTGTACAATAACAGACTATTAGCTTTGTGCAAGCTCTGGGAGGGGTGTGATCTTTGCCAGCTGCAGATAGTTTAAATCTGGGACTCTAGAGAGGAAATAAATACCAGAGCACAGAGGGAGAAAGAGAGAGGGAGGGGGAGGGAGGCAGGCAGGCACAGACAGACAGACAGAGACACAGAGATGTACCCTAAGAAGAGGAGCTCCTGCGGGTTTGTCTAATGGTCCAGCGAGGAAACAAGAAGTTGGAGATATCCTCACAAGAGAAAGGTTAGATTTACCCCACAGAACACACTGGCACTAACTAGCAGGAAGTAGTTTACAGAGCTCTAAGCCCCCTTTCCCGACTAACCTTGTCTCTCCTACCTGGTGCTGGAAGGGGCTGGGGAGGAAAAGGTCGAGTGATATTAAGGACCCACTAAAGTAAACACAGAATCTTTTTAAGGGAGAAATAAAACTTTTTGGACATCAAGAGCTGCACGTTTGTAAAAACTTAGAAATTAAAATTTTCTGCACCTCAGCCATAGACTTTCTGGGAATTGGTCCCCACATTGAGTGAGCACTCCTGCCTGGAGAAGGCAAGGCAATGTGGGGAGAAGGGCTCCGTGGCCAGTCCCTGCTTAGTCATTAACTGTGTGACCTTGTAAGCACACCTTGATTTCTACCTCCGGAACTATAAAATGATAGCCAAAGTGACTAGAGGAATTAAACCTTGGCTGCTGGTAAAGAGCTGGTGTGTTATGAGCACCCTAGCAAAAGGGCCTGGGCCTTGAGAGGCAGAGGCACTGCCTCCCAGGGTTATTCTCAGCTGTCCAAAGGCTTATTACTTTATTATACAAAGTCAGTCTGGTTTAAACAGAAAGCAAAACAGCTTGTCACAACCCCACCAGGCTAAGGCAGAAGGACTAAGAAGCCTAGGTGAAACTTTGAAAACCAAACAACAAACCTCAGGAGTTTGAGGCTTGGGGGTTTGTGGCTCAGTGGAAGAGTGATCAGCTATCTATATACTGAGTTGTAAACCACAGCCAAAGGGTGGCGGAGAGTAACAATTACAAGTTTTTGGTCAGACACTCATGCTCATTAAAAAAAAAAAGTGAATCAGAGAACTGGAAAGTTCTCAAGATATCACGGAGAGCTGTAGGGTGAGCACTGCTCATAATAGCACTGGCTCTCCAGAAACTTCTACATATTCCTTTCACTCTAGTCACTCAATTTTCTTGAAATTAGAAACTTGCTACGTCCCAAGTAAAGTCTATCTTGAACAAGAGTTTTGCTTCCAACTCTAAAGGAGTAGTAGTCACATGGCATGCCTGGTAGCTTACTAAGGAAAACTAAGTTCAAAATGAATTTTTAGAAGCCGTATTATAAGAGGTTAAGGGTGATTGCTGCTCTCGTAAGAGGCTTGGTTTGCTTCCCCGAACCGATATAGCTGCTCTCAAATGCCTGTAACTCCCATTCCAAGGGATTGGACACCTTCTGGCTTCTGCATACACATACAATAAATTAAACACTATATTGACAGAACATAGCATGAACATTATGGACGTTAGACTCAATGTGTCAGTATTTTAAATTCATGTACCCAATGATCCAGCAATTATCCTTTCAGAAGTTTCTCTCAATGGATATATTCTGGTCAGTTTATTTGCTTTCTGATCATATAGCCCAGGTTGACTTACATCTCCTGACCCTTTTGCCTCTATGTCTCAAATGCAGGGACAACAGGCACGTGCCCTAGTGTGCAGATTTAGGTCAATTTAGGCATGGACCTCTAGAAACAGGTAAACTAGATCCAAGGGCCAAGTCTGCCAATGATTAACTAGCTGTGAGGTTCAGTCATGCAAGGAACTTCCCTGGGTTTCAGTTTCAGCTATGAGAGAGGAAACATCTACCTCCTAGGGTTGTACTGAGGATGAAGTGAAAATTATGCAAAGTACGTAAACACCAACAAAGACCAATGTTATCAGGCAAATAAAGGAATAATTTATAAAGATATATGCAATAAATAAGGAACATGGAAAATAATGAATATGAAACACCAAAGGGCAAGCAATCGGAGCAAATCTTCCATGATCTCACACTGTTAAATCATCTCTGCTCTGCCTCTGCATACTTCTCACCAGGCTCCCAACTTTCTGAGTGCTGTAGGACTAAGTTCGAAAGACTGAGCACAGCACCCAGGGCACCCAAGCCCTCAGGGAATGAACATACTAGTGGTTGTGCCTTTCTGTCCTCTGGGACTATTTTCAAAGGAGCCCCTAACAGGACAGAAAACAAGCTCCAAACTTGTTGCAGAAATCTGCTCACTGCAGCAAGATAGCTAGATGACCACACTGAGCATTAAGGGTGCCCTGGGGACAGGTACAGAGGAACACCATGCTTTCCAGGGCACCTGGCTTGCCACTGGGGCAAGCCTAAAGACAATTCTGCGGAAGGAAGGCCAAGATGGCTCACAGACATCAAATGCAACTCTAACCCACACCATAAGAGAACAAACACGGGGCTGGAGAGATGGCTCAGCGGTTAAGAGCACCGACTGCTCTTCCAGAGGTCCTGAGTTCAATTCCCTTTCCTTTTTTATTTTATTTTTTTGGTTTTTCAAGACAGGGTTTCTCTGTATAGCCCTGGCTGTCCTGGAACTCACTTTGTAGACCAGGCTGGCCTCAAACTCAGAAATCCGCCTGCCTCTGCCTCCCGAGTGCTGGGATTAAAGGTGTGCACCACCACGCTTGGCTCAATTTCCTTCTGGTATGTCTTAAAACAGCTACACTATACTCATCATATACATAAAATAAGTAAATAAATCTTTTTATCTTATTTATCTTATTTACTTATTTATCTTTTTAAATTTTTAAATTTTAAATTTAAAAATTTTTAAGTCAGCTTTTGTGACAGGGTTTCTCTGTGTAGCCCTGGCTGTCCTGGAATTCACTATGTAGACCAGGCTGGACTCAAACTCACAGAGATCTACCTGTTCTGCCTCCCTAGTGTGGGGCTTAAAGGTGTACACCACCACTCCCTGCCAAAATCCAATTTTTTTTCATTAGTATTTCATAAAAAAACAAAAAACAAAACAAAAAACAAAAAAAACCTTTATCAGTAAATTGACAAAAGACAGAGCGCAGATCTCAGTCCTTTTCCAGCATATGGACTCCATATGTAGCCCCTCGAGGCTTACAAGGATAGAACACATCTAGCTTTTAAAAAATGGATATAGACAAGAAAAAGGCCCTGAGGATAATTTATCACTCAAGGTGTTTTGCTGCCCTCTTTTTTTTTTTGAGACAGTTTGCCCAAGTTGGCCCCAAACCTGCAGCCTCTTGAGGTCTGAGATAACAGACATCTAACACCAAGACCAACTAAAGGCTTTTCAAAAAATTTCCCTGGTAACAGCAGGAAATGATAGAGAGCTGTACCAAGGTGAATGCTCTAGAATTTCAACCCCACTGAAATCATACTGAAAATACTATTTATTCCTAAGAAAAGCATTTGAATGCACAATTTGCATGAAATTTCAGATTAGGGGCTCTGAGACCAGAACCCCCTTACATAGTGGGCAGCCTCAGCAACTGCACCCAGCAAATACTGCTGAGTAGATGGAGCACTTTGAAGAGAGAAGATGACAGCCATGGAAAGCTCTCTCTCCTTTTAAAGACACTACTGACAACAAAGGACAAAGTGCTACAGAATCTTATCTAAAAGCAAAAGGAGGCATGTGTTCCACGTTTGCAATCCCAGCACTTGAGAGACAAGCAGGAAGGCTTTGAGTTCACAGTCTGGGCATGGCAGCACAGGTCCTTTAATCCCAACACTCAGGCAGAGGCAGGCAGACCTCTGGGAGTTGCAGGCTAGCCTGGTCTACATAGTGAGAGCCTTGTCTCGAAAACCAAAACAACCAAGAACTATTTCATGTCATTCTGACATACGCTATAATCATGTAGGGAGGGAGCTCAATTAGGAAAATGCCTCTTAAGACAGAGCTGCAGGCAAGCCTTTAGGGCATTTTTATAACTAGTAACTGATGTGGGAGGGCTGTGCCCATTGTGGGTGGGGCCATCCCTGGGCAGGTGGTCCTGGGTTCTATAAGAAAGCAAGTTGAGCAAGCCATGAGGAGCAAGCCAGTAAGCAGCACTCCTCCATGATCTCTACATCAGCTTCTGCCCTGGCCTGAATTCTTGTCCTCACTCCCTCCAGTGATGAACAGTTGATGTGCTTTGGTCCTGGTGTCTCATGATAGCAACAGAAGCTTGTCAGACAGATTTTTAAAAAGAAAATAGAGTTTAAGGCCAAGAACGTGAGAAGTATAAAGTCCACACCTGGAGGATTTGTCCTCTTGGGTATGTTTTTAGGTTCTTCAGTTGGTCCGAAAATATTAGATGCCATCCTATTAGGCTTGCTTGAAGAAATACCTTCTTCTGGACTTCCGAAAAGATCGCTCGATTCTCCTCCCGGGGGCTTCATGGACCTACAAGCACAGAGTGAACAAGAGTCACTGACATCCGTCCACCAGATTCCCAGGATTCTCTTGGACTGGTGCTGATGGTCTCTTGTCTGTGGTCTAGCCCAACACCAAACAGTACTGATGTGAATGAAAGCTGGCCCCATCCAAAGTGTGATGGTATAGGCCTATAACTCCCAGCACTTGGGAAACGGAGGCAGAATTTAGAGTTCAAGGCCAAGTTGGGTTTCACAGAAAGACACTGTCATATTCACAGGGGTAGGGGTAAGGTGAACCCCATGAGGAACTTTTCATTTTTTGAGTCACATTATATAGTAATTAGGATCAAAATTTTAGTTTTAATACTTTGCCAATATTGTTTTAGACTCGGATCCGGATAAAACACGTGATTAAAGAGAGATTCCTTTGCTCTTTTCTTCATGCTGTCTTCAGCTTTGCCATGGAGCTCACATGGAATCAAATCCCTTTACCAACCTTTCTGCTTCATAGCCATGGTAGCCAGAGACTTCTCTGCCAGAATTTATAGATTCTAATAAGAGGAGTCAGGCGTGACCGAGTATTAAGGTAAAGGGGCTACCCTTGTTTAACCCCTAGTTCCTTTGATTGGGTTTTAATTCAGACTCCTTATGTGCCTTTTAACAAATACCATGTTTCTCTTTATCTTAGATCCATCATCCCTGACGGTAATTCCTGACTTAAAAGACTCATTGTAGGGATCTATATTGGAATGTTTGGTGTAGCCATTGAAATGCCTAGACTAGAAAGAAAAAACCATCACCCACTGGCAGCATGTCCTTATGGAATGACCATTCCTCTTTAAACTCTGATATTCTACAAGCACAGCTTTTAAACAAACACCCACAAAAATGTGGTTTCTATGCCTTAGCTACAAACAGTAGTTTCCACCTAAAGTCCCAAACTTTGGGAACTTCGTCTAGAGCTAATGAGAAGTCTAAAAAGTTGCTTGTTTTGAATGCAGCAGCCGAAGACCTATGGCATTACCTGAAAGCTCTGCTCTGATGTCCAGAGCACGGGTATACAACTGCAATATGGTGAAAGACTTCATATGCATATTTCAGATACCTGGTTAGACTTTTAAAATGCCTTTCAGTCATGCATGCAAGCTAATACCTGTGATCCCACCACTTGGAAGGTGGAGGTAGAAAGATCAGTAGTTCAAAAGTTATCCTTAGTCAGGCATGGTGGCTCATGCCTTTAGTCCCAGCATCCAGGAGGCAGAGGCAGGTGGATCGGTGGTGACACAGTGAGTTCCAAGACAGCCAGGACTACCTACGTAAAGAGACTGCCTCAAAACTAAAACCAAAACTGATCCTCCACTATAGAGTGAATTCAAAGTCAGTAAAGGCTACCAGAGACCATCTAAAAAATAAGACATGAATTTTGAAGAGAGGCCACTTGAAAGTGAATTTTAAATCGGTGAATGGCCTATATTCATCCTGCCTCCCTCCCTGCTCTGATCTATGGTTACCTACGCAGCTGAAGAAGCTGTGGCTGTCCTAGAACTCTATGTATACCTGACTAGCCTCCAACTCACAGAAAGCTCTGCTCTGCCTCCCACTACAAGAATTAAAGGTGTGTGTACTGCACCTAGTTTCACCTTCTCACAGTAGGCCTAACCACTGAGACTGCATGACCTCAAATATTTAGAAAAATATTTAAAATCAAAGACTACCACATAAAAGCAAGACTGGAGGTTAGGACTGACTGAACAGCTACGTAAAACAGTGACCACTCAAAGACTTCATTAAAAACAAAAGTACCTAAAATGTGTTTGTTTCATTCAAAGAGCTAAAAGGCTGTCTATCATTGCAATGTAATGGGTGTGAAGTTCTCAGTCAGCCTAAGGCAGGGAGGGAAGTGTAAAGTGTGCCAGTCACAGATGCCAGGTCACTGTCTTCTTAGGAGGAAGGGGAAAGAGGATGTATCAAACCTACCCCACCAACCGTTACTATTTCTTGAAGGGTCTTAGAAAGGGATAGAAGTTCCTTTGAAAAGGGGGGAGGAGGTGGGGATGGGGGAGCTTGGCCCACTACAAAGAACTTAACAAGATTGTAGACCATACAAAGCAGTTGATGGGTAAGTTAAGACTACCTGACTTCCACGCCCATCTTTAGATCTTATTCTGACCATCTTCTTCTGGGCGGTCAGGTCTAACAGCCTTGGGTCTAGTCTCCTCTTTTCTCTTTCTTTCTTTCTTTCTTTCTTTCTTTCTTTCTTTCTTTCTTTCTTTCTTTCTTTCTTTCTTTCTTTCTTTCTTTCCCGCTCTCTCTCGCTCTCTCTCTCTCTGGTGTTTTGAGACTGGGTTTCTCTGTATCGCCTGGCTGTCCTGGAACTCACTTTGTAGACCAGGCTGGTCTCAAACTCAGAAATCCACCTGCCTCTTCCTCCCAAGTGCTGGGATTAAAGGCATGCGCCACCACTGCCCAGCCATTTATTTTCTTATTGGGGGTTGGAAAGAGCTGAGTCAGGATCTTGAAGTGCTCAAATTCACTATGTAGTGAGTGACAACCCTGAACTCATATTCTCTACCTCCATGTCCCGAGTGCTAGGATTACAAGTGTGAATACTCCTAGCTTTATTTTAATAATCTCATTTTACATGAAGCCACCAGCATCCTACCCTGTGGAGGTTTGACCCCGGCAGACCCTCACTCTACACTCTCACCTTCCCAGTCACTCTGTGGTTATTCAGACACAAGATACCGACAGCCAGACGTGTGTGTCAATGGTATGTGTTCCATGTATGTGATACAACAGAAGCAGGAGCCTCAAAACCATCTCCAGAGATGAGGCCCAAATTGAGTCTGTTACGGGAATATAGGAACTAGCTTTTGAACTTAATATGGGTATTGAAAGTAAGGATTTAGTATTGCTTTGTGTACTAAAATAATGAGCCACTTGGGCAAGAGCAGTGTCCACCTCCATCTCAAAGACAATGGAGCAAGCACAAGCTTCAAAGCCTACAGCAGCAATGCAAGTCTTAAGGTTGCCCCTGCAGGGTCTCACAAATGGGCCTTTCAACAAATAGGGCCCAGAACAATGGCACAGTGTGGCCTTCTGGAAGCCACTAGCAGCCATTAATCACAGTAACACCAGTGGAGTGGAAGGTTCTAGGGCCAGATTAGTCAACTCAGACTTTAGGACCAAATCCATAATTCCAATTACTTTTTCCTTTTGTAGTACCCTTTAAATGTTTCAGTAGAAATACTCAAGTTATCGAGAAAATATAAGGGATATAGGCAAAGATGAAAAGCCAGAGTTCAAATGAACTATGGCACTGGAGAGAAAGAAAATATCGACGGTTGTCAGCGCTCCCAGGCCTCCCTGGAATGATGAGTTTCATAAGAACTAGGAACTAATGAGAAAATCTGGGACAAAGCCATGAGAAATAGACCGGGTGGGGGGTGACGTGTTCTTCATGGTTAGTAATTTTTGTGGATGAATGACAGTAATACCATAACGCTTTTACAGTTCAAACATCTCCAGCACAAGAAAATCCCTCTGCTGAGGAGACAAAAGACAGGGTTAGACGAAAGGAAACCCTGGAGTACAGACAGACCTTACAGACTCAGGCTTTGTAGCAATCAGTCGGACTATGTGCTGCTATCTTCTCCAACCTGCCTAAGTTGCCATCCAAAGCACGCTTTCTATCTAATATGGCCCAGACTGAGGCTTCCAATTGCGCTTCATTATCCAGTTAAGGTAGCTCCCCTTTCCCCCTCATCCCGCTATCAAGTGGGTATTTCCTCCTTTTCCTAAATTCCTCTCCATGGACGCCTACTCAACAATTAACTCCTGGAGCTCGTAAAGTCATTCGAACACCAGTTTCATTTTATCAACTCAAATGGGGATTTCCTCCTTTTCCTAAAATCCTCTCCATGGACGCCTATTCAACAATTAATTCCTGGAGCTCGTAAAGTCATTCGAACACCAGTTTCATTTGATCAACTCAAAGCAGATCAGACAGAAAGCCTAGAGGAAACTGTGTAGGGAAGGTCCCCGCCCAGGGTGTAGCAGTCAGTAGTGCATCCAACAAACACCTGGTCGTGGGTTGGGTCTGAGAACGCTGCCGCTACTCAGCCACATTCAAAGGTCGTCATGACCAACCAAACTGGACAAGGGAAGGGCTCAGGAAGCGGCAAACAGCTCGGAGCGCCCGGCTAGCGTCTGTCCTGAGCAAGCACTTCAGGAGAGCCACGTGTCTTAATCCCGCCGCCCGGTCTCCACTCCGCTCTAACCCCACAGCCTTCCTGCAAGGCCCTGCGGGAGAGCGCGCACAGTATCCTCAGGGGAGCCCCGCGCCACACCCACCGCACTTGTAGGGTCTCCCGCCCGCCACGTGGCTGCGGCTATGCGCCCACCCGGGCCCCAGCACCGGTCCGCGCACCTGGAACCCGACTTGCCAGCTTGGCTGTCCGCGCCCTGGAACATGTCGGCCGCCGCCCCGCGCTTTCACAGCCGCCGCGCGGCGGTTCCCGCTTGGTCCCGCGCAGGTACCCTGACCCGCCCAAGCCAGTTGGACGCCTCTCGCGCCAATCATGTCTCTGCAGCCTATCGTAGAGTCGTGCCCCACTCCTCCCTCCCGCCCCCAAGGAGAGGGAGGCTTGGAGGCCCGCATCGCGCTTACAGCCGATTGGCTGCAGGGGGCGCCTCTCATGGCCTCAGGCGTGGGCATTGGTTCACAGCTCGCCCCACCCCCAGCCAACACGCCTCCGCATGCGAATCCGCATTTTCTGGCCGACCTATCCCGGGCTGGATGGCACTAGGAAGTTTCTGGCCGGTGGTAGCGGAAGGCTTCTTTGGGGTTACAGCACCTTCGGGAGGAAAGGTTCATGGAAGCGCACAACATACCCATAACAGAAGCAGCGAATTCTGTAATGAATTCCGCATTCAGCGGTCACTCAATCGCTGAATCTCTGATGCCTACCTGTTTGCTCACCCTCACCTCCAGGGCACCTCCAGGCCTTAGAGCTCATCTCATTACACTGTGCCTGTTGGAATACCCTAAGCATACTGGCTTTGAAAGCAGGCACAAAAGACAGACATTAGATGAAGTATTAGTATGTATTTATGCACAATAAAAACATTTACAAGCCGAACTGGAAATTTTAGCCGAAGTTTTAACAGTTCTTGTTTATTAAATAACCAAAACACCTTTTATTCCCAAAAAATTGGTAAAGAATAAATAATGTAATTTACAATATGGTACAAAAAATAATCAGAAGGACAGGCATTCTGCTTTATACATACACTGTATATTTATAGTCTATAAAACAAATTCACATCTCAAGCCGGAAACCTCAGATGATATGGCTTAACGATTATCAAAGCAAACAGCACTGAGCTCTGCCTGCTGGGGGCACCCCTCCAGCCAGTGATCTTACGAAAGAATAAGGGTCTGGCTGGGGCAGTGCTTCCAAAACTGGACTGACCACACCAGGCTAGCCTCTGGGAAAGGTATACTGTGGGTTTCTTTCCTTTTTTAAAGTGTTTTTTTTTTTTTTTTAAATTAAGACAAAGTACGGTATTTCCTCATGAATGCATCTGGGAGATTTGTTTTTAAAGTACATAAAACAATTTCCTTCTAAACTTATTTTGACCATTTCTAATAATATGGTTTGGTTAAAAATGCTATTGAACTGAATGACACCTCCCCTAGCAGAGGCTATCACAAGGAATGAAAAAGAAGAGGAGGGTAGGAAAAAAGGTTGACCAACAGATGAAATGTCCCAAAGTCCCACTCCCTGAGCAAGTACTATGCCCGACAGGATCTATGGACTTCAGCTCGCCTGAGCATCTTCTCTAGGACACAATCCATGCCAAGCACCAAAGATACAGGTTCCCCATCTTTTAAAAAGATGAATCAACATGTCTAAGAAACATTAATATTAACAAAAGATTTTCTCAAAGAATGACCGCATGTAAGTCACACTAAGTTCCAATGAGGAGAGGAAGCCCGAGTGAACGCCAACCATCCAAACTGATGGAAGGAAGAGAAGGAAGATGTAGAACCCAGGAGCCTGCCTTGCTGTTTTTGTTTTGTTTTTTAAAAAACTCTAACCTTTAGCAGTTTTCAGGTTTTATGCATGGATATTTGCTTACGCTGGGAGACGTTGTATCCACTGATTCTCTGCTACAAATGCCACCATTTGTCCTTTAATGTGGCGATGATGAGCAAACCAGTATGGCTGGTGAAGAACCTTCTGGAATCTTGTCAGCTTCCTTACAGTAACGCACCAGTCCATCTGATGCCGCTTGCTACTGGGAGACAAGGGCTGTAGTCTCTGCTCCTCAAGACGTCTCAACTCCTTTTAGCCGGCACAGACTAACATGTGCCTACAGCATTCACTGCCTCATGGAAACCAGCTTAAGAGCCCAACTACCTAGTTCTACATGCGCAGTTACCAGGATTCTACAAGCACCCATGCTTATTAATGTTGTGGGAGAGTCTACCTGAAACACAGGAAGAGCAGCTAGCAGTGGCCTGAGCCTAGCCTGGTACAGGCTACAGTCCCAAGATCTAAATGCCTTCAGCTAAGTAAGGCATTGCTGAAAGCACACAACTGGGTAGAGACACATTGGCTACCTTACCACAGTCTCTTGACGGCACCATATGCTTGCGCTTCTCATCTAACAGTCTGACTCTTACCAGATGTGGGGTCTGCATGTCAGCATCTGGGACAGATCCTTCACCAGTACCAGAGCCCTATACGGTCTTTGGAGCAGAGCCTGCACTCTAGGGTTTGTAGTAGCCAGAGAGGCAACTGGATCAAGTGTCCCAAAAGGACATTCCCATCCCTTTCTTCATTGCAGACAGAGAGACGTAAGGGCCTAGGATGATCTTAAGTACTACTGTGCAAGGAAGGAGGCTAGAACAGCTGGAAAACAGAGGTGGCAGCTTTAGGAGTTACAAGGACCTGCCAAGCTTGGTGTGGTAGCACATTACTTTCAGCCCAGCACTCAGGAGGTAGAGGCAGGTAGATCTCCAGCCAACTCAGTCTATAAATCAAGTTATAGGATAGCAGGGTTATACAGAGAAACCCTGTCTCAGAAGAAAAAGGAAAGGGGGTGGAGTGGGGTGGGGTGGGGTGGGAGGGGTGTCAGCCCTGGCTAGCATGTGGAGAGTGAGCAGTGACGTGGCTAGCACAGGGGTCACCTGTTCAACAAGAAATAGCCATGGCTACCTGATATGCTAGGTCCAGCAAGAGTGACCATGTTACAAGAATCTACTAAAGGGCAAAGAAGGGGAATGGAAGTATTTTTGGCACCACTCTGAGTCCGATGGCCTGAGCATGACAACTGACTGACCACCTCTGGGCTCCTGAAGAGGGCTGCTAAAACATCATCAAGCTGTGAGCTCTTCCTACACCCTGACATCTAAACCTGGCTTGGGTCCCAGAATAGGAAGAGAGATAGCCTGGGGCAAAGACACCCCTCAGATACCAGCAATAACACATGAAATTTTAAGTGTGGATAAAATCTGTAGACATTGCAGTGCATTTGGGGGTTGGGGTAGGGTCAGGCCATTAGAGAGAAATGGTATCTCAGATCACTTAGAAGGAACTAGGCTGGGCAGTGGTGGCGCACAACATTAATCCCAGCACTTGGGAGGCACAGGCAGGCGGGTTTCTGAGTTCAAGGCCAGCCTGGTCTACAAAGTGAGTTCCAGGACAGCCAGGACTACACAGAGAAACCCTGCCTCAAAAAACCAAAAAAAAAAAAGAAAGAAAGAAAGAAAGAGAGAGAGAGAGAGAGAGAGAGAGAGAAGGAACTAGGCATTAAGCATAGGTAGAAAGCAGAGCCACCTAAATAAAGGACTCTTACTATTCCTTGTCCATATCTCTCAATTCTTAAACCGCAAGAAAGCCATTCCCAACCAGCTTTGAAAGACCATACAAAACATCCATACAAGCTCCAAGAAACAAAATTTCTTCCCCCTTCCTCATGCCAGGCAGAACCACACCTCTGGATGGTTTGGGTAGGAAGCACTAGTTGAGGGCTAAGTAGTCTTGGGAAGATACCATTATCTACATGGCTCTGGGACCCTTCTCTGCTTCATGGTCAAGGCAACCAGGAAGTATCTTAGGTTGAAGATACCACCAGGCAATAGACTGGACTATACTCACAGTCCCTTGCAACATCACTGCAGACAGAACAGCCAAGTGGAAAAAAGATATCAGAAAGAAAGCAGCAGTGGCTATGGCCTCCCTTCGCATGGATAACAGCTCCAAAGACAAAATGAACACCAGGCAAATGAACTCCTCTTGCAAGGAGGAGACCCCCTGGAAGGCTCAACACACAGACAGACATACAGTCAGGACGCCACACAGGCTACAGGACTTCAAGGGCTCTGATACCAAAAGGATTTCTGAGGTCTACCCTTCTCGGGTCAGCTGTCCTGGCTTCTGTGGATGGTACAACCCCTACTTGTTGCACAGGCTGTCCTTTGCATGTGGATATTGTTATGCTGTTAGAGGTGCTCCTGTTCACTGTCTTCTCAGGATTCTGGGCTTGACTTTCTCTACTGTGCAGACAGATTCATGGGACCAGCTCCGTAGACCTCCTTTGTGGATTCCACGATGCCCGTGTCACAAAGCATAGTCACTGAGAGAGGTCACCAACAGGATTACCACCTCCTCCACCATCAAAAAGAACCTCCCGGCGGCCAGGCTCAGTGATGGACAATTCTTGGGCCAGGTCATTAAACCGAGATATGTAGTCAATGCTGTTCTCGTTCATCATGCACACCAACTGGGAATCCACCACCTGTAGGACAGAAGGGACAAGGAGACATTAGTCTGAGGACGGCTTACCATCCAGAGAGAGGCTCTTGACCCCCAGAGCAGAATGTCAGTGGAAGGAGCCAACTGCTCTATGAGGAATTTTGGAATCCTTTGTGGTCTAACCACATGAACTTTTTTGTAAGAACATACTCTGCACAAGCCCCTGGGAAAGCCTCTGAGAACATGAAACACCTCGATACTGAGAATATAGTAGCAGCAACTCCATCTGATACTCATGAGGAAGAGAGTCACAGAAGGGCCAACAGTGACAAGAGAAGGCAGAGATCAAAGCAAACAACAGTTAATGAGGGTCCCTAAAGCATCAGGGCCTCACACGTGTGGTACAAGGTCCATGAACATACTAGGAGAGAACATCCCACCAAACGAGAAGGCAGAGCCAGTTACCCAAGATAACTGGAAAAGCATAGGCTAGCCCAGGCAGTGATGGAGAGAGAGCCACAGCGAGGGACACAGAAATCTGTAAGGACATTATACTAGGGAGTGGTCATCGTTCACCGTCACTTTTTGTTAGAGTGGAACACTCATGAGGACAGGGACCTTTGATTCTTGTTGGAACTACAACTTTTGAAGTGGAAGCAGGCAGAAGTAGAATGAGTTCAAGACAAGCTCAAGTACATGTCAAGGCTCTGTCCTATGTACGCATCCATGCCCTTCTCCCCAAGGACTATACCCATCACTTTCACACAGATCCCTCAGAACACTGTACTCACAAATGATTGCTATCACACTCCCAGTACAAAGTGAGTTCTTAGCAAGGCATGCCAGTAAATACGCTGGCTCCTTCTACAGGTGAATATGTGTCTCCTTTACTTGATAATTATTTAGTGCTGCCCACTGTCCTGAATGCTACATCACCAGGCAGAGTGCAATGCTGACTTGGGAGTCTGGCTAGCTTGAGGCTCAGCATTTCTGACCTCCAGGCTTCAGCAGTGCCCATCTCATAGAAACCAGGGACTCACAGCATCCATGATAACTGGGAAGAAAAAAAGAGTCTGTTGTGTGAAACATTTAGCGTTACAAAGAGCCTAGTGAGTAAAGAATCCATAGTGAATAGCCTTGAGAAATAGCATTATACAAGAGAGGGTTCCAGAGAGATGGCTCAGTCAGAAAGATGCTTTCCGTGTAGGCATGAGGTCTTGCGTTGGCATCCCTAGTACCCGTAGAGAAGCAGGGAGTAACATTTGTAATCAAGCTAGGGGATCAGACAGGAGGACCCCTGAGTCCCATTGGCCACCAACCTATCACAATCTATGAGCTCCAGGTTCAACTTCCTGTCTGAATACATAAGTAAGGTAGCAGGCTAGTATGACGTCAGTGGGTAAAGGTGATTATGGCAAGCCAGACAACCCAAGTTCAATCAATGGGGCCCAAAGAGTAGGAGAGAACCAGTTCTCACAAGGTGTCCTCAGATCCGACTCCTCATTGCAACCACACCACACAAAGACAACGTATATGATTAAATGAACTACAAAATTAAGATGGAGCACATTACTGAAGATTTGTGGAATTATGGCCTCCACACCCACGTGAACACACAGCCCAAACACATAAAGATGATGCGAGAAGATTCACAGTATGGCTGTATCTAATTTGCTATTTATTTATGTGTGTATTTGTCTGTGAATATATGTACCTCTGTGTTTGTACACCTGTGCCAGGTGTCCTCCATCACTCCCCACCCACTCCTTCAGGCAGGATTTCCTCCTAATCCTGGGTCTTACTGTATTTTAGGCTAGGCTATTATATTAGTCAAGAAGTGATCCTCCTGCTCATGCCTTCCTACAGCTACAGCTGGGTCACAGGCATAGGCTGGAGGGACAGGTTATTACATGGGTGCTAAGATCTAAATACCTGTCCTCATGATTGCACACAGAGGTTCTTAAAATTATCTGGCCATCTCGTCAACCTCTCAACTCTAACACTGTTTTGAACTGGCCAAGTATGTCATGGTTCAACTCAGAAGTCATCAAAGCATACTATAATTCAACAGTCTCAAAGCCCACACTGAAAACATGAGAAGCTAATGATGTATTTTTTGTGAAAAAAGTTGTAGCTTATATTGTTCGGTTTTGTTTTTCTAAGACAGGGTCTCATTCTATATGCTAGGCTGACCTCAGATCCACAGCTATCCTCCAACCTTAGTCTCAAGTCAACGCTGAGATTACAGGTTTATGCTTCCAAGCCTCAAGGAAATAGCTATTTTGAATATTGTTTTCACCTGTACTTTTCCTCAAGTGTCTGGCTATAAAACTCTCCTGAAATAATTACCAAGGCATTGATATCCAGGGAACCAACTTGGGAAATGCTACTGAAGCATCCTTCTCACATGGTGTGAATCGGGATCAAGTCTCTCATGCTGTCTAAAGCTCTGCACCCAGCACCACATCTGTTCTTACTCCTCCCACCAATACTGGCACTGGGATCCTAACTGGCCGGGCACATAGAGGCAACGTTAGGACCTCTGGTGTAGGGAAATGCAGGCTGGTCTCCAGTCAAGCTGAGATCTGAACCCCGATGGTCATAAATCACCCACATGACACGGTAGGTGTTCCCTCATGCTCCTGGTACTCCGGCCCCTGCCTAAGGTACCACCTCCCACAGCCCCCACAAAAGAAGCATGGTCAACCTTCAGGCTAAACTCCTCCCCAGTTACCTAGCAACAGTGAAGACCACAAAAAGGGGTGCTCAGCCCCCACTTCGCTCTCTTACTCTTTTGTTCCTTTACCTCTCACTTCTCTCTCCTCCTCCCTCTTCTCTTTGTCTTCTTCTCCCCTTCTCTCTCTCGCTCTCTCTCTCTCTCTCTCTCTCTCTCTCTCTCTCTCTCTCTTCCTACCTTCTCTCTTTCTCCCTGCATTTCTTTTTTTTTTTTTTTAAAGATTTATTTATTCATTATATGTAAGTACACTGTAGCTGTCTTCAGACACTCCAGAAGAGGGCGCCAGATCTCGTTACGGATGGTTGTGAGCCACCATGTGGTTGCTGGGATTTGAACTCCAGACCTTCGGAAGAGCAGTCGGGTGCTCTTACCCACTGAGCCATCTCACCAGCCCCTCTCCCTGCATTTCTATAATAAAGCTCTTAAACCATAGAGAGTCTCTGCCCCATCAAGACCAGCCGCACACTCTGATCAGTGTTGGGAACTTCTTCCCCTATTCCCTCTCTCCTACAATCCTGGGGCTTTAGCAAGGTAGCCCTGGGGTCCCCGGTCAGGGGCTGCCCCTTTTCCACCCCACGCTGCGTGGGTCAGGCATGCTCACCTGGGGACGAGTGGAAAAGCGTCTGCCTGCCCAGAACACAGGAGGTCTGGCCGGACGTTAGGCCCCTTTTCCTCCCCCACTTTTCCCCAGGGCCACCAGCCCCCTCCCCCCTTTTTGTTCCCAACACTCTGGATGACTGCAGGGACGGACAACCTAGTTCAAATGTGGAAAAGCATACATAGAAAAAAGACAGAACTCTAATGCAGAACCTCTTCCTAAGTTCCACAGGGTCATGGCCACAGCACATTACAGGAAATGCCCCCTAACAGGCCTTCTCTATAGGCAGGGCAGAAAAGGTGATAAAGTAGCATCATACAACTCCCAAATGGCAGGACATGTTATAGATTAGGTAACTGAGTCAGCCCAAGGTCACTGAGCAAGGGAAGGACATAAAGAGGAAGGACAACAGCATTCTGCCTGCTTTTGGGGACCTGTTCTCCACTCTGATCCCGGGCTTCCCAAGTTAAGAATCCTACAAAGGACACCTGATCCTTAAGAGTTTGCTGTGGGCCATCAGTTGCCCAAGTGCTGCCAGATCTCTCAGAGACTAAAGACCTGTATACTGTTCTCTCACATAACAGACTCAGTGAGCACTGCTGAAGACCCACAGGACCTACAAAGGACCCCATAGCCTCCAGAATGAGGTGGAAAGTTAAAAGTTCAGGAGTATGGCACTGAACTTACTTCTGCAACATCAGCCAGAGACCTGGACACAAAAGAGTCCCTTGAATTTCCATCCAACAAGCTAGGGCCAAGCAAAGATGTGCCGCTGTTGGCCCCAACAGTAGTTGGTAGCATCTTTCTGCTCTTCTCTGGAGATATGAAGCTGGCTGTGGAAAGAAGGTGAGTCAGGCATGAGTGTCCAGGTAGCCTAGTCAGGGCCCTCTAGGTCTCCACCTTCACACTTGTGTCAAGGGCTACCCATGACATTATGCTACAATAGGCTTTGTCATCTGTGTTAGTGTACATTCATCTTTATCATTTCCAAGGGCCGCATGCCGAGCTCCTCCTATACTGTATTCTCTGTGGCAGACCCTCACTAATAGGCATTAAGTTTAATTCTGACTTCATAGATTGCAGGGAATTTCTCCTCATGTTTGCACTGTTTCTTGTGATTAAAAAAAACCTGGACTGTGAGGCTGGTTCTGTGTACTCTTCCACTAGGTACAGTGCTATATAATCAAGGATGATCAAATCTGGAATTATCAGGGTAAAAGCCTGGGTCCTGGCACTGTGAAAGTCAGCTTAGCCATCCATCCTCAATACACCCACCAAGGAAACGAGGGATAGTGAAAAGCAGAGAATGGAGATCGACTCACTGTAGCACCACGGGGGGAAAAGAACAAAATAAACAGGTTCAGTGACTCCATCCCCCAAACTCATATTCAGGGCACTGACAGGTTTGGGTTTAAATAGGGGACAGATGTATTAATAAAAATTAAGCAGTCTTGGCCAATGTGTGCTCCTATCCATTACTGACCCATAGCTGCTTCAATTTGACTTCATCCTACAAAGTGATTCAGTAAGGTGTAAAACAGAATGGGATCTCTTCCTGGGGGAAGAAAGACACGTTCTATAATTTTCCATATGTGGTCAAGAATACCACCACATGGCCGAGCATGGTGGTGCATGCCTTTAATTCCAGCACTGGGGAGGCAGAGGCAGGAGGATTTCTGAGTTCCAGGCCAGCCTGGTCTACAAAGTGAGTTCTAGGCCAGCCAGGGCTACAAAGAGAAACCCTGTCTCAAACAAACAAACAAACAAACAAACAAACAAACAAACAAACAATACCACCACAAGTCAGCTGCAACATTCACTTCAGAGTACCTGACTGAATATATAAAGAAATTGGGAACATAAAGATGGTCTGGTCTGGTCTGTTTGTCTTTGCAAGAGCTCTATAAGAAAAGGGTTAGGAAGGCTAAACAGACTGGAGAAGGCATTGAGAATCCCATGAATGACTTGAATGTTCTGTCTGTACTGGGCTGTGGGCTCTCAGAGTCTACAAGCATGTCGACATCCAGTGAACTACAAACTGAAAATCTATGCATTCTCCTATATGTAAATTACACGTTTCAGTTAACTCAGAAATAAATACTTGAGAAACAAGCAAAAGCGCTGAGGTCTAACCTAACTCCAACCTTGGAAAGAAGAGTCCTCCAGAAACACTCACCGAACAAGCTGCTGAGTGAGGAATCTGCAGAGTCACTGGGATACCACTGGGGATCATGAGTGGGAGAGGCAATCCAGTTGGGCTGGGGGCTGCTAGATGGGGAGGGAAGACTCTTGGAACTGTCACTGCCGTTCAGTTTTGCTGGAGAAAGGGGAACTCCTTCACCTGTCAACCAAAAACAAAGGTCAGAGATGCTTCCCTGAACCCATGGGGCAGAGGCTGTGAACTGCTGAATCCAGGAGAACAAGGATGCACTGGCCCCACCCCAAAGGGATAGCAGCTGTTTATAAAAAAGGATCACAGAGCCTTCAAGGTAACTTTATGCTTTAGGAGTACAAAACACAGCAGGCAGGGCCCAAAGTACTATGTCAATAATCTTCATGGTGTTGTTTGCACCCATCCCATGCTCCTGATTCCATCCTATGGGGTACACACAGTTCCCAGCCTACAACTGAGAAAAGCAAGTCAGGGACCCATTAAGCTCATAAGCTAAGAGACTGAATTCATGTCTGCCTGAAACATATCTGAATCATGTCAGCAGGCAAAATAGCTGTGCCACTGCCAGCAGGAACACCAGCACAGAACAAGTGAGACCAGGCCCTTGGTCACCATGTGTGCAGCTACTTGCTAAGTACTACCTAAAACATGTAAGTCATCTTCCAGATGCACAAATAGAAGGCTGATCCCCAGACTTCAGAGGGCCTTCAAAACCATTCCATTCTTACCTCAAGGTCAGGAGAAACTCAACCAGACCACTAGTGGCCCCAGCGACCAGTTACTGCTCCTGCCAGAGCCAGGCAGAGGCACCTTATAGTGGCACATATTCAAAGCCAAAAATGATAGTTACCCTGGAACTTTGCCAGCAAGTTTGGCTAACCCTTAGACAGATCAGGTCTACTTCTTGTAAGTCTGGCCATTTCAGTGAGAGCCTAGGGAAGGTTTCCAAGGCCATCTGTACTTACTGTACTGGCCAGAGCTGATGGCAATTTCAATGATGGAGTCACTGATCTGTGTGGCAGGTTCTCCCTGTGAGAGAACATCCTCAGGTGGACCAGGTAGGGATATGTCCAGCAGTGCAGAAACATTGGGTGGGGAGAGACGGGTGCTGGAGCTCTCCGATGAGGGTAAAGGTATGGACAGGCCATTCTGGAGATTAGCCTTGGACAGCTCAGGTAAGGTCAGAGCAGGTGATCCCTGAGTAAGAAACAAATCTTATTCAGACACAAGGTACCCATCAGTACTTGTTACAGTGAGTACAACGCCCACCTCCAGCCTAGCAGCTGCAAGAAATGCAGGGATTCACCATTCTCCCAAGAGAAATGCAGGGATTCACCATTCTCCCAAGAGAAATGCAGGGATTCACCATTCTCCCAAGAGAGATGCAGGGATTCACCATTCTCCCAAGAGAGATGCAGGGATTCACCATTCTCCCAAGAGAGAAATGCAGGGATTCACCATTCTCCCAAGAGAGAAATGCAGGGATTCACCATTCTCCCAAGAGAGAAATGCAGGGATTCACCATTCTCCCAAGAGAGAAATGCAGGGATTCACCATTCTCCCAAGAGAGAAATGCAGGGATTCACCATTCTCCCAAGAGAGAAATGCAGGGATTCACCATTCTTTCTCCCAAGAGAGAGGCGCACTCAGGAAATGCACTTCTTCAGAAAAACGTTAAGCCAGGGTAGGGTGAGCCTATTCCCACTGTCAGCATCTAGTGGAGAATAACTCTCCAAAAGCCACCAGCTGAAAACCTAGTCCTTTCAGACATGGGGTTCAACAAAAGGAAGCTGGAGAAGGGACAATACAATCCGTTCATCCAGGAAACAATAGCAATCCCCAAGTTAGGTGAAAGGACAACACTGCTGGGAAGCACAGTCCATGCACGCAGGGAGAGGACACTGAAGCCCAGAATGTACTCTACCTGGAAACCATCTGTCATTGGCTCCTGCTCTGGTCTTGTAACACTGATAAATGGGTCATTAGTGCCCTGGAACAACAAGAAGACTTCTGAATGGTCCACACTGAGCTGGAAAAACAGCTAAAGTACTTGTCTGGCTGTGCACCAAAGAAAAACTGTTCTCAGTTAAGCCGGTGTCCCTACAAACAGGTGAAGAAATGGATTGTGCTCTAAGCTGGAAATGATGGAGAACAACTCTCAGATTGTCGGCTCTGCACTTACAACCATTTATTGATTTTTAAGAGGAAACTACACAGTTCAGTAACAGCCTGACCACATAATCTCCGAGCTCCATGGGGTCTACAAAACCCAGCCTCTACTCCAACAAGCAAAGGAATCAGAGCATTTGGAGATACATGAAAAAGAGTGGTCAAGGCCATACGAACTGTTTTCCACAGAGATACCAAGCACTCAGTACTTCCTAAGTGGGGACCCATGGGCTGATGTCAGCCTACTAGGATGAAATTCAAAGCTATACCCCCATGCATGGTTTAGCAATGGCTTCTTTAGAACCACACAGCAAACATGTCTCTTCACTGCCTCCCACTCTGTGCTCCATGGTAGGTGTTCAAACCTTGGTATCTCTGGTTCAGTGTTTTCTCTAACCATTAGGCTTCCAAAGGTGCAACAGGGTTCAGTGTGACCCAGACGTATGACCTCACTCCAGAAGCTACTGGGAACAACAAACAGCCCTTGTAAATGTTCTCACCCTTACAGCAGTAACAGGGTCTCTGTTCTGGTGTGGTCCAGTGTCACCCTGCCCCGAGATGGCAGTGGTTGCTTGTTCTGAAGACAGTGGAGAGATGCCAGATGAGCCATCAGTATCTAAAATTGGCAAGGGACTTCCAGGGATGATGCCAGCACTTTGAGCTGCTAAGTCGATGGCACCTAGCAACAGGAGTGATATATCAAACCTCTGTTCCATAATACTCCACTCCATGATGTATGCCCAGAGAGCTTAGGACAGGTTCTCCCTCACACCTCTCTTCAGTGAAGAGCCAAGCAATTTGATATACTCTTAGCAAAGCAGTAAGACATTATGCCTTGGAGAAGAAGAGAATATTACAAAGATGTATGTCCAAAAAAGCAACTAAGGAACCTCACATAGTGGCTGTCACTGTGCATCACTTACTGGGCAGGTGACTGGTGGCCTGAGATGGGAGGACCTTGGGCACTATCGGTCGAGACAGAGCTGCTTTGGTCAAAGAAGACTGGATGGGCCGGAACCAGCCTCTCCCTGTGAGAGGAAGGCAAACGTAGGCATATCACCTGGTTTTTCCACACTCTACCATGCACAATGAGCTATGGAAGGTTTCCTTCACAGACATAGCTAGGGTCATAGCAAGCCACTCAACACTGCAGACACTTGCTAACTTGGGGAGTGAGAGATCGAATCATACAGGCTCCTAGTAAAGAAAAGATCTGAGGTAAGTTCCCAGAACTCACACGATGGCTCACAGCCCCCTGGTAACTCCAGTTTCAGGGAATCCGACACGCCCTTCTGGCCTCTGTACACACAAGCGCATGCTGCACAGACACACATGCAGGCAGAACACCACACACAGACCAAACACAGCAGGGTAAAGGATGAAGCCGCGCAGGGACTGGAGGTGGCTCAGTGGTGACGAGTACTTGCTGCTTCTGCACAGGACCCTGGTTTGTCTCCTAGCACCCATCTGGTAACTCATCACCACCTCTAACTGCAGGAGAGCTGACACTGCTTGTGCCCTTCCTGGGCTTTTGGTGCTTATTCAGGCACTTATACATGCACATAAAAGTAAGTAAGCCTTTAAAAAAAGATTATCATAAGCTGAAGACACAGGCCAGCAGCACAGCAGTGCTCTGCTGCCCACAGCTCTGGGTTTGATCATGAGTGACAAACAGATGAGATTAATCAAGATCTATCAATGAGCATGTGTACTCACTGAGGGACACTGTGAGACTTGCTTCAAAGCACCAGGACACCCACTACATTTACAGACGTAATAAAAACTGTGATCACACACTCCAACAGCATGGTTATTTCCTAAGTGCCTATTGTGGCTCTATAGGCAGAAATCGAAACCACTCCACTGAACTGAACTCAGCGGTGCTGCCCACAAACACAACAGAGCACACTTCTAAAGAAGGCACACTACTCCAGGGAGTGGCAGAGTCTTGTCCATAGTGGCAGCTAGATGCAGCACAGGGGACACAGTGTATAATTAGTGTATGCTGGAAGAACGAACAGAGGTATGCTAGAAATGTCATACTCATAGCCATGGAAACCCAGAGTGAGGCACATTCAGGTAATAGAGAAAGCGATCCCAGGGAGGCAGAGGGCCTGGCCTTACCAGCTATAGGAGAGTTAGACAGGATGGAGAAGGAGCACACATTGTGGGACTGGTTTTCAGAAGGTCTAGGGAGCAGTGTCCTCTGTGAGAAAAAAAAAATGCAAATAATAAAGATGATAAGACATAACTGTCAACCAGGAGGTGGTGGCACATGACTTTAATTCCCGCACTCAGGAGGCAGAGCCAGGCAGAGCAGTTTGTGGCCAGCCTGCTCTATAGAGCTAGTTCTAGGACAGCCACAGAAGGCTGCGCGCGCGCACGCACGCACGCACACACGCACACACACACATTTAAAAAAAAAAAAAAAACAAACCACAAAACCAAAACAACAAACAAAACAAAAAGATACCAGTGTCTAAATAAATAAGAAAGACACTAGAATGATGGGAATAAGACCTTTTCCAAGGAAAACTACAGAAATATCAAGAGGATCCAGTTCAAACCTACAATGTTCTGGATTTGGCTAGACACAGGCAACTGAATACAGACATCTGTTTACAACCACAGAGTAAGCAGATGGGGCTCAATGATGAGCATTTTGGTGGTCAGGATGGAGAAAGTTAATTAAGGGACTGCTTGTAACAAGTGGCACTGGGAGACAAGAATGACCATTTCCAGTTTCCTTCCTGCTCACGAATAAAGGGTCCCGAGGCACGTAAGTCCCTACTCAGCTGAGAAGAACCTGCACTGGCCACTGACAATGCTAACAGTAGAACATTTACATGGATCTGTCCACTGCAATGGATCAGCACACAATAGAGTCTGATAGAGTTGATACTCTGTTCATATATAAAGGACTCAGGGTACCTTGAGACATTTTCTCATGCACGATCTTCTCAGGATGTTGGCAAACACTGGAGGACAGAAAGAGCTACTGCTGCAGATGAAAGTGCGCTCAGCTCACTAACAACTCTGCACTCTGGGGCTCACCACGCTTCATTACCAAGGCTGAGGCAGTGCTCAGTAAGTTTTTCCATAAAGGGCCAGACAGAATGCTTTGGGACCACTCTTGCCCCTGATCTTGTGGCAGGAAAGCAGTGCAGAAAGTATAGACATAAAGACCATAGCTTTATGTCAGTAAAGCTTTACATATTTACAAAAGTAATAAGTAAGACCACATGCTGCTGTACATTCCCATTTGATGAACTAGAATAAGCAAGTTCATAAAAATAGTGGGTGGACTGGTAGTTGTTGGGACCAGGGCTTCTTGTAGGTGATTCTATGAAAAAATCATGAGCTGCTAACTAACACACGCCCACACACACACATGCCCAGTATGGACTTTTTAAAATAATACAGACAGACTGGGGTTGAGGTTCAGGAAGTAAGCACTTGCTATGCATGCGCAAGACAGGAACTCAGATCGCCTGAAACCCACACAAATTTCAGGTGGGCATGGAGACCCACCTTTAACTCCAGATTGCAGATTGCAGGAAGCAGAGAGAGGAGATCCCCTGAGCCAGTCAGATAGCTAGACTAGCCGTCTTGGAGGTCTGACTTTAAGTGAGAAGCACTGCCTCAATTTTTAAGGTGGAAAGCACTAAGGAAGACATCTAATATCAACTTCCGGGCTCCACCCGCATCCACCCACACATACACTGTGCCACCACACATATTCTCATCCATAAAACAAACCAGATTTCATTGAGACCATGGGGTCTGAATTAATATTCAGATGCTGAATTAAACAACCCTAGAGCCTGTATCAAGTCAGAAACATTTTCCTACTTCCAGGACAAAGGATCAGAGACAGCAAAACTAAGCTGAGAATTAAAGGCAGGTGAACACATGTTAGAAGGTTTACAACACACTTTCTAAGACCACCCACACAATGCTCCTTTGTTTTGGAGCGTGGTCTCACTCTGTAGCCATTATACTCAGCATATCTACTTATCAATAGCCTAATCTCAAGGTAATTTCTTTTTAATTTTAAAATTATGTTTATTAAGTGTGTAGACACAGCATGACATGAGTATAGAGGTTAAAAAAACAACTTTTACAATCTGGATTTTTCCTTCTAGCATGTGGGTCCTGGGGAGAGAACTGAAATTTCTCTACTGAGCTACCTCACCAGACTTAGAGAAAAAGGTTTCTAAGAGACTGAAAATAGAAAATTGGTCTATCTGTGACTCCCGAGAATCACCCTAATTCACAAGTCCCTATGGCTGTATTACCACAGCGTGCTCCCTTACACCTGGAGATGCTGCTCTCTTCTTTCTTGGGTGCCAGGTATAGCCTGTGTCTGCCACAGCTTACAGATGGCATCTGTGGGTTCTCCTACCACTTACTGCAGTTCTAAACTCCTTGGCTTCTGCCAGCCCAGCTCTTGGCACATTGCTCTAACAGAGATGGGAGACACTCAAGCTGGGACGCTCTTGGGAGTCAGAACTACAACCATGCCTGTAAATAATTTTCAGTGCCAACCAAAGTCTTTATTTATATGGATAACTTTAAATTTTCTGTTCTTAGGTTTTATTTTCCCTATTTATAAGGGCAGGAATTTTCTCTGTGTCACTCTGAAATCCAAAGGCATGTAAGAAAACAGTATCTCTTGTGCAGTCCAGCAGCTAGAGTGTAGAACTGACAAACACAATGCAGCCACGCAGATTCAAGCAATGTTCCCTTACCTGGACCACCAGTGGCTTTCTTAAGTGCCGTTTCCGTAGTTTCTTGGGCTTTGGTGAGAAAAAGTCTGACTGTATCTATGAGAGAAGGAACATGAGCCCGGGAAACAGAAATTCTATCTGCAAAGTACACCACAACCATCCCACCCGGCACTCCCAGCACTCACGCTGATGGAGTCCAAGTGCTGCCGAAAAGTCAGCTCCGCCTCCTTACTGGGAGAGAAGAGCTTTCCATGTCGACTATTTGGTGGCAAAGTCGTTGGGACAGCAAAGAGGCCACCATCTGAGTCACTGCTTCCTGTGCTGGAGGGACCAGCCACCAAGAGAGGCCTTGGGGGGTTTCTCAAACCTGGAACAGAAAGGAGAGTTATGTGCTGACACACACCTATGCCCTCCTCAGGGCAAATGCAGCCCCACCAGGAAGTAAGCCAAGAAAGACGTTTCCTAACAACTTTCAGCTGCATAGACCTTATCTCAGCAAAGTCCTGCCTTTCTTCCTTTGATTTCTGGTCCCATTTTACCCGGCCTAAAGGCTTCCCGAGTGCAAGCCCATCACCACTATCTATGTGCAGAGAGAAGGCAGGACAACTAATCAAGACTCCTGAGCGGTAAGGATGCTGGGGCAACCCAAGCTGACCAACACGCTCTGTAAAGGCTGGTTAACAACACACCCAGTGACCATCTTGTCACTAGAGTAACCCAACTTCACGAGGCAGCAAGAAAGCTGTCACAAGAGTACATTTGAAAGAGTGTGGCTATGTGCTTATACAGCTGTTTGTGTAATACAGGCAATTACAAAAAGTGCACTAGATTACATACATGGGTCCTGGTTAAAATTCCTTGTTTTACAGAAAACAGTTCCAGTAATCAAAGGACAGAAAATACTTATTTCACAATAACACTGCTGAAATTCCATTGTGGTAGTGCTGCTATAAAGCACCTTCAAGGTTTCTAGCTTCGTATGAGCCTCTCAGGTCTCAGGCCAAGTTTGCCAGACTTGGTACAGATGTCTGAAAGTACAGGCCCTGGGCCTGTGATCCTCAATCAGACAGAAAATGCTAGGACACTAAAAATTCACTACAAGGTCCAAGAAGTGGTACTGAGCTGCTACCTGGCCCACTTTAGGCAACATGCCTTTATCTGCAGGGATTTATGGCTTAGGTGCTGTTGCCTGAGGCAGCTTCCTAAAGGCGTAAGAAAGAGGAAGCAAAAACAGAAAATGAACAACTGCTAAGATGTGTCTCTAAAACAAGAGCCTTGAGTTCACACAGGTCTCTTGGAAGGATTACCAAATAGATTTTAGTGGAAAAAAATGCTCACAAAATATTAAGTCAGAGATATCGTAAGCCATTAATGTTCTTGAATGAAAAACAGTATTACTAAAAAATGTCTTTTTGCCAAAAGAATTACTGTTATCTTTGGGCCTCCCTTAAAGAAGTGAAATAAAGGGGGCTCTGTAGACGTAAAGCAGGCAGAGGGATCCTGGGGAAGGACTGTGCTCTTCCTAGGATTTATGTGTTCAGTAGAGAATTACATTTTCCTAGGAGCTGGGTGATAGCTCAGCAGTGAAGTGACTGCCTAATGTGTGTGATGGCCTGCTTGCCACCCTTAGTAGCACAAAACAGTATTCCTCAAATGAAATTTAAGGATATACTGAGAAGCAAGTTACCCCACCTTTCTTTCCAAAACTACACTAAACTGCCAGCACACACCTTAATTGAAGACTGCGTCATTCTAATGTTTTGGATGTAAAAAAAAAAATCAAGTCACTACAGATTAAAGAACTAATCCTCAGGCTTGAAAGATGGCTTAGTGGTTAAGAGCACTGACTGCTCTTCCAGAGGTCCTGAGTTCAATTCCCAGCAACCACATGGTGGCTCACAACCATCTGTAATGGGATCCGATGTTCTCTACTGGTGTGTCTGAACACAGCTACTCATATAAATATAATAATCTTAGGGAAAAAAAGGAGAGAGACAGAACTAATCCTCTTTATCACATGAACTAGGTCCTTTGTAACAGTCCCCTGTGTTCGTCATCCCCAATGGGTGATATTTGCCCTTTACTATGCCCACTAGACCATGGGTGGTAGACAGCAGGACCATGTGTTTAGTTTTGACACAGTACCAGAAACATCAGGATGCTCTTGAAGTATACCTGGGGAGCAAGGGGCAGAAGCAGATGGGAAAGTCTTGTTGCTTCGGAGGGTAGATGGGTTTCGAGAACAGCGGGGACTCCGAGAGTTGATGGTCACTACCTTCCCTGGTGGAGTTGTGGACTGTTCCTCCTGGGTGGGCCTGACTGAAGCCGTTGATGCTGTGTTTGCTTCAAAAGCCTGGAAAGATACCAGCCAAATATTACAAAGGTTCAGCTCAAGAAAATGGTTCTAACGCAAGTATCCTAAGGCCATCCATTTCCATGGTGGCAAAACTTTGGAATGCCCCAAAGTCACTCGTACACATCACACCCCCACATCATCGCTAGGAATTGAACTCTGGTCTTCTGGGAAGCAACAAACCCCTGTAACTGCTGGGCTATCTCTCCTGTCCTAGGTGGTGGTGTTCTTAATTGAAATAGTTTCACCCTGCAGCCTTAGCTGATATGTGTCTACTAAATAGCTTAGGCTGGCCTCAAACCTCTGGTGATTTGCCCAACTTAGCCTTCCAGGTGTTAGGATTATAAAGAGTAGCTACACCTGACTAATTCTAATTGCCCAGAGATGTAAAATTACTAAGGGACATGTGGAAATGCACACTTTTAATCCAGTACTCTGAGACAGAGCCATGCAGATTCATGTAGGTTTGACCCAACCTGATCTACAGGAGTTCCAAGCCAGACAACCTGTGCTATGTTGTGAGGCATCTTAAAAACAACAACCAAAAAAACAAGAATGAAAAATGTCAAGAAATAGGAAAGAAAGAAGAAACAAAGAAAGAAAGAAAGAAAGAAAGAAAGAAAGAAAGAAAGAAAGAAAGAAAGAAAGAAAGAAAGAAAGAAAGGAAGGAAGGAAGAGGGGGAGGGAGGGAGGGAGGGAGGGAGGGAGGGAGGGAGGGAGGGAGGGAGAGGGGAAAGTTATAAATCCTCAGGGAGTAAAGTAAAAGTAAAGTAATTGAAGCAATGCAGCACTTTCCTCAGGAGAGCTTAGCTTCCACTGGCTGGGTGTGGTAGTAACAACAGACAAGATGCTCTATGGCAGAGAGAGGGAAAGGGACCCACGGTCTGGTGTTACCCACTCTACTAAGCAGAGTTATGGCACAGGGAAGACAGACTGGTGAGTGACAAAGGCTTGTCTTTTTGAAAAGCCACAGAAAAAAGCTAACCTGAGACAATCATCCTAACTTCTACTCCTGTGAACAGGAGGAAACAGAGTCCCTCCTGAAAACTGGTCACAGCTGAAGAGCCTGTTTTCTAGCGCCCAACCTCATGGGTGTCCAAAGCCATTTAAGGGGTGGTTTCAGGGGCCAACGAGATGGCTCAGCAAATAAAGGCACTTCATGAACAAGCCTTTGGAGTTGAGTTTTGATTCGCTGAAACCATGATGAGGGCACACATCCGTAATCCCAGAACTCCTCAAACAAGATCGGAGGCGACAGGATAGAGCAGCTCACAGGCCCAACAGCCTGGAGAAGAAGTAAAGCATAGGACAGAAAAAAAGAAAAAACTTCCTCAAAAAAAAAGGGAGGTAGGGGAGAAGAACAGATTCCTGAACAATTGTCCTCCGACGTCCACATGTGCCATGGCATTTGAGTACCCACATTTTCACACACAAATTGACAGCAAAAAAAAAATAGATACCTTCAAGTCCTTGGGCCTCACAAAGGCATTCCACCTCTTTGTTGCTATACCTATTCTGAGGACTCACCAACTTCAGGAAGACCTGACCAAATGCTCAATTCTGAACTCTTCCCAGAAGTACCCACACCCTGTCTTACTAGGGCTACTTCACAACACGCCCAGGTCCGCACTATTGTCTCATCTACTGTGCACAAGCAACCAGCGCAAGTCCAATCCTGCCAAGCGGTCCCTGTTCCCTGCACCTTCCTACTAGCAATCTAGGTTCTGGGAATAGCAGTATTCCCACCTCAGACTGAGCATTTCAGCTGACTCTGGTCACTGAGTCTCAGTACTCTTGGGGTACTTGCTTACAACAGCTCTGCCAGGAAGAAAAAGTAGGGAAACAAAGGACAGATGACCTGTCTCTGGCCCAAAGTCTTCAATTTCAGCAGACCCCATTAAGTCACTAAAGGAGCTTGGCTATTTTCTGAAATGAACCCACACCCTCATAACTATCCCTGCCTCTGCAATACCTTTATTTCTTATTTGTTTTCCTTCTCCATTCCTTCTACTTTTTGTTTCTTAAAAAAAGTCCAGACTGATCTCAGATTAAGTGTTCCTTTCTGGGTCCTCAGAATTGTAAAATGGAAAGAGAGATGATAGTATGTGCCTTGCAAGAACTCAGTGGTACTGAGGCTGCTGGCCAGGAGCCTTAGCGCACTTCTGGCTCATCATCTTCCACAAAACTGTTCCAAACGGTTGCACTTATTTTTCAGTTGAAGCCAAGGCTAGAACCTCTCACTTCCCCACTGGCTCAAAGGTTAGCCCAGGCTTCCTCTGAGCACGAGACCATATGAAATCTCTCCACAAAGGGCCAAATTTGAAGTCTTTTAAACTTGCCATCTGTCCCATCACAGCTTGCTAATTCCAATAACCTACTCAGGTTACTTCCATAGTGCTGAGGCCAAGGCCTCTTTCACCATCAGCTCTGGCCTGAGTTATAAAGATCTGCAGCCCTGGAAATTACGTTACCTTTGGGTTCCTGAAGAGACATGATTGACACTCTGACATCGGCTCATCCCAAACAACTTAAGTGTCCTGAGCTGGTCTAAACCACTCACCATCTTGGGGTGGACCTCAGTGGAGATGAGCCTCAGAAGGCAGCTCAGGAGGCGTTGCTGGTGGAGGGCTGAGGGCGAGGAGCGGGATAGTGCAGTCTGGCCCTGTGCTGTGGGTGCCTGGCTCTCGGGGCCCAGCACAGCCAGCCAATCATACTCCAGCTGCAGTTTGGTCGGCTTGCCCATCATGAGGTAGACTTCAGCCAGTGTGAGGCTTTCAGAGGTCTGCAAGCTCCAGCCTTCTTCACGTAGCTGCTGGGCCAGCTGGCTGGCAGGGACTTCCTTGGAAGGCCTGGTAGCAGGCTGTCCCTGAGACGACAGATGTTCTGAGGGGCTGCCTTTTTCCTGGGACTCTTCAGAGGATGCGTTCGCTAGCTCTTTAGTACAAATATCTGACTGAAGCCTGGTGTCAGGTTGATGATCAGTGCCAGGTTGAGGGTCCAGGCCAGGGGGAGCACTGTCAGCGACCGCCCCGCTGCTGGGTGTGAGGGTCTCTGGGGAAGCTACGCTGCCGAGAGGAGGATGCTCTCTCCCAGATCGTGTGTCTGCACGGCGGCACTGCTCTGGGATGATGAGATCCTGGCACGACTTCAGGTATCGGGGGAAGGGGTCAAGGAGTGAGAGTTCATCTTCCAAGTCTGGGGGCTGGCCACAGGGACACGGCAGGGCCCCAGATTCTTGAATAGGGCTGTCCCTACCCACTGCAAGGGCTGTCACAGGGGTCTTCTCAAGGTGTGGTCCAGAGTCCTGGAGCCCATGAGGCCTGTCGGGGGCATCTGGGCTGCTCAGACTTGGAGCTGCTCCCTCTGCAGGAGCACTCTCAGGGGAACTTTCCCCTGAGCTCTGTGAAGCATCTGCAGTGGGAAGGAGCCGCCCCCCACCCTTGCCTTCAGCACTGCTCCTCTGGCACTTCAGCTGGCCCCGGGCTATTCCCTGTCCACTCTGGATGCCGAGGATCTGTGCTGGAGGCAGTGAGTGTATGTCCTTAGTGCCCTGTTTGCACCGGCCACCCTCTTGCCAGTGTACAGTGCAGAAGGCCTTGGAGTGTACCACACGGGCTACACCGGGTAGTGGTGTCAGCGTGCAGTTCTCGCCTGGGAACAGGTGCAATGCCACCTTCTCCTGGGTCTGCACTGTGCTTGAACCCTGCAGCTGCCTCTCCTCAAGTGTCTTCCGCTGCGCACACTGTCAAGGAGCAACTCCAAACAACTCCACTGTGACCACAGTGCTCCTCAGTGAAGAGCTATGGATGCCGATTAGGGTCTTCTTCCCTAGGAGCCACACCAACCCCTTGATATTCCTGGAGCTCACCTAGGGACTTCCCTCCAGCTACTACCAAACTATGCTGGCTCAGGCATTCAGTGTGTTCAGGAAATTCACGCCTGATGACAGAAACTATTCTTGGAAACATGCAGGGCCAATAAACAGCCAAGGACACAAAGAAGGCTTAAATGTATATATATATATCTTCCCACATCCCACATCTACTGATACTTAGGCCACATCCCAGTGACCAGTTAGGTGGCCACTCAAAACGTGGAGAAGTGAGTGGAACTGAGTACGATCAAGTAGTGCAAGTAGTTCCGAGGCAGGACTCTCTACCTAAGCCCAAGAGGGCTGGGCTTTCATGGAGCCCCACGGTAATGGGAAGAAAACAAGACCTCATTCTCAAGCAGGAATAACTGACAGCTTTGGAGGGTTTGCTTCATTTGAAAAAAGATACAATTCGTACTTCATGGAGTGCCCACTTCTGCTTCAGGAACTCAATGAGGCTAGAGACTTTTCTATGTAGCTCCACAATCATCCTATGAAATAAAAAAAAAGATTATAGAAGGCCACCCTTGAGTGCTAATGATTGCATGTACCAAATTCACTTGACAGAGATGTAGGGACTGGAAGGGGGATCTATAGCATATTCAGCTCCTATTCCTAAATCTACATCCCATCTGTTGAAATCGCTGTAGCTTCACATAAAGCTATAAACAACAGAGAGGTGCAAGTGCTCAGGTAGGATGTGAGCTGTGAGCATCGAAAGCATCACCACCTCTTCTGTCGTCAAGGTTACGGGGGCGTAGCTACCCCTAGCTAGCCCTAAGAAAATAAAATGCACACAGAGAGAGGAGATGAAGCATGCTATGACACATGCTATAATATAGATGCATCTCAAAACAATAAGAGATGCCCAATAGACCAGATTCTGTGGTCCTCTAACAGATGTCCAGAAAAGGCTAGATTGAGAGCAGCTGGGATCGAGATGAGCACTGGAGAGAGTGACAGACAACAGCACATGAGACGATGACATATGCTGGAAGTCGACTGAGACAGAGGGTTTACAACAAGGCCAACATACTGAGACACATAACTGCAAACATGCAAACATACAGCTCATTCAATGTGGTATGAATTTTACTTCAGCTTAATAAATGTAAATGGGAAATGGACCACAAGTATAGCAGTGCTTTATAAATTAACCAAACTCTCTGGGGAAGCAGTGAGAAAGAAATGTAGGAGCTTTACAGGAAAGAGGATTCTGCAGGCAGTAACACTGATAGTTTCAAACTTGCCTGGTAGGATTACAATTCAGGATCTTAAGACCACCCTCCAACTTAGAATATCCTTATGACAGTGTCACCTCTATACCCTGTCCTCATGTGAGGACAAAATCTGTTTCTCTAGAATTCCCTGAGAGAAACCCAAACACCAAAAGCTCATGCCCTGCCTGGCATTGAGGCCCTTCCTCATGCTAAATGTCACCTGAGACGTGGGTTCTGGGCCAGGCTCTGTACTCGTGCCCAAGCGTGGTTGTTCCTTGGTTGTAATTCTACTGGGACTTTCAGGGGTAGGCGCACTGGCTTCTGGTCCTCTTCATCACTTAGACCTGAGAAAAGGAGACCATGAAAGCCCAGTGCAGACCAACCTGAAGGTACAAAACAAAACGCTTTCCAGAAAAACACAGGGAAATGAGAACTAGGAGATGAGACTGCCTTGTGCCTGGAAAAAAAGGAGAACAGAGAAATCCTAGCAAGGGTCAAAATCAATATGGTGAACTCTGTACTTGCAAAGGCAGACCCATGAATAGAATAGGCCATCAAGTGGCCATGAGAGCTTCACTCCTGATGGTATCAACCCACCTGTCAAATGTTACCATAGCCTCTTACTAGACAACACATGGATGTCACTTCAAGATGTCTACTCACAGGAGAAGGTTAAACAGAGTCAGTAACAAAGTACTATATGCTGCCATCATGGAACAAAACAACCATCAAAGATACAATAAATGCTATCCCTTCCCCATACCTACCATCTGGATCACAGAGTTTCTTTAGGGCTCGGCACATGGGTGCCTTGATCCGGAGATTTCTCCCTTTATAACGTACTGTGGTGGCTCTGGGAAAAGAAATTGCAAGCAATTCTGAGGACTTCATGTGAGTGGAAGAGATGAAGGGTTATCAGGTCTGAAGTGTGGCAAGCACAAAGGCCTGGTGAGTACTGATCCCTACGCTGTCACTCGTGGTCACCCCGGATGGTAAGCATAGGCAGGACCTTTAGATGTCTGCTACGTTCCTAACCAAGGGGCATGTGCTGTTTATGGGAAGGAAGCTGTGCCAAACCATGACTACCGACTGTTATACACAGCTAAGCTCACTGTTGAGAGCTGTTCTGCTCATGCTCAGCCTATCTCTAAGCACGCCTCATCCTTACAGCCTTCGGCAGAAGCTCCAGAGCCTCCACTCTGTGTCCTCCATATGACCTGCCTACCCACCTTACAAGACTTCTTCCTGAACTCTTCATGAGCAACTTGCCGCAGCAGTGCAATCCCATCCCTGTAACCCACACAGGACAAGGGCATAAGCAGTTACAGGAAGGCGCCAGGGCCCAAACTCAAGACCTTAGGCCAGCTACGGTCTGTTTGCCGGAGCTGCAGCTGATTAGCAATTATATACATTAGAGAAATGCTGTCTGGCTACCTAAACAAAGGGAACTGGAGTTTAGATTGATTGAACAGGGGTGACCTGGCAGCCGTCGTGGCTCAGGCATCAGTCTGAATCATAAGTTCCCACGGCTTTGATTCTGAGAAGAATAAATGATACACTTTAGATCTGGGTTGAAGAAAAGGCTACGGCTAAGCGCCCTGGAGTGGGGGTGAGTCTAAATTTTCTATATTGAAGCTGTCTATCACTTTATACATCTCTGCTTTAATCCATTTTTGTTGTTGTTTAAGATAGGATCTCACTATGTAGACCAGGGTAACCTCAATTCCAAAGACATCTGCTTGCCTCTGCTTTCTGCTGGCATTAAAAGCATGGGCCACTATGGCTGGTTTGAACCCTTTTTTTTTTTTTTTTTTGGACTGATCTACCATCAGCTATCAGCTGTGAGCACGTTAGTTATGAGAACAGCTTCTATTCTTACTATTTAATTTCTAAGAATTATACAGGAAAGGTGACCAAAAATGGAAGCCTATACATGAGGTGATTCTAAAGATGTGGAAGAAATTATATATTCATACTAGTACAAATTCCCATTTGTATGTAAATACTTATTCATGTAAATTTCCTAAGGGGGGTGGTTAATTGAGAGGAGGGAGCTGGTGATTTTACATGTTTATACTATCTGAAAAAAACATTCTTTCAGAATGTATTTATTCTACATCTAATTTAGGAAGTTTTAAAATGTTCTAAAATAATGCTGCTTAAATCTGGAGCTAAGAATCTGAACTCCAGCTTTGAGCAGAATGAGCACAGGAAAGGCTCTGCTCACACAACAGTGCTTGACTAAAGAGCAACTCAAATGGATACATGCAAAATAGAAGCCAACGGGCAGAGGGCTAACATCAGGAGAGAAGAACCATGCACACACCTCCTAAGAGCAAAGCCACGCCCACTATCCTGAAAAGGACTATGCCTTGAATTTTAGCATTATGATGTCTCAGAACCTTGCACAGTCACAGCTTTCAGCAAATGCTCATGACAGCTCCAACAGTAAAGAGCCATGAGAGGTGGACACGATCATACAACACAGGAAGTTCAGTAACCCACGTTACGGCAGCCGCACTCCATCTACTCATTCTCCTCCTGACATCTATTTAGGGATCCGCATCTCCTTTTCTACCCAGCCATACCTAACCCATGCTGCTCACCCATAACTGTGCCTGCTGACTCATCTGCCAGTCACTCCCCCATCTACTGCCTACTGGCACTTTCGGGCACCATCCACACACCTGCCCATTCATTCATTCATTCATTCATCTATGTGCACATCTACCCATCACTCAGCCAGCCAGTCTTCTACCCACTCAACTGTCCTCATGCACTCACCCACTCAAGAACCAACCACCTCTGTATGCAAGACACTAAAGTGCAAAGCTAAGAATAAGGAAGCCTTATTAAAGGGGCAGGAAGAGCCCAGACTGGCTGCCACTCCTTATCCACTTTCCATCTGAAGGGAGTAAGTCTCTAAGCAAGCACACATTCTAGTAACTCAAAATTACTGAACTGCCTTAATCCAGGCAAACAGTGACGAAGCGACACAGCGGGGAACCAGAAAGATTATTCTAAAGAGCAGGTAATAAAGCATGGACGAGCCATTTTCTCAACAATTTCCTTCAAAAAAAAGCTCAAGGAAATGAGTTTTAAATACAGAGAGAGACAGACAGACAGACAACCTGACTTAACAACAACAAAACATGTTCAATGTCATTGTTCATCAGGGAAGTGCAACTCAAAACAATTGCATACCAAGTCGGACACCTTTGAAGTCCTTGAGAACACGGGAGGGCCTGGGCTAGGTTCTGTAAGACAGTTTCTTGTAAAGACAGACACATGTCCATATCTCCTCTTAGGGGATGCCCAGGTAAAATGAAAACCAATACTCATAGCCAGGCAGTAGTGGTGTATGCCTTTCATCCCTGCACTTGGGAGGCAGAGGTGGATGGAACCTGAGAGTCTCCAGTGCACACTTCTCAAAGAAAGAGGCCAACCTCATAGGTTAGTGATGGTTCCAAATGACTGACCAAAGGAAGGCATATAGAGTAGCACTATGGTGACCTATGGCTGGCCATGGGCTAGACGTGTTCTACCATCACGTCGTTAAATTCACAGAGCTGTGAATGGTAGAGGCCAATCTAAACAGGCTGTGTACAGGTTGACTGCTTGGAGGAAAGCAGGCCTCTGAAACAGTAAAGGATTGGAGATTTCCAGGGACCAGGAGAGGAAGAGACAGACAGCAGACAGGGGATTTTCAGGACAGAGAAAGTACTTTGAATAAGACTGCAGTGGTAGCTGGGCGTGGTGGTGCATGCCTTTAATCCTAGCACTCGGGAGGCAGAGGCAGGCGGATTTCTGAGTTCGAAGCCAACCTGGTCTACAGAGTGAGTTCCAGGACAGGGCTACACAGAGAAACCCTGTCTCGAAAAACCAAAAAAAAAAAAAGACTGCAGTGGTAGGGAGGAGGAAAATACTTCACTGTCCAACCTTGTAAATGTCTGACACCAGGGTCCCTAAACTAAAACAGACAAATTATGACCAAGCATCAGCAGATATATCATAAACCCATGATCCTCCTGCCTCAGATTCTGGAACTGGGACCTAAGGAACAGGCTACTAGGTTCAATTTGTAACAACGCTGTTTTCGATGTACTAAGAAAATCCAAGGCAGGATCTTCCATCTTTTTACACAGTTTTCTTATAAACCTTCTAAAACCTGCTCAAAAATTAAAATCAATGCAAAAGCTATTTAAGTCAATAAAAATTATAAATCCCAAAATATCAAACTCATATAACTAAATGCCAAAAAGTGAAAATATGTAAAATATTAAAATACCAAATTAGGGGCTGGAAAGACAGCTTGGTGGTTGAAAGCATTTGTTCTTGCAGAAGACCCAGGTTTGATTCCCAGAACCTACAATGTGATTCATAACTATCTGTAATATATCTGAGGGAATATAGTACCCTCTTCAGACCTCTGCAGGCACCAGAGTATACACATGCAAGTATGTACGCAAACATAAAAACACAACATATAGCACAAAACTTAAAAGAAAAAACACAAATAAAGCACTAACTACCAGCCCTAAATTGCACCCTTAAATAACTCTTTGCAGGAGCAAAAGAATGGTTTACCCAGCAAGAGGAGCTTTCCTGATTTGTTTCCTCTAGCTTCCCGAAATACCTAAAGACCACTGAAGTTCTGTGCATGCCCCAACCCATCAGATTCCACCCACACCTCGCCTCTCTGTAGCCACCAGAGTCAGTACAGTTGCTTCCTTTGCACCTTCTGTGCCCTTCGCCTACATTCAGCACCTAGAAAGCGGTCTCTGTATGTTTAAGGTTAGGAGCCCTTCCTGTTACTTACCCATAGCTATCACTTCACTGTAATGTTCTACAGATACACACATGCACACAGGCACACACTCATGGGCACTGGAAAAGGGCTGTTAAGTATCAGGAGAGCCAGATAAGGTGCCTCTCAAGTAAGAGTGGATGGAAGATGCCCACCAGTTTTCCCACAAGTACTCTCAATTTCTCGGGGTCTTACCTAGGACACTGGCCTAGCTTCTCCTTGTTACAAGCTACAACCCATGCTGACACGCACACTCACCCATTGACACCCAGAAGCCCTATAGCCATCTACTCCATCTATTCCAGGTAGGTGCTGTGGTAGGGCCAGGTAAATCTCATCAATAGTTGCTTTGCTTAAAAAAATACAAAAAAATAAAAATCACCAATTGGGGTGGCTATCTGCCCAGCAAAGCAACCACACAAGGAACACAAGATCCAGGAATACTCTTGGCTCCAGTGCCATCATCATTTTCCGTATGATTCTCAGAGAACCAGGGCCGCATGTAAGCAGCACCAAAACCTGTGCCTGACTCAGTGCAGTTTAACAGAGGTACACCGTCCACCTGTCCACGAGGATCAAGAAATCTCACACTAAGATGTATGCAAGTTCAACGGAAGATCTGTCTCGGCCAGATCAAACCACAGTGGTCTTGGCCCTCAAGGGACACTTCTCACCTACAGAGAGGGCCATAACAATGGTGATTCCTTCAGCCTTCCCCAGAAAAGGTCGGTGCAAAAGGAGACGGAAGCCTGGCCGCTGGCTATCAAATGGGGACACAAAGCAAGTCAACCCCGCCTAACAAGGCCCAACAGACACAGCTGCTACTCCACTTTCTGATGCCTCTGACTGTATCTGAGACAAGCTATCTTCAGGAATGTAACTGGTGTTTAAGGTTGGCAGATCACAATGCTCTTCCACAGTGAATCAATCTGACCAGGCCTGGGTTGTTATGAAAATAAAGGTTCACAAATACAGTCCCAGTAAGAACACAGGAAGGGTTCACCTAGCTGAACCCTAGGCCCTCGCTCCAACATGCATTAAGTCATCTAAACGCCAAAGTTCAGGCCTATGAGAGAGAAGCAAGAGAACAGTACTAGGCATTTGGGAAGGCTGTATCTCAAAAGATATAAAAACTGTTATGTCCACAGTAGCTACAAGAGTCTGAATGACAAAGCAGACCAAATGTTCAAGGGTCAGGGATTGGCCTGGGGGGTTGAGGGCAAGGAATGAGAAAGAGGACACAGCAGCTTTCATCAAGGGCCCTAAACAAAACAAAACAAAAAGAAGTTCTCCACAAAATGCCTAACAGAAGTGGCAGAAATGGGCCTTGCAATGTAGCAGAGCATTATAAACAGCAGCATCAGTAGCAGTGTGACACCCCAGGACAGAGGGTAGTCATGATGAGACAGAGGACAGAGGTATAGCTAAGCATTCAACCTTTAGCCAAGTGAAGGTGCAGAGTAAGACACTCAGCAAGACTCGGACTTCCAGTCAATGAAGTTTATATCCAAGGTATGGACAAGAAGGCCGATCTCTACCAGGAAAATTGACAGAAGTCTTTGGAGCCACAAGAAAAGGTATAGCAGAGTAAAATATGTTTTGGGGAAGCCAAGAGAGCACCACAAGGTGGGTTTGGAACTGGGGAGAAGCTCAGGACAACAATATCTTACTAACTTATTACCAACTCCAGAGACAGGCAAATCACAAGAGAATTCCTGAGGATTAAAATTCTAACTATGCCATCCAAGCCTGCTGATGCAGAGTGGCAGTCCATGAAGAAAACCTTAGGACAAGGCAGGATGCTATCTCTACTCTCAACCATAATGCAGATAGTGTCTTTGGAACAGAAAAGGTCAAAAACAATGACTTAGAGGTCAGGGTCAGATTAAGTGTTAAAAGGCAAGAAAAGATATCTGCAGCAGCTCAGGAGCCAACACATCGAAGTACTAAGGCAAGAGAAAGAGAGCCCTAGGCCATCCGTGCACAGGCAAGGGCAGGCACAGAGAAGGAATATCTGTGGGAACAAAAACATATGCCAAAGAGGACAGTGAGAAGTCTTAATTCTGTGGAGGGCTGGTTAGAGGCTGAGCAGATGAAACACCTGCCTCATGTCCTTAACAGTCTTTATATTTAGTGTTGACACAACCAAGGGTCACCTGAAAGAGACCAGAACTGAAGAACTGTTGAGATCAGACTGGCCAGTTATCTGTGAGTAACTCTTCACTGATGATTGATGTGGGAAGACCCAGCCCACTGTGGGCAGAATCATTCCTTAGCAGGTAGCTTTGGTCTGTACAAAAGAAGTAGCTGAGCGAAAACTAGTGAGCAAGCCAGTCAGCAGCATTCCTCCATGGTTTCTGCTTCAGGGTCAGCCCTGACTTAAGTAAGGTGTAAGCCAAATCGACACTCTCTTCCCCTAAATGGCTTTTGGTCAAACTGTCTATCAGAGCAACAAAAAAGAAATTAGATCACTGCACAGCCTGACAGCCTAAGTTCAATCTGGGAACACTCCAGTAGAAATAACTGCTCAAAGTTTTCCGCTGACCTCCACACAAGCACAACTCACATGCCAGTTCTCATACATAACACGCTCAAGAATAAAAGTAAAAAGAAAAAAAAAAGAAAAGAAAATGAAGGAAACCCAGCACTCATTTCAACTTCTATGGGTCAGTGAATGAATACAAGTATATACGGTAATTTGTACTTACCCAACCTGAATGAGTTCATTCAACTTTGTTGCATTCTTGTCATCCATACCTTTAAATGTATAGAAAAATAAATGAGGCCATGGGGCAGTTAGATGCAAACAATCACAAATTCCCATATTATTGCTTCCACACAGACTCCAGACCTTGCTAATTAATGGTCTATAACTTTATGATCCATATCTGCAGCAAAGTTGACCAGTACCTTGCCTCACCCACACAGCCTATTCCTAACGATTTCTTAAGGGTCCAATATGCTCTACGCTCAGCTAGCTCTTCTTACAGGAATTGTCCCTGACCTTCTAAGACTGCTGAACCATGGCTCAGCTCCCATAGTGCCTGGTGCCGATAACTGCTTCCTCCAGACATCTCACTGGGTCCTGGGCCTTCTTTCCTTGCTGACTGTGAACTCTCAGGTACATAGTTTAAAAACCAGGGCCTGCTAAATGATGGCTCCCGTGTCCTAGTTGTGTGCTCAGCACTGTCCTCAAGGCGTTTGTGCAGGAAAGTAGGAATTAAAAAGCTAACACAAGAACCTAGGCAGTGACACTGGGATATGAGCTATAAAACTCCTCAACAGTACTGAGTAACTTGGGAATTAAGGGACCACAATCACTAGTCAGGCAGAGAACCAAGACAAGAATGAATTATAAAAGCAGCCAGAGACATACTATACCTATGAAGAACTTAAAGGACTTTTTTTTAATAATATTTTTTATTAGATATTTTCTTCATTTACATTTCAAATGCTAGTCCCACCTAAAGGACTTTTTCTCATAGATAGTACAGGACAGAAACTAGAGAAAGGTTTTAAAGGACTTTTTATCATAGACAGTACAGGGCTAAAACTAGAGAAAAGCTATAAACATGAAGGAAGGAAGGAAGGAAGGAAGGAAGGAAGGAAGGAAGGAAGGAAGGAAGGAAGGAAGGAAGGAAGGAAGGAAAACAGACTTCGGCTTGGTGACATATGCTTTAATCTCAGGACTCAGGAGGCAGAGACAGGCAGATCACTGAGTTCAAGGCCAGCATGCAGCCAAGACTACACAAAGAAACCCTGTCTCAAGAAACCAGAAAGAATGAAAACAAAATGAAGCTGTCAGATGAATAGTAAGGAAAAGGATCCAATGCAGGTACAACTGCACCAAGGAAAGGAAAGGAAACCCTGACCAGGTAGAACAGACCTTTAGGAAAGCAGGAAGAACACTAGGAAGGGCAAATGTAGACACAGGCCTGCAAGAGCAGGCCCATCATGGCCCTTATATGGACACTAACCAACCTCTCCAGTAACTACCACAAACACATGAAAAAAATGTATACAACTCTGTTTAAGCCTCGTGTGATCAGGGGGACTGGAGCTCAGATATGCAGGAGGAAGTGGGTTGCTGAAAAGTGAAGGTAAGGCAGGAACAAGGCCCTACAGTCCTGGGTCTAGCAGGTTGTACAGAGAGAGGCCTATGGGTGGCATCCAAGTGTAGAAGTCAAACAAAATCAAACAAGACCTAATGAAACATATCCAGGAAAAAACAAGAGAAGGGAGGAAGGGAAGGGCAAATGTCAGAATTCCTGGATATCACAACTAGTAGATGTCTGTGCTGGGCCCACTAGCTGAGATGAGGACAAATAGCCTTGAGGTGTAGTTAGGCTATGGCCTATGGAGGTCCAGCAAGAACTGATGCTCCATCATATAGTGGCTCAGATAGGCAGTCATGGCAGCAAAAAGCAATGCAACCACTTTATATACAGAAGAGTTTGCACAAAGAGCAGTAGGACTGGACAAGGACTTGTCCATTACATGGGGATGTTCTAAAAACTCTGAATGTAGGCAGGAAGTAGCAGGGTACTGCACCCTTTGATAGCTTTAAAATGACTCAGTGCAATCCTAACAGGCAGTGTGCACTCCAGGTCACAGGGTTGAGGTCTTAGGGTGTGCTATGAAGATCTACAGTCAAATGGAAGTGAGAAAACAGTGCACCTGTGTGTGAAAGACATAAACAAACACTAGTAAATGGGAGGTCAGGTGAAGACAGGGTCATTAGATCTTTTTCAACTTTTTTGTTGTCAAAAAAAATTGCAAGATAAAAGTTAGATCCCTGAGCCAGGCGTGGTGGCGCATGCCTTTAATCCCAGCACTTGGGAAGCAGGCAGATTTCTGAGTTCGAAGACAGCCTGGTCTACAGAGTGAGTTCCAGGACAGCCAGGGCTACACAGAGAAACCCTGCCTCGAAAAAAAAAAAAAAAGTTGGATTCCTGCGCACTAAAGATCAGTGGTGACAGGACATCATTCCACCAGGATGACCCACAAACAGCAGCAGTACTCACAACCCCCAATCTTCTTGCGTAGCTCGCCATAGCAGATGAGACCATAGAGTTCCTGGGATGACTTCTTCAGCCCTCGAGAGAACACTGGAAGAAAAGAGCATGGATGTTAGGCAGGAGGGACAGAGACTTGACAGGGTACATACAGTCTGCTTGTACAAGAGCATAGAAGAAGCGGAGACGTCTATGTGGCTCACAGCACATTGGGCATGTAGTTACTGATCTCCCCGAGGTTCCCACAGACGGGAAAGCCAGTTGTAAAGGCAGGACAGTGTCAAGGTGCCTGGCTGAGACTACTATTTCTAGCACAGAAGCAAGTGGCTGGCCCCTGGCTGTGCGTGTCCAATGATGAGTCATCAGAACCTTGGGAGAGCCAGAATCGCAATATGAAGGGCCCATCATGTGTGGTGACTGTATAGTCCACCAGGCAGAGAAAGGTAAGAGGGAAGTTGGGTGGTCACACAGGAAAGCAAAAGAGTACAGTTGGTGTGATCCTGTAATGTGTTGAAACCTCTATCTCTCACCCCTGATGGAACAGAGCTAAAAGAAATGATGCTACCAGGACCCTGAAGGATGTGTGGTCAGGAGGTGCTTCTGCAGAGAAAGGAACAGAAAAGAAACATCGCTTTAATATATGCTTTACAATACTGACCCATGAAAAAAGTCCCAGACTTAGCAGATCCTGAGAAGGAACATGTAAGTCTCAGGGCCATGGAAACAGCTGAGTTTGTACCATCCACAATGCCTGAAGGTAAAGCTTGATGAACAAGTCAGACACATCCAATCATCACACTGGACATAACTTGATCCACAGCAGTCTTTAAATCCTAACTCATGAGCCATCTTCTCACTGAGGGAGGCTTTTCAAGAGCAGCTGGAGCGCACCCACAGAAAGCCTTGGAATGACTTTCAGAACTTACTGTGAGCTCCAACAAGAAAAGGAAATGTAAAACAATAAAAAGAAAAAAAAAAAAAAAAAAGAAAGAAACCAGTGCACCTGGAAGGCACAGACTATGTTTCACTATACTATGATGTGGATAGATATAGCCTCAGATCTCAGGGACTGGAGTGGGGCTGAGATATGCAAGTGAATCAGTGATAGGGCACACAGCAGTGGTGGGAACAATGGAAAAACATGAAGGGGTTGACTTCAAGTCTGCAGAAAGATCTTATGCTGATGAGCATATGAATTATTGAAGCTAACAAACAGGTTCCCAGAGATCAACTGAGAGATGGCCCCCCAACCCCCAAGCTGTGGCGACTGACAATTTAACCCCAGGGGTCTCTAGAAATAGACAAGAAAGGGAAGGGTGTGTGACCCCACAGAATCTGTCTCTCTGTAAGGGGGTGGGGAGATGAGGCATCGTTTTTTAAAACTACAGTATCATGATGCATATCATGGCCAAAACTGCCTGACCGGGCAAAGAGAACACCACAAGAAAGGTGAGGATCAGGGGTGCCAAAGGCCACCAAGAAGGCACGGGTAGAGGTCAGAAGGAGCAATGTGGCACAGCTATATGCCAGTGATTCTTATGTCAGAAACTTACTATCTAGAAAATTGAGAGTATTAGAAGAAAAATATCTACAGAACAAGCCCACTCTAGAAACTGAGGAATTCAAGGCAGGATGGAGCAGAGCAGGCTGGAACTAAGTGAGTGCAGGGAGAGAATCCATATTCATGGAAGGAAGAGGAGGTGGGTTTACAGCCAAGAACAGTTGATTAGCTTATGGATTAAAGAGGTCACCGAGAAAGTGGTCAATCAAGGGTGCTTTTAGTGAGAAACTAGACTACCATTCGGAGACAATCTAGCCACCTCCGTGAAGATGAACTGGACTGTGTAAATCCTGACTATATCACAGATGACCAGAATACTGGCAGAGCCAGCATCCACCCAAGCACAGCAGCAACATTCAGGCTTTCTTGTGCACCCAGAATTCAGTTTATCTCAGTGCCCAAACTCATAAGGGGACCCAGAATCTTCTCTCGTGAGGCAGTTTTCTCCCAGGTAAAAATCTTTCCCTACCTTGTTGGGAAACTTTAAGACATAGAATGTCAAGAGAACGTAGACAACCAGAGTGTCTGGGACAGCATGCTTGCGACAGGATGTTCTAGGGGGAGGCAAAATACTTCCTGCAGGGAAGCTCCATTAAGAAAGGAAGTAAACAACTCAAAATAGCTCCAGCAAGTACCTGAAATTGACCAGATTTCCTAGGCCAGATTCCTTCTGCAAGAGTATGTGAGTAAGCAGTACAGACGAAGAGTTACTCTCCGACAAGTCAAACTTAAAGAAAACAAGAAGCAGAGACCACAGCCACCATAGAAGAACAGTTTCCAATCTGTTGAGCTTACTGCAGGACATGCAGTGTGCATTAGAATCCTGTTCTGGCGAGCTGTTACTGGATGGGCTTGGGTGACAAAGCTTTGAGTCATTTCTGCTTCTGTAAGTAACCCTTCACTCAAATTCCTGTAAGTAGCCCACCAAAACAGCATTGGCCCACCAAACTGGAGTTTGGTGGTATTGGTGCTTTGGTCTGGTCTGTCATGGGCTCTGTCCCTCTCTAGGGCAAGTAGATGTTTGTGTGTTATGCCTCCCAAGAAATGTCTGTTACCAACATAAATATACTCAAAGACACTGAAACACAGAAAGCACAGCTCAAAGAATAATAAGGTTCCTTACACAGATGGGGCAGCTTCCTCACAATTAAATTTAACCAATAGGTTCTGGACATGCCCCCAAGCAAAGCACTAGGATACAAATCCCACGGTAGGCAGCCAGGTGAATATAGGGTCACATAGAGTGGGCAATGGGTGTTTGACTGAAAAGAACCAACTTTGCCTAGTGGTCTTCTAGGGTCTCTGTAACACTCACCATTGTCAAAGTCAATGTATTTGGTAATCTTGTGCCAGGTGCGGTAGTAAAAATGCCGGACCTGCTCTTTGTTCTTCACCATGCTTGCAGGCTTGCCCTTCTTCTTGTACTTTAGAGCAATGTTGTTCTGAATGGCTTCAAAGTCTTTTCCATGCTAGAAAACAAAGTCCATAATAAAAGCATAGCAGTTAAAATAAAACAAATTTTTGGTATAATGTAAGCATCATCAAAGTCAAAATGGGACCAGCTACACAAAGCATAAAACAAACTAAGCTTCAAAGCAGAAAAGCATGAAACTTATCCTTGGAACAAACACTTATGGGTGGCCCTTAGGGGGCCATGAGGGATACTTACAGGAGGATTCCATAGTAGAGAGCTCAGGCTCTTACCATCTTACAGTAAAAGGGTCACTCTTCAGAACTACCCATTGATTAGATCACAGAAAGTGTGATCAAGGAGGAGCGGCACATACACACCCTTGGGAGGAGAACCAAACAGAAGCATTCTGAACATATCTAAGGACCAACCCTTCCTAGAAGACCTCCTGCAAAATCTGGGTGTGATTGGAATTTGAGGATGGAACGTGTGTCCCTGTGTTGATAATAGAGAACCTGCTGTTTGGTGGTCTCAAAAAAGAGAGCTAATTAGATGTGCTGAAAGCACCCTGTGCCAGTAGCACGTCGGAACCCAAATATAACTTTCTTCTTTCATTTATTCATAGTTTTTCAAGACAGGGTTTCTTGTGTAGCCCTGGCTGTCCTGGAACTTACTCTATAAACCAGGCTGGCATCCCATGCTGGGATTAAAGGCATGCGCCACCATACCTGTCTATTTATTTTAATGGAGAAGTCTAGTGTTCTGCAAAAATGGCTAATTCCAGGGCTGCAAGGTGTTTGTCAGATAAGCATGGAATAATCAGAGTTGCCCAAAATGAGACCTTATACAAATTGGTTTCAATCTGTACCCAAATCATGGAGGCATAAATCAATGATGCAAATGGATTATGATCTACATAATAAAGTAGCCTTCATGAGTCCACATGTACGTAACGAAACACTAGGGAGAGAAGGAAAATTTTCTCTAAAAGGGATCTGTAATCCTCAGACATAGAGCAATGGAAAGAAGACAGTCACTAGACATATTCCACGGTGACTGCTGTGCCAGGCAAGCAGCAGGCAGGTTGTTTAAACTAATGTAAGAAAGAATGACAGCAAAGGTGCTATTTGCTGTCTCAATACTCAGAAAAACCTGGAAAGCACCACCCGAAAACAGTGGTCCAGACCTATCACTGCCAGGAAAATGTTTTTGTCTATGTCTATGTATGAGTGCACCTGAGTGCATATACCACAGGACAAATGTGGACATCAGATACGACTTGTGGTCTTCCGTCTTCTTCTCTGCTGTGTGGGTCCTGGAGATCCAGGCCAGGGCTGATGACAAAAATCTCTACATGCTGAGCTACCTCACTGGCCTCTTATGACATTTTTAAGTTGTTTCAAAATGAAAGTTAAATTATTTTAATTTAAAACTTATCCACGGCTTTAAAATACTTACCAGGAAGCAGAAACTCAAGGCTAAGCCAGGTGGATGGGGAGATAGAGGTCAGCCTAGCGACAAACTGAGACCAAGTCTCATATAAAGGAGAAACCACACCAGCTAATCATGGAAAGGTACAGCTAAGTCTTTGTTTCTCTGTCTGACTTGGTAGCTATCTCCTCAGCAGCTGTTGACGTCAACAGAAACAGAGACAAGCTCCCTGCTGTGAGGTCTGACTGCCTCATTTATGACTCCTTAACCTGTATTCTCAAACTATATGGTTTGTGGGATGTTAAGTATGTGTCCTGCAGTCAACCTGCATTTCTAGAACCATAGGTGTTCTAAACTTCAATACAGATATAAGTGGGTCAAGAACAACAAAAATTGGGCAAAGCTGGAAGAGAAAGACTCAACATCTAGGTGATGAAAACTCAGCATTTACACAGCAAAAAGCCAGAGATACCCCTGAGGCGTGTGCATGCACAGGAGATGGGTAGGGTACATCACATGAGCTGCACATCAGGGACAAGGGTTTCAAGGCAGTTCTCAATGCAGTGAATTACAACAGTATGGCTAAAGAATAATGCTTTTCAAAGAATAACCATACAGGTGGAAAGCAAATAAAATAGAAACACAGTTGTAAGTTTTATATTATACAGAAACACCACTGAAACCAAGAGAAAGGACTTAGCCAAGGTCTAAGGTGCCATCTATTCAGGGCACATCCACCTGGCCACCTTGGCTCTCTCCTAGCAGTGGGACTACTAGCACGGGGTGAGGTCTAGATAGATAGGCTTTCACCTGAAAAATCAAATCAAATCTGAGTTCAGGCCCAAAATTGTGCTCAGCAGAGCTGGAGATATGGCTTTTTCTTTTTCTTTCTTTTTCTTTTTTTTTTTTTTGGTGTTTCGAGACAGGGTTTCTCTGTGTTCCCCTGGCTGTCCTGGAACTCACTCTGTAGACCAGGCTGGCCTCGAACTAAGAAATCTGCCTGCCTCTGCCTTCCAAGTGCTGGGATTAAAGGCATGCATCACCACTGCCCAGCAGATGTGGGTATCTTAAGCAAGAAAGAAGAGACAGACTGGGGAATGGGACAAAGACAGCTGCATAATCTCTGCATCTGGCTAGTCGTCTGCACCCTCTGGCCAGGAGTGCTGCTGTGAGCTTTCCAATGGTGGTAAAGAAGTCAGACTAGGTTCTGTGAGCACATGCAAATCTCTTTAGTGGGAGAACACCAAGCCCAATATGCACAAAGGCTTTATTCCCATCATCCTTATGCACACTTACATATGACTGTGCATGCGTACATGTTCACCCACACAAATATGTTGATAAATATTACAGAAACAATTCTCAGGGCAGAGAATTACAGGTAGAATGCTTAGCTACCATTAATCCCATTGCTGGAGATTTCAGCTGCCACATCCACCCAACATTGGTTAAATGGATGCCAAGGCCTCAGCAGGGTCTTTCAGACTCCAACTGAGGTGTGAATCCCCCACACTCTTCCTCTGGTTATTTTTTATCAATTTGATCCCAACTACAGTCATCTGAGAAGGGGGATCCTCAAATGAGAAATGACCTCTATTGCATTGGCCTGTGGTCTTGACTATTGGGCATTTTCTTGAGAAATAATTGGTATAGAAGGGCCCAGTCTACCATAGGCAGTGCCACCCGAGCATACCGTCCTGAGCTGTATAAAAAGAAAGTTAGCTGAGCAAGCCGTGGGAGGTAAGCCAATAAGTAGCATTCCTCTATGGTTTCTCCTTCCAGCTTCCTGCCTGAGTCCCTGTCCTGGCTTCGAAGCTTCCATGATAGTTTGTGACCTGGCAATTGTAAGATGAAATAAATTCTTTCCACTCAAGTTGTTTTTGATCATGGTGCTTACTAGAGCAATAGCAACCAGACTACAATAGCTCTCTTCCCCTCTCTTCCTCTCTGTGTATAAGGTCACAGAAAGCATTAATACATTATTGCTAATCAAGGATTTAGGACATCTAAAAACATATGCCTGATTGGTAGGAAAGGAAACAAGGCTAGCCCAACTGGAGAAGAATGGCAGAGGATGGTCTTCACAAGAAAGCCTCTTCCTACAGCTTGTAATGAACAACCACATCTCACACCTCCCTTACAGCAGCTGGAGAGCCAGACCACCTTGCAGAGCTCAGTCTCCAGAAAGAAAATACCATAGTAGTTACAAATTAGGATGAGATTCATTAACAGTTGCACACTCTTACAATCCAGCAGGAATTACAAGTCTATTATACCTACCGACTTTAAAAAGAATAACTGGAAGATATCTATATAGGTGGCGTCTTGCTTTATTAAAACTCTGAAAAGAAAAAGAGCCCTTCACATTTGTTTCCATGATTTTTGCAACTACCCTAACAAGTCTTGTATGTACCTATTTTATTCTTTCTGTGGATAACAAGGGTCAAGTTACACGAACATGTCAGGCATACTCCCCTGGGATGGGAGGAACTTAGACTATCACCCACACAAGGGAGGAATACCAGCCATAAGAATATAATAAAGAGGTTGGAGAGATGGCTCAGCAGTTAAGAGCACTGATTGCTCTTCCAAAGGTCCTGAGTTCAAATCCTAGCAACCACAAGGTGGTTCACAACCATCTGTAATGAGATCTGATGCCCTCTTCTAGAATGTCTGAAGACAGCTACAGTGTACTTACATATAATAAATAAATAAATCTTTTAAAAAAAAGAATATAATAAAACCAAGTCTTCAGCCCATTAGAAGTGTCTCCCTTTCTAATCTTTAAGTGACTTAAATTCCTGGGCTTTAATCTTGTGTGGAGCTTGTCTTTCTGAGGATTGGCATGGTGCATCTATCATACCTGTGAATTAACCATTAAGAGGACAAGGCTCACTGATTAAGTCAACATGTCAGACAAGGCATCAAAAATGAGGAACTTGAACAAAAATGTTCACTATAGTGCTAGTCACAATAACAGAGTCTGCAAGTAATTATAACAAAACGAAAACAAAAACAAGAATGGGTAATAGGCTGGGGAAATCAGGCTGGTAGTAAATTCCTTGTTGAGCATGCATAAGACCCTGGGGACAGATGGACACATGCAGACACACAGACACACGCACACACATGCACAAGGGACACTTATACTGCAACCACCCAACTCTGTTACTGGCTCAACAATCAGTCCAAACAGCACATGAAGGAATGAGCACGGCTGTAGTCCAGTTAAATTTCTCCTTTATATAAGGCAGACAAGATAGGTCCATCTGTCTACATCCCAAGAAGCACATTTATAACCATTTTTCTTCTTCTTGTTTTAATGGTAAAAGGGCTCAGTGGTTAAGAGCATTGACTGGGCTGGGCGTGGTGGCACACACCTTTCATCCCAGCACTCAGGAGGCAGAGGCAGGCAGATTTCTGAGTTCGAGGCCAGCCTGGTCTACAAAGTGAGTTCCAGGACAGCCAGGGCTATACAGAGAAACCCTGTCTCGAAAAAACAAAAACAAAAACAAACAAAAAAAAAGAGCATTGACTGTCCTTCCCGAGGACTCAAGTCAATTCTCAGCACCGTCATAGCAGCCCCCCCCCCCACCTGTAATTGTAGTTCCAGGGTATTTGGTATCTTCTGTCCTGAGGGTACTTCATGCATGTAGTATGAATACACACACATACAAAATAAAAATAGGTTAAGTCTTTAAAAAAATATAAGTAAGCACCATGATAAACACATTTGATGTTAATGAAAGTATGTTCACAAATAAGTACAAGACTATGAAAAGCAAACGTCATAGTGGAGGCAGCTGGCAGGGCACAGCCACATAAGTAGTGGGTCTTCTGGGAAGTGGCTTTTCTAGACTGACAGAACTTGACATTTGATTTTAAGTTGTAATATCTTCTGGGACTTAGCTGCTACTCTGGCTGACAGGGCCAGGTATCTACATGTCCTTCTGCACTTGGGGACACTCCATATCAGTCACTGTATAGCCAAGGGAAAGCCCTAAGGAGGGTCAGACTCCAGGGAAGAAGTATGCATGAAACATGATTGAGAGCCTTGGGAAAGAGCATTCATCCTAAAAGTCCCAGGAAGGAGATGACAACTGCCCTGGCACTTCTGGGATCCTTGAGAAAATCTGCCTAATTAACAGCAATGCAGCAAAGCGAACACAAGATAAACCATGAGAGCTCAGGAGGAAGACCCCTGGGGGTCCTGATTCAAGTCTACAACTCACCTCATACAGTCCCTCGAAGAAGGTGTTCTTGTCCTCGGTGCTCCACGACTCCCACTGCCTTCGGACCTTCTTTCCTTCTTCTTTCTCAGGCCCTGAAGATCCTATGTTCCGGGAGGAGGAGCGCGAGCCTCCTGCAGGAGTGGCAGGGGTAGCCCCAGACACGTTTCCAGAAGATGATGCACCACCGTCACTTCCTTGGAGAGAAAGGACTGTACAATAACTTGTTCAGAGAGCTGAGGGGTAAGAGCAGAGAAGACAGAGGGGCACCAAGTGTTCACTGCCACACCCAGTTCTAACTTTTACAGGTGATGCCAGCACTCAAAAGCCACTGGGTCCAGATCAGAAGCCAGAGCTGATCAAATGATTCTAAAATGTTTGTACAATGAGGAGAGAGCCTGTATAGATTGTTTTAACAACACAGTGAATCTGGTATTTTGTCCATATTCAGAGTCTAATCCCTGCCCCTTCAGCAAAGCCACAAGTCACATTTCATACTGATTCTTGCTCAAATGTGTTTGAAATATGCTTACCACGTTTTTAAATAAGCTGAATTTCAAGTAACAATCTACATAAATAGTGTTGGTATTTCAGAATATAGATCATTTAATGCTTAAAGTGCCATAGTCTGAAGATCCCTTCTCTCTATTTTTTTTCCTCTCCAGTAATAGAAATATGAACCCAGGGCCTTGCACATAGTAGGTGGACACTCTACCACTAAGCTTATCTCCATGCCTAAAACCCTTCCCTTATCTTTCATCTGCTTTAACATTATCTCTGGGGTCCTAAAATACCACCCTTAAAAATTCTCCTGGAGTATCAGTCCCTGATTTTTAGCAACATCTTTCCAAATCCTTTGCCAACAGGGTAGCACAATAAAATGTAAGGGGCCCTAGAGACAAAAACAGAGTTAGAGATTAAGAATTTAAGCCCTAGCCTAGGGGTCTGCCAGTTGGGTTTCCTCTTGCTCTGAGGAACAGGAACTCACAGCACCTTAAATTAACTTGGAGTCTCCCTTTGAAAGACTGCAGAACCACAGAATACCAAGACATCTTCCAAGCCTGGAACAATCTTATGAGGTAGACAGATCACAAAAGTAAAAATTCTTTAAAAAACAAACACCATACAACAGAATTTTGTTTTTGTTTTTTTAAGATTTTTATTTATTTATTATTATAAGTAAGTACACTGTAGCTGTCTTCAGACACACCAAAAGAGGGCATCAGATCTCATTACAGGCTGTGAGCCACCATGTGGTTTCTCGGATTTGAACTCAGTACCTTTGGAAGAGCAGTCAGTGCTCTTACCCGCTGAGCCATCTCACCAGTCCCCGTTTTTGTTTTTTGTCAGAGTCTTGCTTTGAACTCATGGCAATACTCCTGCTTCAGTCTCCCTACTACTAGGTACAGGCCTTTGTACCATATATGGCTCAGAAACTGTGAAAATGTTTTCCTACTGAGATGCTGCAGGCCTTTACAGCTGAGACTCAGTTTCTGGTCAGCTTGGTGAGGTTCTTCCTGGACAGCCTCGGTGCTGCTCCTCCCCTAGGGTCTCCCTTCACTGCAGGGTTTTCAAAGAAGCAGCTTTACAGAAGAGTGTAAAAGATGAAAAAATTAAAAATTAGAAGCCAAAAATACTTGAGAATACTTTCTCTGGACATCTATATTAGAACATGCTAAGGGCTACAAGCAGGGGGCCAAGAGCAGAGAAAGTAAAGACTGACTGTCCCTGCAGCAGCTTTGTCTGCCCTAGGTATATGCCGTAGTCTGTGTCACTACATATAGTGACTGACAGTGATGGAAAGGTGTGAGAGCTTCCTTGGGCTCTGTCTTGCCTCAGCCTGTCAATGTCCGATATAGTCTTTACATGCTGAATAATGGCATCAAGCTGCTATATCTTGGCAGTGACAAGATCAAGAGGAGAAAGAAATCATTCTTTATGGTACTATAATAAAACTTGGCTTAAATAGCCTTTTATATTATTATTTTTTAAATTATTATTATTATTATAATTCTGTGTGCGCATGTTGTTGTCTATCTGTGAGTGTGGGAATGCGTTAGAGTGCCCATGGGGGCCAGAAGAGGGCACCAGATTCCATGGAGCTGGACCTGCAAGTGGTTGTGAGCTACCTGATATGGGTGCTGGGACCGAATTCAGGTTCTCTGAATAAACTGTAAGAGCTCTTAACAGCTAATCTATTTCTCTAACCACCCCTAGCCATAGATTATTAAATAGATGTTCAGCTTAGCATAGTCTTCACCCTATTGTGAGTTCATTAGGAGGTAACCCCATCCTGAATCAAAGAGCAGCCATATTTGAATATTTGGAAACTCACACTCAGAAGTCAGAAAACTGCACATTCACACACATGGAAAACATTTTAGCTAGCCAGCTACATCAAATGGCCTCTAGTCTGTCATTTAGATGTATGTGGACTAACTTTAAGAGACAACACTATCAGACTTATAGAAGTTGATGGCTTAGCAGAGCCAAACTGTCCAGTTACCAAAAAATAACCACGTAAGGCTATTTAAGTATTAACTAAGAATGAAAACATGGTGACACACACCTTTAACTCCAGCACTCAGAAGGTAGGTAGATCTCTGTGAGTTTGAAGCCTGCCTGATCTATGTAGGTGAGTTCTAGGCTAGCCAAGGGTTGTATAGTGACTCTGCCTCACAAAATAACAAATAATATAAATTAATTAACAAAGCATTCTAAAGAAAAGCAGGTTCCTTAATCTGACTAGCCAAATTTCAAACAGTTAAAGACCTCAAATGGCTCATGGGCACCTTCCTAGATAGTACAAAATATTTTACTTGGTGTGGAAATTGCTGGACCAGTCAGTGTTATATTTACTACTCAGTATTTACTGCGCTGAACTCAGAAACAAAGTGAAAAGACTGCAGTATGCATCTATCCAGCAACGCTACCGCAGGCCAAGGAGGGCTGCACAAACCTCCAGACTCTCCCTCAGCACAGCAAGCATGGGGCTTCTCAGGTGCCTGCAGCAGGCAGTCTGTGAAAGCGCTTCCGGGGGACAGGAGGTACTTCCATGGAGGACTCACAATTCTCAAACACCAGAATGTCTGGTACCCAGGAACACACAGTTCTTCACACTCTGCTGGTTAGCAAGTGCTGGCTATCCACCTCTGTACCCACAATGGAGGACTTCAGAGCTACTTCTAGTTTCCCAAGAAGCACAAGCTCTCTTCTCCCGAGTCACAGCATGCCATACAGCCACCCCTTCTGTGACCATCCAGGTTAACTCCTGTTAGTCCATGCTGGCGCTAGCATGCTCAAAAGCCTCTAAATCCCAGAAGCCAAGTGTCTGACAAACACCATGAGATTTCCTTGTCTCACTGTGACCTGGACAAGGAGAGTGACGTGGAAAGGAGAACTGAATTAACACCAATCCAAGGGAGAAGGAACCTTCGGGGCAGAGTGGCCCAAATCCTAATCCTGGGCACGAAGTTATGTCAGAGAGAAGGGCTGAGTCAGCAAGCCAGTCCTCAGAGCAGCCCCGGTCCAAGGGCCTGCCATTTACTCTGAGACTCCCGGTCTCTCTTTCTGTTATTTCAGAAGTACTATATAACCTCAGGAGGGAAATTAAGGCAACCTGGACATTCAAGTACAAAAGTAAATTACTACACGAAACCATTCCTAGCATCTACTATGCAGCATCTTAGAGTTCAAAAGCTTTGGAGAAAGAACAATAACACCTAGTCTCCCTTCAAAATTTCAGGTGAAAACAGAAAACATAAAAATAGGAAGCAGAATCAGGAACCCTGGTGGGCTACAGTGACAACATCCTGGAAGAAGTTCAGTCCAGAAAAACACTCAGGAAGACAGAAAATGATCAAGGTGAGCAGGAAAACAGCTGAAGCAAAAGTTAAGAAGATCAGGGGATTCCAGTAGCATTGGGCGCTTCCCCAGGATGCAGGGGCCAAGGCTCCATAGGTGCAGAGGCACGTGAGAAGGGCAAGGCTCCAAACACAGGGCTTCGCTAACAGTATTCATGATAAGTCAGTGTCTCTGGAACTTGAAGGGACTTGATGGTATACACAAACAGACTCCCCAATGCAGAGTCCCCTAAAAGCAAGGACAGGTTCCCGCTCTCCCAAGCTTAAGCTTGGCACCAGGGTTTACACAATAGAAGCTCAGTGACAGCTCAGGAGCAGTGGCGGCAGACAAGGGGCTGAGTATCGGCGTGGTCTTTGCCTCCTATGCCTTAGTCTCCACAAAAGCACACCTCAGGACCTGGAGAGCCTCTCCCACCAAGCCCATCACCATCTCTGGCCAACATCAGTACATCAACCCACAGATACCTTATTGCTACCAGCTCAGCTGTGCCCTACCAATCCCAACATTTTCCTCTCTATTCACACAGCTTGCCATTCCTATAGTAGGAGTCTCTAGAGCATGAATGGCTGTGGTTTCCTTCCCTGTTGCTCTGACATCACCTGAAGAGGTCAAAAGTCACTCTGCCTATCAAACAGGAACACTGAGAAAACAGAGTAGCTCCTCACTGCTACATGGCTGCCCAGAACACAGCAAGTCTGGGAGTAATAAAATATGACTTCAACTTTAAAACACACACTTGTGTATGACTCAATTCTGCCTTTATAATAAGTAGAGCTCAAAAGTCTCAGACAAAGAACACTAGTACCTAGTGCAGATCCAAAACCTCTTTTAGAAGAGGGGAACTGAACTACAAAAGCATGAACACCCGAAGGTCACCAGGCAGGGGAAACGGAGTGACCCAACTCCCCCATTGTAAACCCAGGCTTCTCCCTACCCAACGCTGCTGCCCACCTCCACTCTATGGTGTTACTATTCGTCTTGAGGTACTACCCTTCCTAACCAAAACATAATATGACAGCAGCTTTTATTATTATACATAAGGCTACAGAAACCAGGATTCTGGAAGAACAAAACTTGAAACTTGACCTTTCCATCTTTCCCTCAGGAAAAATAAGGAAAACAAAGATAAGGAAACAAAGGTTAACCGCCTCCCCAATCCACCTGGCTCACAAATTACAACTCTGAAAGATTTCTGTTTCTTTCTTTCTCTCTTTCTCTCTCTCTCTCTTTCTTTCTTTCTTTCTTTCTTTCTTTCTTTCTTTCTTTCTTTCTTTCTTTCTTTCTTTCTTTCTTTCTTTCTTTTTTTAAAGAGGTACTTATTCATTCTATGTATATGAGTACACTGTAGCTGTCTTCAGACATACTAGAAGAGGGCATTGAATCCCATTACAGATGGTTGTGAACCACCATGTGGTTGCTGGGAATTGAACTCAGGGCCTCTGGAAGAGCAGTAAGTGCTCTTAACCGATTAGCCGTCTCTCCAGCCCCTATTTCTAATTCTTAAAAATACAAGCCGGGCGGTGGTGGCACATGCCTTTAATCCCAGTACTTGGGAGGCAGAGGCAGGCGGATTTCTGAGTTCGAGGCCAGCCTGGTCTACAAAGTGAGTTTCAGGACAGCCAGGACTATACAGAGAAACCCTGTCTCAAAAAAAAAAACAAAACAAAACGAAAAAAATACAATTTTACAAACATGACTGGGTTTGGAGATATAGCTCATTGGTGAAACCGTAGGTTCAATCACCAAGAGAGGGAAAGAAAGTTGGGGAGAGGCTGGGCATGGTGGCACACGCCTTTAATCCCAGCACTTGGGAGGCAGAGGCAGGCGAATTTCTGAGTTCAAGGTCAGCCTGCTCTACAAAGTGAGTTCCAGGACAGCCAGAGAAACCCTGTCTCAAAAAAAACCAAAAAACCAAAAAAAAGAAAGTTGGGGAGAGAAGACTAGAGAAGGGGAGGGAGAAGAGGAAGGGAAGGGAGGCAGAAAGGGAGGGAGCGGGGAGAGAGAACAAGAACCACGTGGTAACTTCAGAGGATACCATTTAAATCTGCCATAATTTAAAAGAACATTAACTCACTGTCTTGACAGTCTGTCTCTCTCTCTGTGGCTTATGAGCTTCCTTAGAACTAGGTACGTTAAATCCAGAATAGCAGGTACCCAGCTAAGTCAAGAGATTCCCAGCCTCCTGTTCTAAGAAAGGTGTTTGTAAACCAACTCCAAGCTTGGCCACTCTTGATCACCACACAAAAAGGCAACCATATGGCCTGTGTTTGTAGCACATTAAGACAGAGACATTTCAAGGATGGCACACACCATCAAGGCCCAACAAAGCCACCATAGCTTACAGGCATAGCAAGAGGCAAAAGTTCATGAAGGGAACCCAGATTCTGTGTCTCTGCTGGCAAAGGACATTCACACCAGAAGCTGGCTCAAGCAGTTTTGTTTGTACAGTCCCAAAGGTATCTGAGAGACCATCTCTGCCCAGGTCACATAGGAGGAACTCTTCCTAAGCATGCTAGTACTCAAGGACTGCAGTCTCAATGGATGAACCCTAACACCTACCACTGCCCCAGCCCTGTCATCATTAACATCCAAAGCTGCTACTAGATCAATATGGCAAGTGTTTAATAAACTAATGAGGATCCCTCTCAACTCTGGTCATTGAATTAGTCCCCAAAGATGCCATTTATACACACCAATTGCTCTGTGAGAGATGCGTCCAAGGTGATCAGCGTCTAAAATGCCCCCCTTTCTACTCTGAAGGTGACTTGGAGCCTGGACTCTTATCCCTTGACACAGATTCCCTTCCTTCCATTGAGTCTCCTGTCCTCACACCTGCAAGGCTCAGCGTCATACCTCAAAGGTTCTCCCACCCCTCCCACAAATAAAGAAATCACAACTACAATCCCCGTCTCTATAAAAACATAGGACCTCCCTTATTGTCTTCTATAGCCAATACATTTTACCTCCATAGAACTATAAACTATTGGAAATATCTTCTGTTCTAGGTAGTTTTTAACATTGTTCTATAGTGATAAGACCATAGTTATTCAACCTAACCAAAGACTTCCATACTATATATGACAATTTTCAATTTATGACTTTGCTATCTGAAATAATTTCTGACCAATCTAAAATTAGGTTTCAAATAGCAAGATGTTAAAACATTCTTTACTAGCAAAAGGCAGTCAGTCTTACCTATCAAGGTAGACACCATAGAAACTATTCACTGTAACTTTAAGAGGAACTGAACTAGGTGTAGAGGTGCATGCTTTTAATCCCAGTACTCAGAAGGCAGAGGCTGGAGCTGAATTCCAAGCCAGCTAAAGCTTTCTGAGCTTTCAGCTCAGTAGCTGGTGTTACCTTTCCTACTCACCAACTTCCCTGACCTTTATAATTTATCATGAACCTTTGAGTAATATATTTGCACGTAAGTGCCTGCAGCAGCAATCCATTTGTGAATTCAAAGCCAGTCTGAGCTAGAGAGAACTGTCTCAAGAACAAAATTATATGCAATTACACAGTCTTGATAGTTTCCTCTCTGCCTTGGGGTCTGCTACCTTCTCACACATCACAAACAGGTGGAGTCTTTGTCAGAATTAGGAATCATATGTTCAGGCTGTCTGCTATTGTAATGGATGTCACAGAGGGTGTGGCTGGAAGCAAGACAAGAGTCTTTGTATATGTTAGCCGTTTTTGTTTTTGTTTTTGTTTTTGTTTTTTTTTAAACCCAGACAGGGTTTTGTTGTGTACTCTTGGCTGTTCTAGAACTTGCTTTGTAGAGCAGGCTGTCCTTCAACTCAGAGAGCTCCGCCTGCCTCTGTCTCTGGAGCGCTGGAATAAAAGGCACACCTGGTGATTTGTTTTTCTCTTTTCTGAGAAATGGGCATTTTACTCAGTACTTCTCCAGTTCATAAACTGGCCAACTAAGGAAGAATATGGGGGCTCCGAGGTCCTAAACCAGGTTCTTATAGACAGTTTCAGTAACTCTGGGTTTCAGTCACAAAAGGATCCTTGAGTGTCTCTGGCAGATCTGTCATTTTTGACTTCAGGTGAACTTAGGATAAAAACAATAAACCAGCCTCTACAGCCATTCAAGAGCAAAGTTATAGAAATGAAAAATGCCTGCCGTCTCTCTCTTTATCACAAAAAAAAATTGTAGAACTATACTAGAAAAATTTTTATTCAAGTCAAAGTATCTACTCTTCTGTCCTCAGAGGAAAAAAGCACAGCTATGCAGAGACAACCAAACAAGGAGGGCCTCCCTCTTCTCCATAAGTCACTCTTCCCAAACTCCCATCACAATGAGACTTAGAAGATGGAACCAGCAGAGAAACTGCCACTGCTTCAGCTGTCAGCTCCCTTCACATATGCAAACCAGGGTTTTTTCCAAGTCAGAGCTGCACACTCAGGCACTCCTCACTTCTTACTGACCTATGCTGGCCAGCCAAAGTGGACATTTCCAGTGTGCGGAAGAAGCGCTCCTCCAGAGAGCCATTTCTGAGGGTTGTGACACAGTGCGCTTAGGCATGTGGCCACACCTGATCTCTCCTGGTCGTGGACAGAGGTGACTGATGACTGAGCACAAGTTTCTGCAAGGCCAGCCCGGGGATGTCCAGGGCACGGTGAGGTGTATCTGAATGGCCTGTGCAGCACACGAGTGGATGGCAGCTACCGAGAGAACTTAGCAGGAAGGCAGGCACTGCCAAAGAAGCTGCCAGAGGAAACAGATTCTCACTCCCTCCTAGAAGCACTAGGATAGCTTACTTTACTACAGCCACATAGTGGACAGCAATCAGAACCAGAAGCACCAGTGATCTATGGGAGAGGTTAACGGGGAACCTCTTCTTCTTGTGCAAACAAAAACGAACCGCTCTCATCATTTCCCAGCTCCCAACCCACTCAACTCTAGCTTCAGCACCCTTACTATGTACAGTTACTTATGAGTTAGCTGGCGTGCTTACAGGAACCCCAGCAGCCAAACTTAAGAGGCATCAACAACTGCAGTTGTTCCTCTTTTCTCAAGTGGGTGCATCTTGGACAGAAAAGCAGATCTGAATGAACAGAGAGAACTGAGTGGTCAAGGCATGGCAGGTGAGGTACCGGTGGGAGTGCACATGCAGGCCTTCCTGAGACACCACCACCAAAGTCACTGTAGACGTCGGAACTTAGCACAGACCCCAGAAGCTCCAGCACACCTGTATCCTCTAGTGAAAAGGGACTTTACAAAACAATCAAGTTTGTAAACTCGTGTTTTCCTAATACCAAAATAATAAACTTGTGAGGCGGCTTTTAGTTTTAGAAACATACAAAGTGACCTCATGCTTACATCTTTAAACTGGCATACTCACTCCAGAAATTCTTTTGGTGATGTCATGAGTCTGGATGAGGCAGAAGTGAGTTTAATGGGACACATCTGCGTCAGACCCTCAATACAAGTTCTCTACTGGCTATTGAAATATTTTCTTTTTAAAACCACCAAGATCACCTTAGTAATTTAAATCAACATTCCCTAAGAAATGAAAAATTTGAACTACTATAGTTCAAGTGCTGCTATAAATAAATGTTTTGGGTTTTGTTTTTTAAATACAGAGTCTCACAATGGAGCCCTGGCTGGTCAAAACCTTGCTATGTAAACCAGGTTGGCCTCAAACTCTGAGAGATCTACCTACCTCTGCCTCCCAAGTGCTTAGATTAAAAGTATGTCTTCATGCCTGGCTGTAAGTATGGAGAACTCACTGAAAATTGATGTCACATTTGTTATTTTATTTTTTTAAAAAGTGTTATATAAGCCAACTATCAATTATATCGGTTTTGGCATGTAATCTTAGCACTCAGGAAACTGAGGCAGAACTATGAATTCAAGGCCTTAGTGAATTCCAGGCCAGTCCAAACTATCAGCAGATTTTGTCTTTTAAAAAAAAAAGGCGGGAATGGGGTGGGGGGCAAACTTGGTCTGAAAAGAATGTAAGAGCAAATTGCCTGCATAGGTAAAAACCAAGATGCTGAAAGATAAAGAGAAAAGCAGACAGGGAAATAAAGGCCTGTGAAGAACCCACATGGCACTTTTTTTTTACTTTGGTAGGAGGCTTCAAGAAAGAAGTTGCAGTCTCAACACAAGACAGTTCTGTGGGCTGCCCCTGATAGGTCACCGTCAATTTCATCCAGTGGAGATCCTTTCTGGTTCACCAAATATACCTCAGTTGAAACTCTAAGTGTCCCATTTCTCTGTTCTTCAAACTTTGAAGCCAGGAATACTTTGGTGGAAGACAATAAGTCAAAGCCAGCCTCTGCCATTCCATCAACAGCCTCCCCAGTCCATAAATTACAAAAGCCAGTTCCTTTGTTCCGTTCCCACTACTTGAGGTGTGGAAATAGAGCAGGAACTTTCTCTGCCTATACTTGAGCTATTGTGCGTAATTTAAAATGGCCATCCATAAAAAACCGTCAGGGACCCTTTGGGAATCTATGTCTCTTGCCCAGAGAAAGGACAATATCACTGCCCTGTATGCTAATATTAAGAGGAAAGCAACAGCCTCCAAGGAATGGAAGGGGGCACGTGCCCCTGCAAGTGCCACCCGAGGAGGTCTTGTCAGACGCCACAGGATAGGTCCCTACCTTTTCCTCGCGGCCCGGAACCGCTGGCACCACCACTGCCCAAAGCACAGGGTGCGTCCTTCCTGGGCCTCTTGCTCTGGGGTCGCACGCTGGACCTTAGGAAATGGTGCTGGTCCTGGGGGCTGCCCTGCGGTGGAGACGGGGTCGGCAGCCCTCTGGGTGGCGCGGGGGCTCCGGAGGCCCGAGGGGTCTGCCCGTCCCTCTTTGTGCTGCTGCTGTCCGCCGCGTCCGCGCCGCCGGGCCCCTCTCCGTCCAGCGACTCCTCATCGGCCGTCCGCTTGCCCAGCTTCTTGAGCCCTTCCTCCCCGCTGCCGGCGTCGCCCAACTTCACTGTCATCCTGCGGCGAGAGAGACGAGGAGCGGTGAGGCGGGCGGCAGGCAGAAGTTTACCGCCGGCCTCCCAACATGGCGGCCGTTGTTTGTTCCAGCGCCGCCCGCCGCCCGCCGCCCGCCCGAGGGCCCACAGAGTGCTGAGCCCGACCGGACCGGGACCCCGCCCCGCCCTTGGATGCCCCTAACCCAGGTAGACCAACACAGCCCGGAGCCACGGAAGGCACGGCAGCATGACCTGGCCTCTGCGCTTTGGGTCCCGCAGTACCGCCGTCCCGCCACCACCTAACCCAAGGAGCCGCAGCTCATGGCCCCCAGCTTGATCCCGCCTCGCTCCCCGCACTGCCCGTGCCTCCCCTCTGCTCCCGAGCCACGCGCGATCAAGCCGCGCACCTGCCTATTGCAACGGCCCGCGCTGCCCTCCGAGCCCCTAGTGCTCCATAGGCCAAAACTGCCGCTCCCTCCAAAGCTGGCATGCAAGAGAGAGACTCTGCACTCCGGAAACCTTCCCAGGAGGGAGATGGCCCGACTACACCTCTCATTCAACAAAGCCTGTTGCATAGAACAGGTTAGAGAACACCGGAAAAGTGACAGCAAACACTGTTATGTTCCAGTCGGATCTTAAGAATAGGAACTGAACTATGTAAACAATTCTGGAAACAACAAAATTCTTGCTTTAACTTCTACCACTGTCATAAGATATCGATAAGCAAAATAATAATTATCTGTAGCTAGGAGAAATTATACTCAGAATAAACTAAAGTTCAGGTACATTCCAACATCTTAAGACAGGCTGTGTACATGATGAAGCAGGACAGAGAAACACTCCGTTCTTTAGCAGACGCTAGGTCCAACATAACTGTTGAAAACATTCCACTTAAAAAGAAAAGCAGACAGAGCAAGGTACCAATGATAACAAAGAAACAGACTGAAGGTAAAGACAGAGATGTAAAACTCGAAGTAACACCATAAAATGGTGCTGCCAAAAACGGTGTGCAATTTTCCTGTTTGGCACTGATCTTTCAAATACTACCTTAAGAAAACCCTGGCACAGAACCACACAAGACACAACCCCACGCTAAATGATTTTATGGCACAAGACTTCGAACCTATTCACTTTTAACCCCCTCACCACGGTTCCCAAAACCCTGTCATTGTGCTAGGGAGCGAAACCCATTCCCAGAACCAGCACTGCCAACAGCACCAAGCAAAATGCATCAATCCAACAGGACCCACTCGCCGGCGCGCTGGGCCCTGTCCCCAGGCACATTCCGGTCGTTCCCCAGAGGCGGTGGACTCCATAGGAGTCCGTCACCGAAACCCGTCACTTCCTGACCGTGGGAGGCGCGGGCACTGTGGGCCTCGTCCCGGCTCCACACCCTTTGTCCCATTTCGGGTGGGAGAAGCTCGCACCTTCCTGAGGAGCTGACCGCTGGCTGCACGCGGCGCAGCCCACGAATACCGCGGCCCCTCCGCGGATCCCGAAGGCTCCCAAGTGCAGCCTACGGTCACCTTTTTCATCCACGCTTCCCGGCAGCCTGGCTCCCGGATCCCGGGCCTCCGCAGAACCGACCGGGCCCGGCAGCTCCGGCTGCGGCGAAGCCGCGACGCCGGGCTGGTGGTCAGGTGTCAGGCGCGGTCACCAAGCACTGTTCCCCTTCGCAAGACCTCTCCGTGGACTGGCGCGCGGCTAACAGGGCTGACGGCACCGGTGCAGCCGCCACTCGCCCTCCCACACCCGGGACGCCGCGCTCTAAACAGTTCCGGCTACGGCGGCCGCCGGGGACCTGAAGTCGGCGCCGGAGCGGGGAGGGGCGAACGTCCCGCAAAAAAGACGAGCACGTCCAGCTTTTCTGCGGGCGCGCCCAACCAGCTAGGCTGCCATTGGTCAGCAGGCGTTACGTGCGCGCGCCCGCACGATGTACAGGGGCGGGCCCGCAACGTGGGGCGTGTTGTGACGGCAACCTCGCGCCCTTGCGGATCATGCGTCTTTTCCGATTGGCCAACCGACAGCCAATAGGATCAGCGTGCTGGCTGTGATTGGCTGAGACTATGTTGACGGATGCGTGAGAAGAAATCACCGCCTCAGCGGGGCGTCTTGAAGCGCGCGGGAACTCGGGTGGGGACTTTGCACTTTGAAAACAGGTTTAAGACCATAAATGTATCGTAGCATAGTCCACTAACACTTTTCCTATTCGAAGCGATAAGGAAATGTGTTTTTAAAACTCTAATGCTTATGCATGTGGCGTTTGAAAAAAGTATCCCAGTTTGCAGGAGGTCCCCGCCTCTGGTTATCCCCTTGGCTCATTGGCGTGGACCGTGCTACTGCGCCTGCTCTTCAGCGACACTCGCCGTTGGCTAACACTGGCTAAAGTGCACACGGTCACCCAGGGAACCCTGTGCCTAGCTGCTGCAAGCCTCTGCTGAGTACCGCTTGCAGCGGTCTCTCGAGGCATCAACGCGCCACGCGCCGGGGCGGTGTCCGGTACTCAGAACGTTCCAGAGAAGCTCTCGAGCCGCGCCTCCCCATCCGATGCAATGCAACTAAGCTCCGCGAGGTGCCGACTGATGGCCTGCGTGGGGTAGGCAGGATGAACTCGGGGAGAAAAGTATTAGGAGCCTTGACGCAGCTTGCCCCGAGTAGCAAATAGATCTGGCCCACCCATCAGCGGAAAACCCAAACTGGTCCTAAAGTGGGCCTAAGACTCAGAGCTGCGCCGGGAGGTACCGACTGTTTTCGGTTCTTTCCGCCGCAAGTCACCAGTGGTCGTTTCGGGAGGCATCGGAGGCGCGGCTGTCCCTCGACTGCTTCCGCTTTCTTTACCGGCGTTGTCCGGGCAACACGGAGGCACAGGGAATCTGGCGAAGTTAGATTCCTATACCTAAGGTGCAGAGGGGTCTGGGGCTGGACCGGGGAGTGGCAAGAGGTGGGATGGGATCGACCTGGGACCTAGAGATGACCTGCCAGGACCCTCTCGGTTCCTCTCTGTGTGCTGGCTTCACATTGTCTCTCTGCACAATCCTAGAGCCCCCTGCTGGACTTTTGAGTTGCGGCGTGAGTCCCCCCCGCCCCCCAATGCATTTAGTATGAAGCTGGGGGAAGACAAAAAAGCCAAAATCCTCTGCTTGGTTAATCTTTGGGTGGCTTGTAAAGATAACATGACCTGAATGGACCACCTTGAACTACACTGTCCTTCAGTAATGTCTACATGATGCAGCTAGTGATCTTATTCTGGCCCAGAGAGCTAAACTTTACATCATTGGTCACTATCCCGAAAGGCTACTTTAGAACCCATCCTCTTGTTGAACAAGAGACTCTAAAAGGAGTATCTTGTCTTTAAGCCTACTTGTTAGTATGACTCCTTGGGCATAATGAATTTGACCTGCTTTCCTAAGAGTTGGCATGATGGAGGCACTCACCTCTGAAAATAATTGAATATAAAAATACTCAGTATAAAAATGAGGATCAGTTGACTGGAAAAAGTGAAATTGGCCTTTTCTTGTTTTATGGCCTACATACTTGAAACTTGTTCCTGATCTAAGGACATTAACAGATTTTTAAATAACTTTTGTGTGTGTGTGTGAGCATCAGCTTCCTAAAGTTGACTTAATATCTTTTTAATTATTTGGCTAATTCTCATTTTAAAGCATAAGTGCTGTGCTCAGAAGTGCCTCATACGTTTAATCCCAGGACTTGGGAGGCAGAGGCAGGCAGATATTTGTGAATTTGAGGCCAGCCTGGTCTACAAAGCAAGTTCTAGGACAGCCAGGGCTACATAGAGAAACCCTGCCTTGAAAAAACAAAACAAATGAATGAAAAAAAAAAAAACCTTAAGCACAAGCGAAAGAAAGAATGAATAGTTAGAACATTGTATAAAATGGACATACTGAAGTTGACATGTTGCCCTTTTTAAAAAAAAAAAAAGAAAAGATTTTTCTTATTTTGAGGCAAGATCTCACTATGTATCTTTGGCTGCCTGGAACTCACTGTAGTAGACCATATTTGCCTCAAACACATAGGGACCTCTGCTTCTTCTGAGCTGGAATTGAAAGCTTGTGCCACCATAGCTGGCTTACTTTTAATGTGTATATGTACAGGCGAGGCCAGTGGGGCATCAGATCCCAGAGGAAGCTGCCTGATGTGAGTGCTGGGAACTGAGCTCATGTATCTGGAAGACTCTCCTAACCACAAAGCCATCTTTCCAGCCCATGCAACAAATTAAATGCAGCCTCTCCCCCATCACTGTCGCTTGGTGGTCCTGACTGTCCTCTACTAAGTCGTAGCTAGAAGACGTTCTTGGGCTTTTTGGTTTCCATGAAGTTGAACGCTGTTTTTCTCTGTAGAGATGTTCTTTGATGGGTAGTTTACTTTTATTTTGTTTTAATGTTTTCTTTGAAAGTATCTGTGTACATTGAAACGATACTTATCGAATGAGAATGATCAAGAATTATTTGAAACACCACCCCCCTCCCCCCGTTTCAGTACTTGCTACTTGCATTCTCTGTTTAGTTCTCTCTTTGATAGCAATGAATTTTACTTCTTTTCCAGCACACCGTGGGTCATGCCAAGTTTAATCTTTTGCTTCTAATTTTATAGTTTTCCTTAATAGAATAATCTCTAACAAATGAATTGGCTTGCATTCATTTAAGAAACATTTTAAAGCTGCTACGTGTCCTTGTAGGTTTGCTTCCATTTTGTAATTCTGCGCGTAGTCACTAGGGGTTGGTTTTCCCGCCCTGCAGGTTTCATCCTTGACTAGGTCTGTGCGTCATCATGGCTCTGTATTTTGACCACCGAATCAAAGCTCCAGACACACCCAGCTCTCCCTCCCACATCACCTGGCACCCCACCCACCCATTCCTGGCAGTCGCATCTATAAGCCCATCTTCTGGAGGCAACGTAGACATCTACCTTGAGCAAGTGAGTCCCTGGAGCTATGTCGGCTTCAGCAGCTCCTGATTCTTGTGTTCTTTTCTCTTCCTGAGTCATGGAGGCCAGGAGGCAGCATAACTCGGCACGAGAGTTCTCCTAATCAGGTCTTCCTAAGGGCCAGTTATTCCCAAGCATCGAAGCCACGATATCCTGCACTTCTTTCATCCCTGCTATAGAGGTTCAAGAGCGTGCTTACAGCTGACCTCCTGTGCCGTATATGCATGCCTTCTTCAACTCTTTGTGTCAGCCCTTTGAACTTTTTTGATTTATTTATGTTGTGAGTATGATTCTTTTGCCTGCATGTGTGAATATGGGCCAGGTGCATGTCTTCAAGGTCAGAAGAAGGTATCAGATCCACTGGGACTAGACTTGTAGATGGTTGTGAGCCATCATGTTGTTGCTGGGAACCAAACCCCAGGTTCTTAGGAAAGTCAGTAAGTGCTCTGAACTGCTAAGCTACCTCTCTAGCCCCACATTGACCCTTTCGAACTACACTAGCTTCCTACGGCTGCTATAACAAATTGCCACAAAGTAGGTGACTTCAAAGAAGTAGAAAGTCTTTTTCTCACAGTGATAGAGGGCAGAATACCTGATAAAGATATTCATCAGATGAATCACAAAGAGTTGGAAGTCAGATCAATGTGAGGAGGTGGAGACTGCATGTACAGCACAGGGGGTCAGATCTAAGCGTGCTCTTGAACCTCTATGGCAGGATAAAAGGACTGCCATATTTGAGAAGATCTAGATCTTACGGGCTACCAGGCCTAGCTCAGGCAGTAAGCTCCAGATTCAAATGAGAGACTGTCTCAAAAATCAGGTGAGCTGATGAGATGGCTCACAGTGGAGGTGCTTGCTGCTAAGTGCAATGAGCTGAGTCCACATGACAGAAGGGAGAGCCAGTTCTCTCAGGTTTCCCTCAGATCTCCACGCCTATCTTGACACACATGCATACACACATGATAAGTAATCTTGTAAACCATGTTTATGTATTGCGTGTGAGTGTGAGCACACGTGTGTGCCAGGACCTGTGGATGCTAGAAGAGGACATTGGTTACTGGAGTAGGACTTAGTGGTTGTGAGCCATCTGACATGGGTGCTGGCAACTGAACTCAGGGCCTCTGGAAGAAGATCAAGAGCTTTGTGTGTGTGTGTGTGTGTGTGTGTGTGTGTGTGTGAAGATTTATTTATTTTATATATGTGAGTACACTGTCGCTGTTCTCACACACACCAGAAGAGGGCATCGGATCCCATTACAGATGGTTGTGAGCCACCATGTGGTTGCTGGGAATTGAACTCAGGACCTCTGGTAGAGCAGTCAGTGCTCTTAACCACTGAGCCACCTCTCCAGCCCCAGCAAGAACTCTTAATTGCTGAGCTGAAGCTGTCTCTTCAGCTCCTAATAATTTTCAAATTAAAAATAATGTGGAGAGTGACTGTGGAAGATACCCATCATTAGCCTCAAGTATCCACACGCATGTTGTACTGATGCGAGTTCTATGTGTCAGACCGCTTCTTGATGTACCTACTCCTATCTACAATGGGAGGTCTTACTTCTTGTTCCACACAGGGTGAGCCCGTGCCTGACACCCACATTGAGAGGTCTTTCCAGGCCACTTCACTGTGCTGGCACCCAACAAGGCTTATCCTGGCTATTGGCTGGGAAACTGGAGAAGTGATAATGTTTAATAAGCAGGACAAGGAACAGCACACAGTGCCCCTGCCACATACGACTGACATTGCCATCCTCAGTTGGAGCACCAGTGGGAGCTGCCTGGTATCTGGAGATAAGGTAAGCGTATCATTTCCATCCCCACCGTGCACATAGGATGCATGTGAAAGATGCTAAGACCCAAGGTATAGGAAATGTGTGGTTGTAAGGTTCAGCTGCTCTCGTCAGGTATAATTGCAAAGGGGGGGGTTCTGTTTCATTTCTTATTGATGGAGAATGTCAGGCAAACATATAATGTGTTTTGATCAAATCTATCCCCTATCCCTCCACTCCAATTCCTTCTCTGTCCCTAATACCCTATTCCTTCCCAATTTTATGTGCTCTTTTTCTTTTTTCTTTTTTATATTTGAATCAAAAATTCAAGTATTTATTCTAAAATACCATCATGTGCCAAAGATATGTCTTTTTTGTAAATATTTATTTATTTATTATATGTAAATACACTGTAGCTGTCTTCAGACACTCCAGAAGAGGACATCAGATTTTTGTTACGGATGGTTGTGAGCCACCATGTGGTTGCTGGGATTTGAACTCAGGACCTTTGGAAGAGCAGTCGGCACTCTTAACCTCTGAGCCATCTCACCAGCCCCCAAAGATATGTCTTTAATTTTTAAATGAACATGTTAGGGGGTTGCACTCGTGGAGATAGAATGAGTATCCAGGATACCAGCCTGTTGGTGGCACTCCGGAATCACCCACTTCCATGAACACATTTTTAGTGGCCTGGAGTCTAGTTTCTCTAGATTGGGGCTCCTTACCTTGGGTGAATTTTGCAGTGATGAGAGACGTAGGAGTCTCATGTGCCCTGTGGCAGAGGTTAGCAATGCTGCCAGTGCTCTGAGATATACTGGACATTTTCTGTGACAAGGATGACCTTCCAGAGCTGAGAAGCCCTGGTTTGAGTCACGATTGTACAGCAGAAATCTCACAATGTGCACATTTAACTAAAGGTAATATATTAACATGTTTCCTTTTTTTTTTAAAGATTTATTTATTTATTATATGTAAGTACACTGTAGCTGTCTTCAGACACTCCAGAAGAGTGGAGTCAGATCTTGTTACAGATGGTTGTGAGCCACCATGTGGTTGCTGGGATTTGAACTCCGGACCTTCGGAAGAGCAGTCGGGTGCTCTTACCCACTGAGCCATCTCACCAGCCCGACATGTTTCCAAAGCTTATAAAAGTCACATAGAATGAAAAGACTGCACAGTCCACAGCCCACCCTCCATCTCTCCTCTTTCTTCAGCCATACACTTTTCAGGTCTCTAGAGAAGCTAAAAGAGCAGTTCAGGTTCTCATCCCAGTAGCCCTAGCCAGGTAATGGTGATGCCCCTGGCTTTGCTGGTGTTCTATTGCTGTGAAGAGACACCATGGCCAAGGCAACTCTTATGAAATGAAGCATTAATTGGGGGCTTGCTTACAGTTTTAGAGTCATTCATGATCATCATGATGAGAGACAGGCAGGCATATCTGTGGAGCAGTAGCTGCGTTCTTCACATCTTGATCTGCAGGCAGCAAGGAGAGATACATACTGAGCCTGGCGTGGGCTTTGACCACAGGCAGAGTCCACCCCCCCCCCCCCCCAGCAACCCATTTCCTTTAAGGAGGCCACACCTCCTAATCCTCCTAATCCTCTCCTACAGTTTCATTCCCTAGTGACTAAGCATTTAGCATTTATGGGAGTTTATGGGAGCCATTCTCATTCAAACCACTAGATCCCCCTAAACTTCAGGCCTTGGGTAGCATAAGGGGAAAACATTACAGTATGAAGCATTTATCAGTGATTCGCTGCAGGTATCAGTGTGTGTGCTTCAAATCAGTGGGAAAAACCAGTGAGCAACTCCAAGAAACTACGCAGTAGTTCCAGATAGTTCACAGATATATGTGGCCCTGAGGCGAATATTTTCTTCCTGGACACTTAGACAAAGCTCACAAGTTCATTTATTTTTTTCCCCCCACATAAAGCTTAGCAATACCCTCATCAAGGACTCTATAAATATCAAGGCCTATGTCCTCTTGGTGCCAGAGAAGCCCTAGATAACTACATACAGTGCCTGCAGAATTTTCCAGAACCACCTCTCCTTGACTTTCTCTTCCTGTCCTTTGAAGTTGAAGAGCCTGAGGCCTAAATACACACACACACACACACACACACACAAATATTGCAAGGAATACTTGTCTACCCTTCCCATAGATGTACTAGTTGTTGACACTAACATGTCTACCTTTTCCCTGCCTGTGTGCACTTTTTCAGCACCTAAGATCTCAGCCCTCTCCTTCATCAATACCAAGTATCTGTCACACCCCGGGAACGGAACACTGATGCAGTACTATTACCCCGTATGCAGTCCCTTTAAGATTTCTCTTGTCTGGACTGGGAAAATTATTTAAGTTCTTGCCATTTAAACCTGAGGATCACAATGTGGATCATCAGTTACTGCATGGGGGAGGTGCACATCTTTAATCCCAGCACTTGGGAGAGAGAGGCCAACCTTGTCTTCAGAGCTAGCTCCAGGAAAGCCAGGGCTACACAGAAAAACCCTGTCTTGAAAAAAATGGGAAAAAAAAAGATAGAGCATAAGAACCCATGTATACTGTTGGGTTTTTTTTTTTAATTGGGTTTTTTTGTTTTGTTTTGTTTTGTTTTGTTTTTTTGAGACAGGGTCTCTCTGTGTAGCCCTGGTTGTCCTGGAACTCACTCTGTAGACCAGGCTGGCCTCGAACTCAGAAATCCACCTGCCTCTGCCTCTCGAGTGCTGGGATTAAAGGCGTGCGCCACCACACTGGCCTTAGGTATTTTCTTTATTTACATTTCAAATGTTATCTCCTTTCCTGGTTTCTCCTCTGAAAGCCCTTTTCCACTATCATCTTACCCCCTCCCCCTGCTCATCAACCCTCCCACTCCCACTTCCTTCTTGTGGGAACCAGGCAGACTACAGCACTGCAGAGCTTTAAGCACAATAATAATAATAATAATAATAATTATTATTATTATTATTACTGTTACTATTTTGGAGCTGCTGTAGTGGAATTTAAAAACAGAATTGTTTTACTGATTGATGAAGGTGGCTGTTGTTACTTACTGCATGATTTTTGGTTTTGATTTTTTTTTCCCTCTGTGATTTATTAAACATTTATTAAACATTGTTGCTTGAAAAAAAAAAAGAAAATGTAAAAGCCAGGTTGAAGAAAGAAAAGGAGGAAAAGGAAAAGCCTGGGAACAACTGGAAATGCCCCCAGTGATCAGAGCTGGAAGAGTCTGAGCAACAGAGTAAACTGCATTTAAAGCCGGGCAGTGGTACCACACGCCTTTAATCCCAGCACTCGGGAGGCAGAGGCAGGCGGATTTCTGAGTTCAAGGCCAGCCTGGTCTACAGAGTGAGTTCCAGGATAGCCAGGGCTACACAGAGAAACCCTGTCTCGAAAAAAAAAGAGTTCATAAACATACTCTTGTGTTTATATCATCACCTATAAATAGATGATGGAAAAGAGAAAAATCTCTTATGCTGAAGCAGACGCAATGATTTATGTTGATACTTCATCCATGAGGAATTCCATGCAGAATGTCTTATTTAGGGTTTCCATTGCTGTGAAAAGACACCATGACCACAACAACTCTTATAAAGGAAAACATTGAATTGGGGTGGGCTTACAGTTCAGATGTTTAGTCCATTATCGTCATGGCAGAAGGCATGGCAGCCTGGAGGTAGACATAGTGCTGGAGAGAGCTGAGAGCTCTGCATCCCAATTAGCAGACAGCAGGAAGAGACAGTTAGGCACTAGGCCTGGCTTAAGCTTCTGAAACCTCACAGCGCTGCCTTCTACAAGGCCACACTTCCTAAGAGGGCTCCTCCTTATGGGACTGTGTGGGAGCCATTTTTATTCAAACCATCACAAGGAAGAGTATAGTAACTCCCGTTCCTTAAGTGAGAAATGAATACAGAATAAAAAGAGGGAAAAGACTCATTTTACAATGGATAAAAGCTACTCTAAAGGTTGTCAAGGTGATGAATTGTGTTTATAGTAAGGACTCTCCAGTAGGGAATTGCTCCTCTGGTCCTCCCCCAACAAACCCATAACCACCGTCTAGTTATGGGAGAAATATCGGATAAATCCTAGTGGAACAATGTACCTGAGAAGTCCTTTTAAAATAAGCTAACAAGGAACACCCGAGGAAATCACAGCCCACAGGAGCCTAAGAAGACATGATGACTCAATGCCACGTGCAATCCGAGGCAGGCTCCTGGTACAGAAAAGGGATATTCAGAATAACTGAGGAACTCTGAATGAAGTAGTGTGAACTTAGTTGGTGGTGATGTAAATATTAGATCATTAATCCCATGCAAGTGCTTTCTTTGGTGTTGTGTTCATGGCAGTGCTAGAGATTGAATTCAAGGCTGTGTGCACTGAGAAAGCACTACTGCTGAGCTGTATCCCCAGCCCTGACTCATTAATTCTAAGGAATGTACCTTATGGTTTCATAGCAGGGGAAATTGGTGTCAAATATAAGAATTCTAACTGTCTTTGTAATTGTCCTGTAAATCAAAATTTGTCCTACAATTACCAGTTCATTCTAAGTACATAACAGCTGGCTGCTATCTCTAGAAGTGATGTAGAGGAGGGGCTGAAGATAACAGTTGTAATTCCATAAATACTGTGGAATAGTTTAGCATTTCTATAGTACATACACACCTAGTACAGTCATGTTTTTGAATGAAAAATCACTAGTGTTTTGCTTCTCCATTGCTGTTCACCCCCAAGTAGGGAGCTTTCTGTAGGGAAGTGTTCCTCACACATGTTCTGTAGGGTGTGTTCCTCACACGTGTTCTGAGGGACGTGTTCCTCACACATGTTGTTGGCCTCTTGCAGCTTGGGGTCCTGCTCTTGTGGAGATTGGACCAGCGAGGCCGAGTACAGGGAACACCACTCCTGAAACACGAATATGGGAAAGCACTCACCCATTGCATCTTCCGGCTCCCCCCTCCTGGGGAGTAAGTATGAAGCCCCACAATGTTTGGTGTATGTCTCCCTTCATCCTGGGGTAGGGTGTATGGCTCTTGACCCACGTGGACCCAGCCCAGAGTCATTCTGGGAATCTTGACTGCTATATTCTTTACTCTCAGGGATCTGGTTCAGTTGGCAAAGGCAGCAGTAAGCGGGGATGAGAAAGCCCTGGACATGTTTAACTGGAGAAAAAGCAGCTTTGGAAGTTTCCTGAAGACGGGGTCTCAAGAGGGGCTGTCTTTCTTTGTCAGTCTCATGGATGGTGAGCAACTTGGGACGTAATTGTAAAAGCAAAAGGATGTGAGAGAGGCTTGGCTAGGGTTTTAGGCTGACAGCAATGCTGCTGCTGGGTGAAAGGAAGGCAGGGCACAGTGCGTAGAACTTTGGATGCTGGGCTCCCTCAAGATGCTCTCCTGCTTAGATGTTGCTTAGATGTGCTGTGCTCTAACAGACATGAGGACAGGCCATCTTAATTTGTGTTGAAGGGGTTTTTCTAGAGAAGTTTTTGCTTTGTGTTGAGATAAGGTCTGACTATGTAGCGTGGGCCTGCTTCTAATTTATGACCTTCCTCCTGCCAAAATCTCCTGGATGTTGGGATTGCAAACGAACACCGACTCTGCCCAGCGTCATGAGGAAGTTTTTAAGATTTTTGTTTGGTTGATTGGTTTGTTAATTCATTTTTGTTTTGTTTTGTTTTTTTTCCATTGGTTTTGGTTTGGTTTGAGGGGGGTTCCATTTGTTTTTTGAGACAGGATCTTACTACCATGTACCCCTGGCAGGCCTGAAATGTGCTGTGTAGACCAGACTGGTCTAAAAGTTAGAGATCACCTGCCTCTGCCTCTGCCTCTCAAGTGCTGAGATAAAAGGCGTGCAACACCACCACCACACAGAGTTTACTATTAAGCACCATCTGTTGATTGTAATTTTTTTTCCCTATCTTGTGTGTGTGTGGGTGGGGGGGTTATTTTTGCCTAGTCTGATCTTAAAGTCTTGGCCACCCTCTTGCCTCAGCTTCCTGAGGGTGGAGATTATAGCTCTACTACCACGCTAACTGACTGATGATTTTAATATCACTTATCCTCACTATAAGCAGGAGACATGAATCCCAGCCAGGGCTGAAACAAATACACCCTGAAGCTAATGAGACAGAGTAACAGTCTTAGGTGGTACGTCGTCGTGGAACTGATTCAGTCTTATGCCTGTCTAGCTTATGAATGAAGGAGGCTCAGACTATGGTTATTTTATTTGGCTTTGACAACTACTTGTTCTAAGCACATGACCCCTAATCTACTTCTCCAATTGCTAGCCTGGCTACCTGCCTGCAGCATATCCCAAATTCTTGCTGTTTCTCCTGGTCATGTTCTCATGGTCCATCTCTTCCCATGATGCCCTCTTCCCTCTCCCTCACCTCATGATTCCTCTTCAGGCCCCAAGCCCAGGAACTGAAGCCCCGCCTTCCTCTTCTACCCAGCTATAGGCTATATATAGGCATCTTTATTAACCAATAGTTTTAAGTTAAGGAGCAAGGTTTACACCACAAAAGCTGATAAATGTGAGAATTCCCTCCTAGGCACGTAGAGAATTTACCATTGCAATATGTAGTACAGACCAAACCTCAACATAAGTGCCTGGCAGAGGCCCAGGAGATAAGAAGGGAGGCTGCTGATGTTGGAAGAGTTCATAAGGTTTATAACTTTTGAATAGGAAAAATCTTTTGTTATAGAGAATAGATAGAGCCAGTGCAGAGGGGAAATTGAGGAAGTCCCACCAGAGGGAATCTCTAAGCGGGTGATCACCATGGGCCAGAGAGAAGGGTATGGGAAGGAGGGCTGAGGTGGATGGGCTGAAGCTGGTAACCTGGAAGAGGATGTGTACAGAGCTATGGAGGATCTAGATTTACATCTCTACCTGTTCCCCAAGATGAGGGCTTTAAGGTACAGTTCTGTGTGTTTACATTTCCCTCTATGGAAGATGGGGATTCTTGTCTGTAAAAGACCTGCTCCATAATCTCTGATTAATGAATACTCATTGTTAAAATGAACTTAGCTGATTGTGAACTTCCCATCTAATAAAAACTCAAGTATTTCATGAAGAATAAGATGAGACCAGAGGACAAGAAGAGCCCCTGAGGAGGCTCCTGAAGAACTTCAGAAATGAGCCAGAGAACCCTGGAAACCCATCCATCACTCAGACACCTAAGGAGAAAGAAAGGAGGCAGGCCAGATGTTGAAGGAGGCCGACCCGTAGTTGAAGCGGTAGTTCAGGGCAGGACAGGAAGGGGAGGAATCTAAGTGCAGAGAAGAGGCCACTGCGGTGCTACTGACCCTGAAGCTTAGATGCTAAGGAGCTTGGGAGGACAAAAGAGGAAAATGATGGCAAATAATATACCTAAAGGCATGAACCTGGGGGCCAGAGAGAAGAGTCCTCCTTTAGGATAGGGATAGGGAGGGTATAAGTACTCTTAAAGAAGGCTGGAGAGATGGTCCTGTGGTTGAGAGCACTGGCTGCTCTTCCAGAGGTCCTGAGTTCAGTTCCCAGCAACCACATAGTCGCTGACAACCATCTGTAATGTCCTCCTCGGGCATGCAGACATGCATGCACACAAAATGCCCACATACATAAAATACATGAACAAATACATCTTCGGAGCTGAAGAGATGGCTCAGTGGTTAAGAACCCTGACTACTCTTCCTGAAGACCCAGGTTTGACTTTCAGCACCCTCATGATGGCTCACAAACATCTTTAATTCCAGTCCCATGGGAATCTGATGGCCTCTGTGGTCACTGCATGAATGTGGTACACATATGTACATGCAGGCAAAACACCCATGCATATAAAACAACAAACAAACCTAAAGACACTGAGCAGAGATGATGGAACGGTCAAAAGGCTGGGTGCTAATTGATATCTCCCAAGAGTGTAAGCATCACGGACAGCTAGCCTAAGCAGGAAAGCAGAGATCATTTCAGGGGTGGTAGCCTGAGAAACACTGTGGCAAATGTTTTAAGTTCTTATAAAGATGATAGATGTACTGTCAGAGCATCCCTAAGGAAATAGAAATGGCCGCTCATGGATACCATTGAAAGGCTGATGACCCAGGAGCCGCCTCTCTCCCTAGGCACAGTGCACTATGTGGATGAAAAGGGCAAGACTGCCCAGGTGGCATCCACAGACAGCTCCATCCAGACCCTGTTCTACATTGAGAGGAGAGAGGCACTGGTTGTGGTCACAGAGAACCTTCTCCTGTCTCTGTATGTGGTGACTCCTGAGGGAGAAGCTGAAGAAGTCATGAAGGTAGGTGAAGGAGCAAGGTGTGGGGCTACACTAAAAGACCTGGGGCCAGGTTTTCTTGCCTGCTTTGACTGTCTCTTCAATCTTGGTTAACGAGTTTGACAGTTTACTGTCGCTTTCGAGAGAGAGCAGCTAATGTAGCCGCTCAGGGTCCCTTTTCACTCCAGGCCATTGGGTAGAATGAGAGATTTTCCAGGATCTCTGGACAGATAGTAAAAGGATCGGGGTTGTCTAGGTTACTGGGCTTGCTCCTGCTCTGTGCCCTTCAGCATCAGCATCTCATTGGGCTTCCACAACAGAGCTGGATAAACAGGAGGCATGCTCCCCACTTTCCAGCTGTTTCCTTGTCCCAGGGCTGGGGGTGGCATTGCCCAGTGCCTGTTGCAATGTCACTTCAACAAAATGGTCCTTCACACCAACTGTTTGCTACCATAGGCATTCACTTTGTTTTACACAGTGAGCAAATGTTAGTTACCTTGCTGAATGGTAATGTTTTTAAGATGCCAAGATGTTGATGAAAGACATAGAACTGTATTGTTAGCCGGAGTCCCTCTGTGTGTTTAAGAGGTCCACTAGGAAGGAAGGCATGCAGTGTCACCACAAGCTCCCGGATAAAGGCCACCTGCTGCTTGCTGCTCCTGTTAACCTTTGCCTCCCTCCCTCCCTTTTTTAATTGTTTTGCATGTGTGTCTGTACACCATATACGTGCTCAGTGCCCATAGAATTTCATGTGTTGAATTTCATGAAACTGGAGTTGTGAGCCACCAAATGGGTACTAGGAGTTGAACCCAAGTTCTCTGGAGGAGCAGCCAGTGCTCTTGCCTGTTGAGCCATCTCCCCAGCCCCCTATTGTTTCTTTTATCTGTTTTTTTGGATCTTGGTTAGCTTTGTTTGTTTGCTTGGGGTTTTCCCCCCCTTGGTTTTTTGTTTTTGTTTTTGTTTTTTGTTTTTTTGTTTTTTTTTTTTTGGAAGGGGTTGTGGGGGAGGTTGGCTTATTTTGACTGTTTTGTTTTGAGACAAGGTCTCATGTGCCACATTGGCCTGGAACTTGCAACATTGCCAAGGCTGACCTTGAACTCCTAATCCTCCTTCCTTAGTTTATTAAATTCTGAGATCACAGAATACCCTCGATTTATAAGACTTATAAAAATTCGTGAACCCAAGAGAATGCTGAACTTGCCATAAAGATACTCCTCTAGGTTGGAGAACTCATTGTATCCTGTAACAGTAGCTGTGAATTCTACGAGTTGCATGGGCCTGAGCCAGCTTGAGCCAACTTGACAAATAGCCACTTACTATATAGTTTAAAAACAGATAGGTCTCACTCACAGTTCTGGAGGCAGAAAGTCCCAATCAGGCTGCAGCCTATTCAGGTGTTTCTAGGGGTTTGTTTGTTTTGTTTTGTTTTGTTTTGTTTTGTTTTGTTTTGTTTTGTTTTTCAAGACAGGGTTTCTCTATGTAGCCCTGGCTGTCCTGAAACTTTCTCAGTAGACCAGGCTGGCCTTGAACTCAGAGATCCACCTGCCTCTGCCTCCTAAATGCTAGGACGAAAGGAGTGCGCCACCATCGCCTGGCACAGGTCAGTTCTTGTTGAGAAACGGCTTTCTGGATTACGTCAAGTGACCTCTCTGTGTCCTTGTACAGAGTCTAGAGAGGAAGAGAAAGAGAACACATGAGCTTGAGGGAGAATGTGAGCATAAGTTTGCTGCAGTATCTGGTTCTAAGTTCTGAGTCCACCATCCTCCCTTAATTACCTGCTAAAGGCCCTCTCTGCACATGCCGTCAGTCACAGAGGTAGTCATGCTTCCACATACGAATGGGATGGGAGGAGATACAATTAGTTCATAGCACCTTGCCTCAGGTACCTGATTCGCTCCTTACTGATTGTCAGACTCTGGGAAAGTCTGGTTTCTGCACAAAGTAAGGATGGGAGACCTTCCCTAGAGCACAATCAGGACAGAACGAGGAGCACCCAGCTTGCCTGGAATGCACTCGGAATGCCCACGATGCTGTAGGCTGGAGGTCACTGTGTGTAAGTGCTGCTTGCCGATATAGCTTTTTAAAAATCCTTTTAGAATTTTTATTTTATTTTATTTATTTATTTTAATTTTTTTATATTTTTTGGTTTTTTGAGACAGGGTTTCTCTGTGTAGCCCTGGCTGTCCTGGAACTCACTCTGTAGACCAGGCTGGCCTCGAACTCAGAAATCCACCTGCCTCTGCCTCCCAAGTGCTGGGATTAAAGGCATGCGCCACCATTGCCCGGCTGGAATTTTTATTTTATGTGTATGGGTGTTTTGCCTGCATGGATGTCTGTGTATCATGAGTGTACCTAGTGCCCACTGGGGTCAGAAGAGGTTGTTGGTTCCCCTAGGACTGGAAATACAGGCAGTTGTGAACAGCCATGTGGATGCTGAGAATCAAATCCTGGTCTCTGGAGGAGCAGTCGGTGCTCTTCACCACTGAACCATCTCTCCAGAGCCACCCTGTAGTTAGTCTTGCTACTTTGTGGGGTCTTCTTTTTCCTACCCTTTATCCCCCCTGTTTCATCCCCTAACGCTAGATTGAAGAGAATCAAGGATAGAGAAGAGAGAGGAATTAGGAAAATCCCTGAATCTGATTTCTTTCCTTTTGTTTTTTCTTTGGCCGCAACTACTAACGAACTGCAACCAAATTTGCTAAATGACTGACAACCACCCACCCCGTTTACTGGGGTGATAGCGTTTTCATACCCTCTGAAAAGTTCCCAGAATCCCAGAGGTCACACAGCTACAGAGATTGTCTGGAGTTGGTCAAACCATGCCTCTGCGGAAGCACGAGGCAAACCATAGTCAGCTGCTGTGGACAATCCAAAGCAGCCCCACATCCCACCCCTGGCGTTAAAATGAAAGCACATTCTTATAATGTTTCTGTGTTTTCTGAAGAAACCAAAATTCCATAATTATCCCTTAAAACTCAGGCCAGCCTTCCATTCCCACTCCGCCTGTGTGGCTGCCCCTCGTGAGTTTCAGTGATGGCACTGAAGACCAGATGCCAGGCTAACACAGTTTCATCAGGCATCTCACAGAGAGCTGGCTGCTTCTTTCAAGTTGTCTTTTTTCTCAAACAGGTAAAGTTGAGTGGGAAGACAGGCTGCCGGGCAGATATCACTTTGATAGAGGGCAGCCTTCTGGTGACAGCTATTGGGGAGCCTGTGCTCAGGTGAGAAATTGTTCTCGAATACAGATTCCTGGACAATCCTGCCAGGAACGGACTCTTTTAATCTTGACACAGAATATGCATATAGTGATGATTCTCATATTAGACAAGTCTATGCCACTCAACAGTGGAGGCCCCAGGACTCCTCACCTACTCTGGCTGTCCCCCCCCACCTTCCCTATGCCTTCAGCAGGATGGCCATGATATATGCTGCCCTCTCAATCACTTTGCCTGATTTGGAAGAAGTTTGGTTTTGACATAGGGTCTTGTTGCTGCTGTTTATGCTGGTATCCAGCAATGCTCCTGCCTTTGCCTCTCAGGCAATCAGGACGGCAGGTACACCCTGCCAAACCTAGTCCTGTGTGATTTCTTAAGAGTGGCATAGAGGGCTGACGAGATGGCTCAGCTGGTAAGAGCACTGGCTGCTCTTCCGGAGGTCCCGAGTTCAAATCCCAGCAACCACATGGTGGCTCACAACCACTCGTAATGAGATCTGACGCCCTCTTGCTGGAGCGAGTGAGGCCAACCAGAGCAGAGGTCCTAAAAATTCAATTCCTAACAACCACATGAAGGCTCACAACCATCTGTACAGCTACAGTGTACTCACATACATAAAATAAATAAATAAATCTTTAAAAAAAAGAGTGGCATAGATTCAGGCATTTTGATTTCTTTTTGGCTACTCAGTTCAGCATTATGCTCATTGTTGCCATATGTAGCTGGGACTCCAATGTTCTCTTCCTCTAAGTCATGTAAACTATTCTTTAGTAACAGTATAACATCAAGTGCCTTCTTGTATTAGGAGTCTGTAGAGCACAGCTCTGTGTTTTCTCAGGCTTGGTATGGCCCGCAGATCAGAGGAGAATGCTAATATAATTCTTCACAGCACTTTCCCTCTTTATATTGCAGGTTCTGGGACTTAGAACGGGGAGAGAATTACATACTGAGTCTACAGGAGAAGTTTGGCTTTGAAAAGGGAGAGAGTATAAACTGTGTGTGTTTCTGTAAAGCCAAAGGTAAGATTTCTTGGTCTGACATGAAAAGAATAGAAACCACTTCAAGCACTGTATCAAGAAAAAAAGTTATAGAGGAATGTAGAACCTTTTCAGAAATGAAAACTGGTTATTGTGGCACAGACCTTTAATCTAGTGCACAGAAGGCAGAGGCAGGTGGATCTCTGTGAGTTCAAGGCCAGCCTGGTCTATGTTTTAAGTTCCGGGACAGCAAAGGCTACAAAGTAAAATACTATTTGAAAGGAAGGAAGGAAGGAAGGAAGGAAGGAAGGAAGGAAGGAAGGAAGGAAGGAAGGAAGGAAGGAAGGAAGGAAAAGAAAGATGCCAGGTGGTGGCAGTATGCACCTCTGAGCTTTCAAGGCAGAGGGAAGGAGATCTCTGAGTTCGAGGCCAGCCTGGTCTACAGAAGGAGTTCAGGACAGCCAGGGCTACACAGAGAAACCCTGTCTCGAAACAAACAAGAGTGACACTGACATTATATACATTGATGCCTTTCCTTCCTGGGGTGCTATGGGTCATGTTTGTGCAACAGTAGAAGTATACACATGCCGACACCATGGACAGGAAGTTAGGAGATGAACCAGATCGCCACTGAGCACCCAGCACTAGTGGGGCAGATTGCAAACTGAACACGGCATTCACCATCACCTTTTAAATCATTCTCAACGCGACTGACACGTGTTTTTTTTTTCCCTCTAGGTCTCCTAGCAGCAGGTACCAATAAAGGACGAGTAGCTATGTGGAAAAAAGTGCCAAGCTTCCCAAATGGCCGTGGGGCGGAGGGCAAGGACATGTGGGCCCTTCAGACCCCTACTGAGCTTGAAGGGAACATCACACAGATAAAGGTACAGTATACAGCTCTGTATCACATCTGACGCACTCTGTCCACTGTACCAAACGGAGAACATAATTAGCTTGGAACATAGTCTTATCAGTTACTCAGTGTAGGTCAGAAAAATGACACTAACAAGATACATTATACAGATACATAATGCCAGTACTTAGGAACCTGAGCCATGAAGTTCTTGAGTTCAAGAAAGACCAGCCTGGGTTATATGATAAGACCCTGTCTCAAAAGGAAAAGAAAAGAATAAAATTTAAATGTCCTCTAATTTCAGTAATTTCAGGATTGCGGGTAAGGGATGGTGGATGTATTTTAATATCTGTCAATCTATTTACCAATTCCTCTGTCTCTACATGTGTGTGTGTGTATTCATATATAAATACATTTAAAACAGCTTTATCGAGATATAAGTTACATACCCAGTAGTTTTAGTATGTTCACAGAGTTTTGCCAGCCTTCACCACAAAATTGTTTTCCTTACAATAAACTTTAAAACCCTTTAATTACCCTGAAAAGGAATCCATCCCCCTCCTCTGCTTTCCCTCTCCTGCCTTCCACGCCAGTGACACACACCGTGACTAGATTTGTCTGCTCTGGACATTTCATAAAAAATGAGGCACACAGCTAGGCATAGTGGTGCACGCCTTTAACCCCCGCACTTAGGAGGCAGAGGCAGGTGGATCTCTGAGTTCCAAGACAGCCAGGGCTGTGAAGAGAGACTTTGTCTTAAAAAACTAGATGGAAGGAGGAGGGAGGGAGGGAGGGAGGGAGGGAGGGAGGGAAGATAGATAGATAGATAGATAGATAGATAAATAGATAGATAGATAGATAGATAGATAGATAGATAGATAGATAGATAGATAGATAGATAGAGGCATATAATACCCAGGTTTTGTAACCTCTTTGCTGGCCTCCTGCTGCTTGCATCAGTGTCCTTTCTGGTTGAGTATACTGTTGTATGGGCAGAGCAGGGTTTTTCTGTTACTCGGCTGATTGGTGATTGGAGTTGGTAAGAATGAAGCTGCTCTGAACCTGTGTGTATAGGTTTTATACATGTGCTTCCTTTCTTGGGAGCATTTTGTTGTTAATTTGTTACTTTGTTGGCACTCTGTCTGAAGTCACCACAACTTCCAGTATTGCAGTAGGATGCTTATGGGAATGAGCAGGTTGGTAGCAGCCTCTGTGAAGTCCTGCTGAGTCCAGCATCATCTGGATCCCTCTCCTTTGGCCGTATTCTGATCGTTTACATGGCTCTTAATTATTCATTGAAAACTGAACGTGTCAGATAGACTTGAAGCTAGGAAACTAACATTTCTCACCAGAAGAAGAAAGCTGGGTAATTTAATGGTATAAAATTTCTATAAATTCATAGAAAATAATATATATGAATATGTTATAATCAAAATGACAGATTTCTAGCAGATGCCCTGCAGTTAGAGGAGACCTTGGATAGAGCAGCCAAAAAGGTGTCTGCCTGCCAGTCCACAATTCACATCTATCAGTATTTTAAAATTTTTCTACTAACGTACATATTTTACCTTTTGAAAGTTTTTAAGTTGTTTTTTAAATAACAAGAAGTGGCTGTGGACCCTCATGGGGGCATCTAAATACTTCCTGCCTGTGTCTCTCCCGCTCTGTTTATACATTTGATTCTCCCTGCATGGTACTGAAGTGGGGCTCCAGGAAGAACCTTCTGGCAGTGAGCAGCACCGAGTCTGTGTCCATCCTCAGTGAGCAAGCCATGTCGTCACACTTCCACCAGCAAGTAGCTGCCGTGCAGATCTCCCCGAGCCTAGTCAACGTGTCTTTCCTGTCCACGGGGGGCACACACAGCCTGCACACCGACATGCACATCAGTGGAGTGTTCGCCACCAAGGTGACTACCGAGGGTGCCTGTGGCTGTTAGATAGGGTCTGCTATGTAAGCAGAGCTGCCTGCTGGACATTGGTGTAATTCAGAACAGCAAGGGGACTTGGAGGCAGCTTAATCCATTCTCATTACCACCCTGGATTACCATCCTAAGTGTCCATGTGTGTCACATTTGTAAAGAAATACTAAAAGCACACAAGCATTTTAGGTCTAAGCTGTATCCGAAGAAGACTCAGTGACCTGAAATCAGGCTGGCAGCAATGGCAAGCCTCATTGACGCAGGAAGAAGGCAGGCTTTGGAAACATGCAGGGCCTGGGGTCTGTAGCATATTCTTCCTTACCTCTGCTTTTGGATGTCCATGTTCATTTAGGATGCTGTGGCTGTCTGGAATGGAAAACAGGTGGCGATCTTTGAACCTTCAGGATCCACCTTAAGGAATGCAGGTTAGAATCTCTTCACGCCCAGAGAGGGCGCCACTGCTCCTCTGTCCTGTGAGTCTCAAAGAGCAAGGATGCACTCTTTGGGACTCTTCAGCTATCTCAAGGCTGACTAGTCCAGCAGGTGCTAAGATGTCTTGTGTGGTGTGTGCTGTCAGCCTCCCTGACAGATGGATACTACTCCTCAGCACCTTTGGTGGGGCACAGACGCTTCCAGAGTTGCTCACAGTGTGGCTGCTGCTTATCAGGCATGTTGTCCTAGATGCTGAGCTCCTGGGAACCCCTTCAACCAGGGCAAGAGGAAGTAAGGCTGATAAGCAGAGTGGGAATGTTAAATCTCCCAGATCAGGCCTCGGGCCCTGGAGCCTCCGTCGTTCCCTGTGTTCTGAGCAGATGTTCCTTTGTGTCTCTCTCTTCTTTTTTTAATTATATTTTCATGTTTCTTAGCTTTACATTTTTAGTGTTTGTCCTATTTTTTTCTTTCTTATCCTGGAACTCTGTACAAGACTCAGGTAAGATGGTCTCATGGAGTTACCATAAGGACCAGGCCGACTAGGGATTCCACACAGGACTGGTACCACCACGCTGCTGCTGTTTCAATACTCAATCTTTCATTTCAGGGACATTCCTGTGTGAAACATCAGTGCTAGCCATGCATGAGGAAAGCATTTACACCGTGGAGCCAAACCGACTCCAAGTCCGGACCTGGCAGGTAAGTGACTGTTGACAGTGTGACGATAAAGTTACAGCCACATTAAAAATGTGGCTCACTGCAAAATACGGCCCCCGGGGTAGCCTACCCATCTATGGCTGTGACCTCTGAAAGAGGGAGGCTGAGTTAGAGCCTTTTTCAGGGAGACGGTCCGTTTCCCTGGACCTTGACTGTCCAGGGGAGGAAATGCGTGTCAGTTCACCATACAACCGGAAGGCTCCCTGCTGTCAGCTTGGATGACATTTCTGGATGAGCCGAATGAAGCCAGGATAGGAGCAGCTTCTACACCGTACAGCAGTTCAGAGCTGGTCTCTTACAGTGTGGCCTCAGCACAGCCTCTAGGTCAGACATCGTCCCTGTCCACACCGACTGTGCCTGGCTAGAGCCTAGGACCGACGTGATACTGACCTGCTGTGGCTGCTGCAGCACATTTCCACAAAACAGTGGCATGATGGAACAGAAGGGGTTTTCTCTCACAGTTCTGGTAATCAAATCTGGAATCTAGGTTGGTCAGAGCTTCGGAAAGCTTTGCCAGGAGCTGGTGGTGCTGTCAGCCATGCTGTCGTGGGCTCACAGGGGTTTCCCTGGATTCTGATGTGTCCTTCACATGTTAGCTCCCGGATCACATTTCCTGTCTTCTCTTCTTGTTCTTACAAGTGCTGGGCTTTGTTCCTAGCACCCACATGGCGGCTCACAACCATCCTCAGCCCCAGTTCCAGGGGATCAGCTACTCGCTTCCAGGGCATGTATGTGGTACGCAGATGGTTGTGTGATTAATACATGCATAACACAAATCTTTAAAAAAAATAGCACACTTTCACTAGAGTACATAGTTCAGGGGTGGGCTGTGTGCTTAGCATGAAGAGGGACCTGGGTTTCATCCAGAACACAGAAAACAAAATTGCTTGTCAGTGGTTCTAGGACTCATTCTAACTCAGAATGATTTCATCTGAAAGTCTTATTGCTGGGAGTATGGATTAGTGCAGTGTCTAGATTGGACAGAGCCCTGAGGTGCAGCCCCAGAGCTATAGAGTAAAGAAAGCTTTGATTTACTTATGTCTACAAAGACCCTTGCGCACAGGGCTTCAGAAAAGAGATCTTTTGGGAGGCAACTCAATTATGTGAGGCAACATTTTATGACAAGATTGATAGTCTGTCTATAGTTTTACGTATCGAGTGTGTGTGTGTGTGTGTGTGTGTGTGTGTGTGTGTGTGTGTGTGTGTGTGTGTGTGTATGTGTGAGAGAGAGAGACAGAGAAACAGATAGAGAGAGAAGGAGGGAGAGAGAGAGAGACAGAGAGAGATGGGGTGGGGAGGGACAAAAGGAGAACTGTGTGTACACACATTCACGTTGTACATGGGGGGACAGAAGGAGAACTGTGTGTACACACATTCACGTTGTACATGGGGGGTCAGAAGGAGAACTGTGTGTACACACATTCACGTTGTACATGGGGGGACAGAAGGAGAACTGTGTGTACACACATTCACGTTGTACATGGGGGGACAGAAGGAGAACTGTGTGTACACACATTCACGTTGTACATGGGGGACAGGTCAGAGGACAACATCAGGTATTCATCTTCTGGCTCCTTCAACTTTTTATGTGAGACAGGGTCTCATTGACCTGGATCTTCACCACATGTGCCAGGCTAGCTGACCCACAAGCTTCCAAGCATCTGCCTGCCTCAGCCTCCTGTCCCACCATCACTAGGATTCAGGGACATGCCATTAAGCCTGACTTTATGTCATCTCCCCAGCCCTGGAGTGGCTTTTCTCTCATACATCACGTCTAGACTGCAGCCTCCCCTCCTCCCAAGCCCCCTCCCCCCTTCTCTCCAAGATTCACATGCTGCTCTATTTCCCTTCAGTGGTCTTTATGTGGGACTTTGAGTTGTTTCTTGGGACAGCGTGTGCCTCACTGGAGTTGCCACATCTGTGATCTTGTTCCTTACATGCCGCTCATCCAGGCCCTGGCATGATGCTGTTACTTCTGGGTGACAGGCAGTGAGTGCCAGACAGTAATCAATGCCAGGGTGAAGACTGAAGTGAGGAGGGACGGGAAGAACCTGGTGTGCGGACATTAGCTAATGAGGAAGCAGTACATGGCCTTACACCCTCCTGAAAAGAAGGAATGGGCGCTAGTCTAGAACATAAGGTGCCATGGTTTTCTGTAGCCTGTAGGTCCAGGAGAGCAGAGAGGCTAGACGGCAGGATGTCTGCACCTACTGGGCAGCCTCGATCCAGAGCCAGTGTCCCTTTCCTGCCTGTGCTGTCTCTCATTCTCTGACATTTGCACTCTGGCTTTAGCAGTCTTGAATGGGATGTCAGCTGTGGATGTAGAGATGAGAGAGGGTGAAGTGATAACTTGTGGTTGATTTCTTTGGAAAGTCAGTTATGTCAAATGATGTTTTGTTGGGGCACACAGGGAAGAGGATGTTTTTCTGTAGAAGACACATAAAAAGACACATGACATTTAGAAGAAATATAAATATAACCCAGCAGGCAATGGACAATGCTGGATGGCATTGGTACGCCTTGCCATTCCATATTGGTCATTGTTTGTCATGACTTCATAAAAAGAAATGCACCAAAAAACATCTGGAGGTTTCTTGCTGCTTCTGGGGACTCGGGCTGATTGGCACAGTGAAGTAGATATGTTTCTAGATATGTCGGCTGATACAGTTTCACATGGAGTTTTGCTAAGTAGACTCATGTGGTGTTTTACTGACGCAAGACCCCTGGGAGGACACATGATGTTTGGAGGGAGTATAAATAGAACCCAGTTTGTGAGCTTGCATAGATAGCTTTGCAACACCTCGTTAGTCTTGAGTCTTCTTTTCATTGAGAGCGGCACAGGCAGAAAACTTCTCCTGGTGCCCCTGCTCATCCTAGTCACTCCTGCTGACTCGTGCCGATTGGGTGGAGGCCTGGCTGTTTCTGCTGGGCCGTGCCACCACTGCTGATTCCTATTTGCTATCCTGAGACTACTGAACTGGACTGCTGGTATCCTGACAATTGGAGATTGAAATCTCCCCCAGCTACTACCACTACTTCCAAATAACATACAGCAGAGCCTCGAGGCTTCTCCTGTATCAAGCTGCTGTTGATTCATGCAAACTAAACTGCTGATTCCCTGACAAGGCAGATTGGATTTGCTCCAGAGAACTATTTCTAAGCAGGTCTACTTCCCCCATATCCTAATAACCTTTCCTTTCCTCTACCTCTGGTAGGCGTTAGGCTAAAAGGGAGATTAAAACATTTAAAAACCCTTATTAAAAATCAAAACCTACAAGAGGGGGACTGTTCTTCATGACAGATTACGGGAAGGCTGTACCAGAGCAGTGAAAGGACTTGCAGGTTTTGGCTATGCAAGAATTGGAAACAGACCTAAGGAGCCTGCCTATAGGACCAGCAACTGTCATGGAGTTGGGTCCTCTCCGGACCCCTTTCTTTGGTTTTTGTTTTGGGTGCAGTGTTTGGATACAACCCAATCCTCATGTATACACTGTACACTAAGCCACACCACCAGCTTGTCTGCCATTTTAATGTCATAGACATCATGTGTGCTGGTTGTGACCAGGAGGAAATGCTAGTGGTCTCTCTCACATTCCCAGCGAACATCTGGCATGTCCTTGTAGACCCTTCTCTCTCCTCAGGAGGCAGACATGTGTGGCTCTTATTATCCGGCTCGGCAATGAGGTGACTTCAGATACTTCCTTTCCATTTTCTGCACCATTACCTTTAGGGAAGGTTACAGTATGTGTTGTATATGGTCAGGGCTGAAGCCAGAGCCCTGGGTAGAATGGAATGAGGCAGGAGCTTGCTGTGCTGATGTTGGTGTCAGCAGGAGTAGGGTAGATTTTGGCTTGCCTCTTGTGGCTCTGTTGATTTTCATTAGAATATAGCTTCTCAAGAAAAACAAACCTGGTGGTGGTGCCCACTATGGAGCTTAGTGGAGTCTGAGACCCGTGGAGGCTTCAAAGGGCGGCACAGTGGCAGGAAAGGAGTCTGCAGGGCCTGAGGTATCTCCGAAGCCACTAAAGAGGGAAGAGGCAAGTCTTATGGGAAGATGCTTTTAAAAAATGGATTCACGAAGTTAAAAAGATGGCGGGACATAGTCACAAGAGGAAAAGAGTGGGGAATCTGTACCCTCCCCTGTCCAGTCTCAGCCAGCAGGCTGCAAGCACAAAAGTCATGCCAGATGAGCCTGGAACTGCAAACACAGATGACAGGTGTATGGAGGCCTAGAGCTCCCAGAGAAGTAGGGCATGACTGACGAGGACCAGCCTTGGGCTCACTGGTCGGCCCCTAGCATGGAGCTGCCAAAGCTGCTTCCTGTACTGCTTGCCCTGTGAGAAGACAGAAGGCACAGAGCAACAGCATTGCCTGAAATCTGGGCACAAAACAGTTGTGCCCAGCTGCAGGCCCTGAGGACAGGGTGGTTTGCAACAGCCTGGAGCTCCCTAAGAAACATATCATTACTGCATAGGGCTGGCCCTTGGTCCCAAAACATGGGGTCACAGTGACTGTAGCTTGTGCTGCTTGCCCTGCTGGTAGATGGAGAGTGGGGACAGGAGCTGTGCTGCCCATAGGCTCTGAGCACAAAGGTTGAACCCAGCAAGTCTCAGAATGGCAGACATCTGGGACAGGGAGGTACACAGCAGCCAGGAGCGCACACAGAGCCTGTTTCCAGATGTCCTGCCTAGCTGCAACATCACCCTGACTCTGGGCAGCAGCAGGATAGCTGAGACAAGTTGGGACACTAGTCCAGTATTTAGGGTGCCCCAGAAACTTTGAACTAGACCAACAACTCATTGCAATGAATATTTGAATGTAAAACTGTTTGGAGGGGAAAAAAAATCCCGTTTGACATACTGCAGTTTCCAATACCAGTTTAACAAAGGAATATGTGATGGAGAGGTGGGAAGGATGGAGGAACAGCAGGGAGTGTTGTGGTGGAGAGAGGCCGAAGAACTGGAGATGTGGTCATGGTGACCAGGCTGAGAAGGGGCTGCGGTAGACAGAGGATCATGGTTCTTGCCGAGTGGGGCCCACAGGGTGGTGTGCAACAGCCTGGAGCTTAGCAGATTTAGCCTGAGCATGCTGCCCAGCTGCACAGTCGCCCTGGTTCTGAGCAATGGCAGGATGTCTGAGATGAAAAATGGTTCACTTTCTGCATTGGACTCCTGGAAAGATCCCTACGGTCTTTGCTTCCCCTGGAGGCCACACTGGTATCACTGATCCGCTACCCGGGACCATGGTGAAGCCAAGGTTCAGGTGGATATCTGTGGTCCTGTTAATATCTGTGGCTCACGTTGCCACCACAGGACAGTGGCTCACGTTGCCACCACAGGACAGTTGAAAGTCAGGGTCTGTGCTGCCACTGAGACCATCTGAGGTCCATGGCGTGTGCTGATGCCAAAGGCCGCGATCTGTGCTCCCGCTGGCTGTGGAGGGCAAAGAAGCTGCTTTTGCGGTGGTGGTGATGCCTGCAGACTCACAGTTGAGAAGGAGACATGGAAGCTGCTTTTGCGGTGGTGGTGATAGCTGCAGACTCACAGTTGAAAAGGAGACATGGAAGCTGCCTTTGCGGTGGTGGTGATAGCTGCAGACTCACAGTTGAGAAGGAGACATGGAAGCTGCCTTTGCGGTGGTGGTGATAGCTGCAGACTCACAGTTGAGAAGGAGACATGGAAGCTGCCTTTGCGGTGGTGGTGATAGCTGCAGACTCACAGTTGAGAAGGAGACATGGAAGCTGCCTTTGCGGTGGTGGTGATAGCTGCAGACTCACAGTTGAGAAGGAGACATGGAAGCTGCCTTTGCGGTGGTGGTGATAGCTGCAGACTCACAGTTGAGAAGGAGACATGGAAGCTGCCTTTGCGGTGGTGGTGATAGCTGCAGACTCACAGTTGAGAAGGAGACATGGAAGCTGCCTTTGCGGTGGTGGTGATAGCTGCAGACTCACAGTTGAGAAGGAGACATGGAAGCTGCCTTTGCGGTGGTGGTGATAGCTGCAGACTCACAGTTGAGAAGGAGACATGGAAGCTGCCTTTGCGGTGGTGGTGATAGCTGCAGACTCACAGTTGAGAAGGAGACATGGAAGCTGCCTTTGCGGTGGTGGTGATAGCTGCAGACTCACAGTTGAGAAGGAGACATGGAAGCTGCCTTTGCGGTGGTGGTGATAGCTGCAGACTCACAGTTGAGAAGGAGACATGGAAGCTGCCTTTGCGGTGGTGGTGATAGCTGCAGACTCACAGTTGAGAAGGAGACATGGAAGCTGCCTTTGCGGTGGTGGTGATAGCTGCAGACTCACAGTTGAGAAGGAGACATGGAAGGCTTCTGTGACAACGCCCAACCCCCGACCCAAAAAAGTAACAGCCTAGACAGAAAGCCATCGAAGAGAACTCTTAAAACTACTGTGCTAAAGATGCTGAAGTGTAGCTCTCCACACTGACAGCTTCTAACAGGTCCAGGTGGGGAGGGACTCAGTTTCTTTAAGGGGCTGGCCACTGGGAGTTTGACCATGCTCCAGTGTATGGGCAACACAAATTGGACTCGGTTTTGTTTTCTCTCCTTTTGGGTTTTTTTGTTTTTTTGTTTTGTTTTGTTTTGTTTTTTGTTTGGTTGGTTTTTTGTTTTGGTTTTTCGAGACAGGGTTTCTCTGTATAGCCCTGGCTGTCCTGGAACTCACTTTGTAGACCAGGCTGGCCTTGAACTCAGAAATCCGCCTGCCTCTGCCTCCCGAGTGCTGGGATTAAAGGCATGCGCCACCACGCCCGGCTTTTGGGGGTTTTTTTTGAGACAAGGGTTTCTCTGTGTATCCTGGCCGTCCTGAAACTCAATCTGTAGATCAGGCTAGCCTCAAACTCACAGACATTCTTCTGCCTCTGCCTACTGAGTGCTAGGATTAAAGGTGTGCATCCCCACTGTTTGGCCCTTCTCGTTTTTTTTTTTCAGGGAATGGTAGGAGGTCACAAGGGTTGGGGGTGGCAGAGCTGGGGAGAATGGGAAGTGAGCGTGATTGGGGTGCGTGATGTGAAATTCCCAAATAATCACTAAAAATATTATGTAATAAAAAGAATAGAACTTGTGTGGTTGTGTAGTGAGAATGTCAGGGAGTTGGTGGAGGATGGGAAAAGCCTGGGAGGTTTAATCAGGAAAGGCTGGAGGGCCGCTTCTGACAGTGAGGGGGAGAGAGAAGTAGGCTCCTCCCACATCCTGAGTCCCGGCTAAGTGTGTGTGGTAGCTGAGAAGTGGAAGCTGTGGAAACAGAACAGGTATAGGTAAGCTTGACCTGGAGACTGCCTTCTTCCCTGCAGTAATGTACCCATACTGCTTCTGCTCCATCTGCCCACCCTCAGTACAACGCTCCACCGCTCATTGCTGACTACCAGACTCAAAGATCCAGATACAGAGTCATTTAACTGCTCAGTGCGTGTTCTCTCCTTTTCTGGGCTCTCCGATAGCTGGCTTCTTCCTGGTTCACCTCATTTTTAAGCCCCTAGAAGAGACATTAATTCCTTAGGCATTTTATTGAGATGTAAAATACAGGACATATGACTGTGTTATAAGTGTGGATTGTCTTCCACGAGTGGCATATGTCCAGGATGTGACAACCATCCTGGCAGAGGTACTCTCCCATCTCACTACCCAGAAGGCCATGCACCTAACATCAGCCACATGAAGAATATCATTGCCCACCTAGACCAACTCACAGGGACGGAGGTCGCCATCTGTGTACCTTGCTACAGTCCGCCATGTGTGTGTGACCACAGAGCACTTCTTAGCTGAGGGACCTGTGCATCTTTGATCCTTGCCCCGAGGCCTATGTCACCGAGACTGTGCAGAAGGGAGACCTGTCTTCCTATGGATCCAGCCCTGGTCTAATGCATGCCAGCCCCTCAGCAATCACTACTGTTCGCGTGAATGTTGTTCCGGAGAGAAAGGGGGCACTGCACCACAGACGAGCATGGCTAACTTGTTCTTCTTTCCCCAGGGGACTGTCAAACAACTTCTGCTATTCTCTGAGACCGAGGGGAGCCCCTGCTTCCTGGACGTCTGTGGGACTTTCCTGGTTGCAGGGACAGATTTAGCTCATTTTAAAAGTTTTGATCTTTCCAGAAGGTACAGTTTCCTTCCACACTCAAGTATTAAATGCTGTTTCATTTTTTAAGTTATGGGGCAATTTAGTAGACAGGAAATTGGAACAATGTCTTATCTCACATGACACCTTTTTTTTTTTTTTGTAAATTAGAAGAGACCTTTTATTGGTTCTAAGATGAACCTCCTTTTCCCTGGACTAGGGGGTTAAGTACACAGGTGAGAAGAGGTGAGCTGAACAGAACACTCTACAGTCCAGGGTCTCAGCAGTCAGAGAAGCTCATTTCTGTGACCAGCAGGAAGGTGCCAAGAGGACGCTGATGTCATTCTTCCTCCTCCTGTCCTCACACAGGGAAGCAAAAGTGCACTGCAGCTGCAAGAACCTGGCCCAGCTGGTCCCTGATGTGGGGAGCATCACTTCTCTGAGATGCAATGCAAATGGGAACAAGATCAGCATCCTCCTTAGCAAGGTAAGGCCAACATCCCTGCCGGCCTTCTGATCCATATGAAGGACCTCCGAGGATACGGGCTGTGCCTCTGGGCCCTGGCAGGACCTGACAGACATAGCTGTTTATTCTGTCTCCTCAAGTCTTTTAGGTCTTTATGTCTAACCTTCTCTCTAGCCCCTCCTTGCTTCAGATCCTTCCTCAGTTTCTGCCTTATATCAGCTCTCTCCTGCCTGCTTCCATCTTGGGACACACACACAGTCTGTTCTTTTGTGTGTGTGTTTGGGGTGTGAGGGGTGGAAGACAGGGAGGATTGTTGTTGATTCAAGACAAGGTTTGTCTGTGTAGCCCTGGCTGTACTGGAACTCACTTTGTAGACCAAGCCGGCCTCAAACTTGGAGATCTGCCTGCCCTTGCCTCCTGAGTGCTGGGATTAAAGGTGTGCACCACCACCCCTGATCCATACTCTGTTCGTATGTGCTCACCTGCACACACTTTCCATATTTCCTGCCCTTCTTGGTTTTCTTCGGAATCAGCCGTATCTTCTTTAGAGAGCTCTTTGTCCTTTTCTTGCTTGTCTTCTTCATCACCTAGCCAACATCACAAGACAAGACCACTCACCGGGCAGTGGTAGCGTTAATCCCAGCACTTGGGAGGCAGAGGTTTCTGAGTTCGAGGCTAGCCTGGTCTACAGAGTGAGTTCCAGGACAACCAGGGCTAAACAGAGAAACCCCTGTCTTGAAAAACCAAAAAGAAAAAGAAAAAAATGAAACCCTGTCTCCAAAAACAAAAGAAGAAGAAGAAAAAGGAGGAGGAGAATGGAGGAGGGAGTGGTAGGCATGCTAAGACAACAGCAAAAATGTCATTGTCACTTGTACTTTGGTGTCCCACTGACCCTGACCCTAACGGCAGCTTGGCTGGAACAGGGAGGACAAGTGGAAGTTGATAAAGTAATACAAAAGAAAGTAAGGACACAAAGTGGCGGCAGTGTGAGACCCATAGTGGAGAGTCCTCCAGACCTGGGCAGGGGAAGCTGGGACAGTGATAAGAGAATATCCATGACCCATAGAAACCCTGTGTGCAGAGGCTGGAGCCATGACTCAAAGGTTAGGACCACTTGTTGCAGAGGACCTGGGTTCTGTTCCAGCACCCACCTACTGGTTCACAATCATCCTTAACTCAAACGCCAGGGGATCTGACAGCCTCTTCTGACCTCTGTGGGCACCAGACATACATGTGCTGCACAGACATACATAGACATATGTGTAGTCAGTCACTCAGTAAGGGCAGACAGAATCCCCTGGACAGCTCTGCAGCAGTTGAGCCCAGACAACCTAGAGCAGCTGAACCTGAACCCAAGATCCAGTTGTTTTCTCTCACTTCCCTGGCCACTTCCCAAGCACTCTGATGAGGCGCAAGGTCCATGCAGTTTTCAGAGATAGCATAAAAGAACCCTCAGCTGGGGGCTGGTGAGATGGCTCAGTGGGTAAGAGCACCCGACTGCTCTTCCGAAGGTCCGGAGTTCAAATCCCAGCAACCACATGGTGGCTCACAACCATCTGTAACGAGATCTGACTCCCTCTTCTGGAGTGTCTAAAGACAGCTACAGTGTACTTACATATAATAAATAAATACATCTTTAAAAAAAAAAAAAAGACTAAAGTAGGGCATGGTAAAAAAAAAAAAAAAGAACCCTCAGCTGGGCCCTTGTCACTGCCTGTGCTGCCTCCTGGGACTTGGGCCAGTGTGTCTCCACCTCCTTCTTCCTCTACACAGCATTACTAGAGCAGTTACAGGCTCCGTGCGCCCTTGGGGATGCTGACATTTCTTTATCTTAAAATAGGGTCCCTAAACACTTGAGACAAGAGCCCGTGCAACATAAAGTCAACGCTTTAAGTGAGGGATCCGGTGGCACTTGGCACATTTGCAGTATAGTACAGCTGCCACTCCGGCTGCTTCTAAGAATCTTCGCTCCTGTCACCCTCAAGCCTGCTCACTGCCTCTGGGTTTTCTTGTTCTGGACATGTCATAAACTGTGTGGCCTTGTGAGTCTGGCTTCTCTCCCCCATGCCACGTTACAGGGCTCATTTACATTGCAGCACGTGTCTGAGTTGGTTTGGGCGGACACATTTTCTCCACTGATCCTCACCCAGTAACTCCCACAGCTTGCTCTCCTGAATGGTGCTCCTGTGAATTTAGAATGGAAGCAGCACCTTAGATACTGCTCACCACTGTGAGCAGCAGTCCGTACGGCAGGAGCCGCCAGGCTCTCTGTGCTCAGGACTTGCGTCAGCTGCCAAATGGGAGCAATCATCATCCGCATCTTTGTCAAGTTTGTTTCACTTGTACTCAGTTGTAGAAATGATACTTTTGCCATAAATCCAAATTCCTTTTGAGTCCCTTGGTTACTTTACCTCCAGGCTGAGCATGGTGGCATATGCCTTAAATTCTGGCACTCAGGAGGCAGGGGCAAGCAGATCTCTGTGAGTCAAGACCAGTCAGGTCCAAGTCATCCAATGCTACACAGTGGCACTCTCTTTTTCCTTTCTTGTTTTAAATCTCCAGTCAAAACTGAGAGTAGCTCACAACTTTTTAGACTTTGTTGTAAGTTTTCTAAAATTCCAAAGTAGTAACTAAGAAGCCATTTCAGTGGGCTTACATAGTAAAGAATTAAGTTATTGTTCTGGAGGGTGTGCCATTTACTGGAAGCAAGGTGGCTCAGGTGCGTGCAGTGTCAGTCCCATGGGCACACTTTGTAAGGCAGCCACCACTCCTGTGCCATTATGTCTTCTCTTTCTTAGGTCAACAACAGTCCTGATTCCAAAATCTACATCTATGATGTTGAAATGGACACAGTGAACGTCTTCAACTTCACAACTGGACAGATTGGACAGATACAGACTCTGCCCTTTAACGAGCCGCCGACTAATGAGTAAGATTATAGTTGGGAGGATTTTGGTGAGAACAGCATGTGCCTACTGTCCAACTTACTAAGCTATATTTTGAATTTCAGAGTCTCCCAGAAGTTACTAAGTAGGAAAACAAAATGGTAAAACCAAGGTGTGAGCCGCTGAAGCAGATTTAAGCTCATGGCCTCTGTTCCAGAGTTGAGACTATGGGACTGGCTTGGTAGAATCTCATGAAATATAGAGTTGCTCTCCCCCAAACATCTCCAGAAATGTCTCAGAGCAGAGTGGCCTCAACCCTACCAGCAACTCTGACAGGAAAAGAGGCGCTTGCCTTTGTAGAGAATGTGTTTCTGGAGAAAATAAGAAATGTCTTTTTTTTTTTTTTGGAGGGGGGGTTGATGTAGCATGTAAATGCAGTTTCTGCTACAGAAAGTGTGTTCTTGGGACTTGAAACACAGGACTTGGCTCCCATCTGTATTTAATTCTTTGTGGCTTGGGTCAGGTGCGAGGTGTGCCTGCAGTTTAGTCAGTGCAGAACACAGATGACATGGGAGCCCCCAGGCTTGCCTTGGCGCTCACGGAGCTCACGGGGAGCTGAGGGGTGGGCACGCGTGGGGCTGCTTTCCTAGCTTGTTTTTCTGTACTGTTATGCTGCTGTTGCTGTTTGTGTTGTTTGATGGACTGATGCTGAGGATGCCTCTCAGAGCGTGGTGTGTGCTATGCAAGAGCCCTGGCCCTGAGTTACACCCCAGCCCTAGTCGGACTTCAATAGCTCTGGCAGGTCCCTCTCCTTCCTGGTTCAGATCTTCCTGCATGGCATACCCTGAATTCTTCCTTTCTCTCCCTGAGTCCTGCCCGCCCTTCTCTGGAGCCTCCTTTCATCCGATCGGTCTTCCTCTCATCTCTGCTGATGCCTTACCTCAACAATTCTTTCTTTTCTTTCCTACCAAGTGAGCCACTGGTCTACTGCTTCAGAATGTGGGTGCCCCTCAGACTGACAGAGCCCCAGTCCAGTCCAGAGCTACGAATCTGAGACTGACCTTTTCTTTATCCCCCTGCCCTCCTTATCTGATGAAATGTCTTCTGATTCTCCACTCTGCCTGATTTTCATGAGTTCTCTTTCAAGAACAGGCAATATCCTCTGCCTGTTCAGCTCTCTGGCCAGACTCCTCATAGTGCAAAGGGCACAGCTTATAGGCCCTTGGTATGACACATCCTAAATTCTGTGCGTGGCCTGTGGGCACACCTCCAGTGCTGCTGGCGGTGGCATCTGTGAGAGATCTGTGTTTCTTGTAGGAGTGGGTCCTGTATAACCGGTTACAAGAGCCACTGAGCCCCAGCACTGCCATCACACACAACCTGGGTTTGCTGCGCTCCTCTCAGGGTGGCCAGGGTGGCATGACTACCTCCCTCCATTCTACTTTCCTCAGAATTCTGCCTTTTGCATGTGATTATCCTGTCTTCATCTCCCAGATGGCTGAGACTAATGGCGTGTGCCACCATGCTCATTTCCTGTTGAGCTCGCCAGTCTTTGCCACCTGGTTCATTGAGCTCCTTGGATCCCCCTAAGCTAGTCTTCAGGAACCCTTTCTCCCCGTTTCTCAAAGTCTGCAAGGATGTGTTCCGATAGAATGTGTGGTAGTAAGTGGCCCAGAGAGGCTTCGGAGGCCATACTGCTGGCGTTGACTGACAGCAGCGGGTGTGGGCGGCAACAGTGGTAGAAGTGCTCTTCTCTGAGTTGGGGCTGGGTTTTCCTTCTGTTTCAGGACCCGTTCCTTTATGGACAAGAGCCTAGCAGGTTACACGCCGGTGAACCATTTCTGGGATCAGAGTGAGCCCAGGCTCTTTGTGTGCGAGGCCTTGCAGGAGGCCCCTGGAGCCCAGCCACAGGCTGTAGACAAGCAGCCCCGTGTAGAGGAGGGCACATGCCACAAGGTACCTACTGCTTTGCTATGTTACCTGTTTAGACATATATGGTCACCATTTGCCAGATAGTATCTTCCTGGCATAGCTTATGGGATAGTTATTGGGAAAATTCATTCATGAATAAGATCATTGTGCCACCAAGGTCATTTCCATAAACCCTTGCCTTGCAGTCCTACCCTGAGCCACTTTTTTTGTCCTCCAAATATTGATTTCTAGATTTTCTTTTTTTTTTAAAAAAAGATTTCTTTCTTTATTATTATACATAAGTACACTGAAGCTGTCTTCAGACACACCAGAAGAGGGCATCAGATCTCATTACGGTGGTTGTGAGCCATCATATGACTGCTGGGAATTGAACTCAGGACCTTCAGAAGAGCAATCAGTGCTCTTACCCACTGAGCCATCTCAGATACAGCTCAGTCACTGCTCATCAACCTGGCCTCCGCCACTGTCTCCGCCCTCCCCAGCGCCCACCGTCCCGTAGGCTTCGACCTCCATGTCGATGTGCTCTTGGTTCTGAACAGCACACTCTGAGGGACTGGGACTCTGATACTTTGCGAGGCTTATGTTTTTTTTTTATTAGGTATTTTCCTCGTTTACATTTTCAATGCTATCCCAAAGGTCCCCCATACCCTCTCCTCCACTCCCCTACCCACCCACTCCCCCTTTTTGACCCTGGCGTTCCCCTGTACTGGGGCATATAAAGTTTGCAAGTCCAATGGGCCTCTCTTTGCAGTGATGGCCGACTAGGCCATCTTTTGATATATATGCAGCTAGAGTCAAGAGCTCCGGGGTACTGGTTAGTTCATAATGTTGTTCCACCTATAGGGTTGCAGATCCCTTTAGATCCTTGGCTACTTTCACTAGCTCCTCCATTGGGGGCCGTGTGACCCATCCAGTAGATGACTGTGATCATCCACTTCTGTGTTTGCTTATGTTTTACAAGATGTCAGCTGTGCCTAAAAAGTACAGCAGTCTGTGTGCCTCTATAACCTACCTTCCTCTCAGAGAAGTTTGCATGCAGAACTCCCAAGTAAGTCACCACAGGGAAGCTCACCCTGTTGTTTAAGGACTCACTTTTCTGATGGAGGCCTTCTCCTCAGCATGGGGAGTCTGCCCTGAGACCATCTAAAATCAGTCAGTGCCCTGAGAAGATCAGGAGCAAATCCTGTCCGTGATCCTCAAATGCCAGCGTGGTAAAATAGACCAGAGTGGTTTCTGAATCCCCGGGATGAAGGAAACACCGCCAGACTGCACACCCTGAGAAGGACTTGAGAAGAAAATGGGAAATTCTGTTGCGGCGTTTAAACCAGAGTGGCCCTGCCCTGTGTCTTCCAGGAAGAAGTGTTGATTCTCTCCTTCTTTGCTTCTGAAGAGCATGGCTTTCTGCTCCATGACAGCTTCCCCCGGCCTTCAACCTACCAGAGCCTTCTGGGCATGGAAGTGCCTCACTATTACTTCACAAAAAAGGTGGGAATGCCTGGGCCTGCGCTATTCTGTCCTCACCCCTCCCTGGTGGGTTCTTTCATGTGTCTGTAGCACACTTGAAGTGTGACTGGCCCTTCCCTCTTGGCTTTCCTTCTAAAGGCAAACTTTAAGCCTTTGTCATTTCCTTGTATTCTAGCTGGATTTTTTTAGAATAAATATCCCTATATTCTTCTTGAGGAATTTAAAATTACAGATGATTCAAATCTCCCTGATCTTAGCCCAGAGGTGCTCAGGTGTGGCCGCTGCTGTCACTACTCAGGTTTCTGTACCTAGATGGAAATGAGGCCCATGCACGTGTTTATACGTTTTTGAAGGGGTAGGGTTAGCAGACACTAGCACACATTCTACGAGCCAGAGGTCCATTTGGACTATGGTTCTAAACTGACACATTGCATGGACCGAGGCCATTTTTACCAACTGCTAGGTCTTCAGTCTGGCCTCCAGTGCCACCTGAGAGGTGACTGCAGGAGGCAGCTGCTGCTTCTTTCTCTTTCCTGCCATATTTCAGTGCTGAGGGTCAAACTCAAGCTCTCAAACACACTGAGCTACACCCCACAACCTGAGGGACTTTTTTCACATAGGAGCCTAGTGCCTGTGGGGTCAACATCAAGTTGCGGGGGGCCGGAGCTATCGGTGAGCTCCACACTGGTCTACAAGCTTCTGTTGGGCTTTGATCCCCTGAACTGATGTACATTCTGAAAAATATGTGCATATTATCCATGTCACTTCTCTTGCATTGGCATACCTGAAAAGTTGGTGGGAGGGGACCCATCCTGTCGGCCTTTACAGAGATGTTTCTGGGTTTCCCCATGTGGCGATGTTAACAACAGTCTTTAAAATGCTCCCTGCGCTGTTCTCACTGTCTGAAATGAACCTTTCTATCTTGTTATAAATGACTTAACTGTATGTATATGTGTCTACATGTGAGTGTGTGCACATGAGGAGTGCAGGTGCCTGGAGGCCAGAGGCGGTACAGGCGGTGGTGAGTCCCCCGGGTGATGGGAACTGAACTGCAATTCTCTGCGAGAGCAGTGCATACTGTGAACTGCTTAGCCACATCTCTAACCTCCCCTCCCCTCCTCTCCTCCCACCCCCCTTCCTCATAAAGTTTTATCTATGTGAGCTAGGGTGGCCTTGAACTCACAGCAGTCCTGCCTCAGCCTCTGGAATGCTGAGATTGCTAGGACTTCAGATGTTTCCAACTGTGTCTGGCTGAGCGTTTTGTTACTTTTGTAGCCAAAAGTAAGTAGGAGGATTGGCTCCCAAGGAGACAGAGTAAAAACCCAGACCTATGCAGTCCCCTCCCCTAAGCTAGTGAAACTATGGTGTGGACTGCTAGGCAGTCACAAAGGTACAAGCAGCACTCGGCTCTTCCCAGAGCTGCAAGTCACTTTAAAGGAACTGGTGTAGAGAATGGTGTGGAGGTGGTTGCTGCCCCTCGACTCGTGACCATTTACTGATCAGCCTCTAGTTTTAAGATCTGCAAACGTGCATATATAGTGATTCACACGTTTTAAATAAAGATGAGTCCAAGACAGTCGGTTCCGGTTTTCCAAGTTAGCATATGCAGCAGTATCTGACCGCCACCAGAAGTTGGTGTCTGAGCAGATTGTATGTTACACTTCCATGCGACTTAAAATTGGAGGGATGCCTGTGAGAACTGAGGAGGTGTTCATGTGTAGTTCTGTGTTGTTCTAGGAGTCCTTTCTCCCCATCATTGCAGGTATCCCTAATTGCTTAATTTAAAATAGAATTCTTCCACTATACTGACACTTTCCTGCCATTTTTTCATTCTCGTTTTGTGTTCTTTGATTTAATTTCCCTGTGACCTGAAAACAGAGTTTTGAAAGCTCTTTTGAGTGCTTTCTGTTGAATTTTCTAAGTTAATTTCACATTCTGCATTTCTGTTTCATCCACACATTTATGCATGCTTTCTTTTTTCTCTGCTCCCTCTCTGTGCCTGCATTCATAGTTGTTATTCCACAGAAGAGGTGTCTATGGTGCAGTCGTAAGTATGAAGCCCCAGGCGTGGCTTGTCACCTTGGTTTTGTCATGTCCCTGAGATGTCTTTCTTCTCATTGTGTTGTGTGTGCCAACCCTGCTCACCAGGTAGGAAATTTCCCTAGGTGAGGGCTTTTGGTTTGGTCCCGGAGCCATGTGACTTAGTGAAGTTTGACAAGAGCCCATCGGTTCTTAGCCCATCTGGTGTGTGTACCTATGGCCTGTGGAGCCATTGCATATGACCTCCAGATGCAGAAGTGCTTGATCCACCTATGTCTGTAGTAAAGATAGTATCATTAGTTTACCCTGCAGAGTGTTGCCAAGGATCAGCCTGAAGATATGTGTTTCTGTAAATGCTGCTCTTTCTCTCTTTGCCGACCCTCCGTTCTTCAGTCTCCTTTCCTACAGGTTGTCAGTGCCCACAAATCCCACAATGCTATGGGACAGTCCAGTATTCTTAGTTCCAAGCACCCTCATCATGTGACTGGCAGGTTGTTCCGATCTACTGTGACATAGGGTAAACAGTCTCTGCCTCTCATCCAAATACCATAAGATCCAAGCCCTGGTTAGCTCCCAAGATGAGACAAGTTCAGATGTGAGCAGTGTGGCCATAGAAAACAGTTCCTCACAGATCAGTAACAAGGAGCTAAAATAAGAAGCTTGGTGCATAAGCAAGGGATTCCAAGGCTCCCCAGGGTGCTCACACAGTAAACTCGGCTCTCATTAGAGCCACACCAGGGATGATGCTGTTACCAGTGTGAAGGACAGCATCCAGCATGATGCACAATTAGCCAAACTCTTCTGTCACCTAGTTGGTATTTGTGTGTGTGTGTGTGTGTGTGTGTGTGTGTGTGTAACTCAAACTGTCATCAACAGAACCTTTACTTATGCTCATGCTATATCTAGAAGGGTTTTCCAGCTACAACAAGGCATGATAAATTCCACCAGATTTTCAGAGTCCGGGTCAAATGTTGGTTCCCCCTGGGGCCTTCTCACTAGGCCTGCCAGGTGGGCTCAGAAGGGGGAGTGAGGGTAAATGTTCATGACATCTGAGCTGAGGAGGCCACCACTTGGATAGTCACGTGACAAATATGTGCTAGAGTGTATATACATAACAAGTGGTCTGAGGAACAAGGAAGTGCCAGCGCTGGAGAGCAGCACCAATACAGAGGCTGAGAGCAGAAGGCGAGCCGTGGCGGGGCAGTGGACTCCTCAGGTTCAACAAAGACAGGCTGCTCTTCTTTACTTTAAGAGATGCATGTGTCTGACCTTGCTTACGTCACTTAAACTGGTAAAGGTCTCTATGGTGAGTGAAACTCTAGGAGATGGAGATCGAAAGAGAGTTATTTTTAATGTGAGACTCTGATATTACTAAATTAGAGGCTGACAAACAAGCTTATACCTGGACAGCCCTTGTTCACCTGAAATCGAGGGCTCAAAGCTCTGATCGTTTCAGTGACTGTAAAGGTTTCTCAGGCCCCTGTGGGAACCATTTGGCCTATGCATATATACATATATATATGCATCCCTGCACATAGATTTCCCAATAGTTGTTAGAATGTTGGGAGGTAAGACTGAGTGCAGTCATTAGCTTTGCATACTGTTTAACAAGCATATGGGGTCTTTGTCTTCCAGCCTGGAGAAGCAGACAAAGAAGACAGGGTGGATTCTGGGTACTACCACATCCCTCAGATGGTAGCCAAGAGGCCCCTACGAGACTTTGTGGGGCTGGAGGACTGTGACAAGTCTACTCGGGATGCCATGCTCAACTTTAGCTTCTTTGTCACCATTGGAGACATGGATGAAGCTTTCAAGTCTATCAAACTCATCAAGAGGTAAGGAGGTCCCTCACTCGAGTGTCAAAGGTTTTGTGCATCCTCCCTAGAGCCTTCAGCCTTTTTAATGCCTTCTTTTTCAAAAAGCTTTTTTAGATTTATTTTATATGTATAAGTATTTTACTTGCATATGTATATGCACCACATGTGTGCCTAGTGCCTAAGTCAGAGGGCATCTGATGCCCAAGAGCTGCAGTCACTGATAATGGTGAGCCATCTTGTGGGTACAGGCCTTCCGCTAGAACAACAGTGCTCTCAATCACAAAGCCATCTTTCCAGACCCTTCTATGTCTTCTTTGTCAATTTCATTTTAAGATGATAACCTTTCTATGATCATATTACAATGTTTAACTGTTTTTCTACTCAGTGAAATGCCCATCAGACCCAAGGACATGGGACATACCTAGCACACTGTGTATTAGTAAAGAGAACTCTGTCAATGAAATGTGGTTACATGTATGACAGCAGTGACAATGACCTAGATGTGCTGGCTTGTTCTTACAACCCAGCACTTAGAAGGCTGACGTAGAAAGATTGCTGTAAGTTTGAATCCAGCCTGGACTGCATAGTGAGTTCCAGGCCAGTCTGTGATGCAGAGTAAGACCGTGTCTTAAAACACAAATCAGTACAGGCCGTCTGCAAGTACTTTCTCCCCTCCTGAGACAATTCAGAAAAATCTTAGCACAAGTATTTGACAGATTTTCATTTAAAAGAATAAAATAAAATATGGGAGAGTTATACTATGAGAAAGGAAAGGTTGGCAGGCAAAGTCATGCAGGCCTTTAATCCCAGCGCTCAGGAGGCAGAGGCAGGAGGATCTCTGTGAGTCTGAGTTCAGCCTGGTGTACATCGTGAGTCTCAGGACAGTCAGAGCCGTTTACTGCCACTGTTTGTTATAGTTGGGAGGATTTTTTCACACACTGGCCATGTAGACCATGTAGCCAGGAAGTGACCAATAAGGCCACCCTTCCCTGCATCACTTTCCTTTACTGTGGACATGGTCACAACCTGAAGCACCTGCATGGCCACTTTTAATCCTTTAATGTACTTCATATAGATGCATACACAATACTAATGTATTCAGGCACATGCATAGTATTAGTGTATAACTAGAAATAAAAATGTCTTAGAGGAAGAGACGAGTGGGAAGATGGTGTGGCTAAATCTGTGTGCTATACCGTGGACATGAGCCTCCTAGTTTCTAAGTGTGCTGAGTATGTTGCGTGCATATGGCCAATCTGTAAACGCTCATATGTCATTATCAGTGTCTCTGTGTGTTTAAGGCACCAAACTGTTTCACTGTTTATTCTGTCTGAAGACAAAACCTTGGCCTAGGACGGGCTTCAGAATTTAAGCTGGTCAACATGAGTCACTAGAAGGCTGAAAGTAACAAAGTTTGGCATTTACTAGGAGAGGGAGCCAGAGAGGGGATGTCACAGGCCTTCATCTTCCTCTTGCTGCATATGCCAGCAGTGATTCCTGCCTCCTGGTGGTCACGATCAAGCAGTGCTGTGTCCCAAGGGCCCACCTAGCAAGGGTACACCAGGAGCTCCGTCACAGATGTGGCCCGGCAGCCCTGGGTTCTGAGGACCATTTTTAACCCCACAGGTACAGACTTTCTATACCTCCTGGGGAGCCACAGGTTGCGGGCTCCAGCCTGTCCAAAAGCACCGAGACCTCTGGAGGTGTCCGTTGGCCTGTCGGCCCCTGGCTGGAGAGCGGATGAAGGCTTTTCTGAGGAAAGCTAGTGGGCTTCATCCTTTTGTCTCAGCTGTTGCTCTGCTGTGACAGGCCAGTTTTCAGGGTGCAGGAATGTGGACTTCAGGGTTGCACCAACCATGACTTAGGGTATGTGCCTCCTCGGGGCCCTTAATGGCCTTCTTAGCCCTTTTTAGGGTCATCCCACAAAAGCCTCAGAACAGAGTAGAGACACGATGGAGAAGCTCAGTTCAGAGGCTCGTGTTTATTTTAAATTAGACAAACAATCAGGAGTAAAACGTACGCTCTTAACCTGACTCTGGCATGAAACCGGTACCACCTGGTAAGGTCTGGTTGTCAGACCCTTCATGAAAAGATTCCTGGATGTCCTGCTTCGTAAAAGTCACTGGGGATACCATCCTAGTAGATGCAGAATAAATTAACCCCAAATGGAGGTGGAGAGCAAGGTGCCCATACTGCCTCATTCCCTGTCTCGGCTTCTAGTCTCCACCTTTGAAACTCACATGACGTGAAGCCATGCTCTGCCTGGCCAAGGAAGATCGTGTCAGAAGTAGGATGACACAATGACACAGAGACATATAATATATTCATATGTAACGTAATAAATGTACATGAGTATCATACATATGTATATATAGGTAGCCCGGACTCACCCCACACCTCTGCACAAGCAGGGCCTGGAGCAGTCTACCGATTTCTAGACTACAGCGTTATAGTGGTTATTCATAGAGAAAGTCCCTATAAGGGTGCTCTCAGCATGGAGACTCCACATAGTCATTATCTAAGCCACGGCGAAACCGTGCAGTGAGAGAACGGCTGATGACGATCACCCGGGGTGCCATGCAGTCCTCCCTCCGGTGAAGAATGTTCCAGATGAGCATTGCAGCCGCCAGGGTGGCCAGAAGGCAGGCACCAATGTTCAGGTAGCAAGACCAAGATAAGTTGGTGTAAGGGCCAATTCTGTAGAAGGTCACCAGTCCGATGACCAGCACGAAGCCTGCAGGAAGGAGAGGAGAGGTTAAGAAGTGTGTGTGTACAAGCAGGAGTCCTCAGGAGTCAGGTCTGTACCCCTGTCCTTCTACTGTCCCCCTAGGATAGGGCAGAGCTAGTTTGTCATCCTGCTTATCTCTTGCAGCCTTTTCACCTGAGGTTACAGCCAGGCTTTGCATCTGAGTGGCTGCAGGAGGAGAACTAGGCCTGTCCTGTCAACCCCTGGGCAACAGTCTGGCCATCTACACTCAGTCCCCACACCTGGGAGGCAGCCTTCCTAGCCCCAGCCAGAACCAGCCATCATTATCTTAAAGCGAGTTGAATTACCTCTGATTTTTATAAATGCTTGTTAATTTGAAGCAGAAAAAAAATAGATATTTCTTAAATTTATCTAGAAACAGACTGTCGTCCGCTGGTTTAAATCCCTGTTGGAGAGTTTCCGTACCCATGATTCTGCTGCCAGAGGGAACAGAGGTTCCCTCTCCCATCAGGGAACCTAGAGCCCACACTCGGAGCCACCGGGGCCAGCTTGGGGCCTGGCTCAGGTCTGGTTTTGGTAATGTTTGGTTTGCTTTCGCTTCTCAAGAGCATTTCCCTCTCACTGCCCGACCCTGCTGTGCTGCTGCTATTCTCCTGGGCCTTCCCTCCTCTCCTTCACCTGACACTGCAGGGCAGGAGAGGCGACTCAGGAGCCACCCGCTGATCCAACTGCTTTGTGACTGTTGGTCCACTTCCTTTCCATGACTAGCTCTCGCTGTGTAGCCTAGGCTGCCCTCAAACTCTGGGTTGTCATCCTGTTTCATTCTCCTGAGTTCTGCGCCGGGTCTGGCTCTCACCAGTTCCTTTCTTTTAAGCAATGGCAAGGGCTTGATCTTGTTAGTTTCTTATTGTAAGTAATGGGAAAATCTTGGTTTTTCTGCCCAGAGTCTGTCAATCAACTAGGGTGTGAGGACAGCTGCTTGGTAGAGAAGGCAGCACTGGGAGACTTGCAGGTCTGATGAGCAGAGGCTATGCTGTGCTGCTGCTCAGTAGCTGGCCCTGGGAGAGAGCTGCAGGGACTCACCAAGCCTTAGCTCAACTGTGGGATCAAGATGAAAAGGGCAGGGCAGAAACAGCCATGAGAGAGGGAGGAAGACACAGACCAGCCACTTCTTCCCCAGCAACATTCTCCTCCAACTGTCTACTTGTCTTTCTCAGATGCAAAACACCACCGCCTCGGGTTCATCCGTGTCCCCTACCGGAGCTGAGGTTCCTCTATACCCCTGCATATTGACATCTGTATGTCTATTTAGAATGTTCCACTCACTCAGAAAACCACCGCCGCTTTCCAACTCAGGATGGCCCTGTGTAGTCCAGAGCAAAGAGCAGCATCAAGAGACAGGCAAGGTAGGGGACAGAGAGACAAAGACAACAGCTTTGACTTCTCTAAAACGTGGGGGCCCTGACCTCATCCTCACTGGACCTTCCAGGAGGAGAGAACAGATGGAGTTTGCTTTCCTCTACCTTATCCTAAGCTATTAAAACTCACGTTCGGGGTCACTATAGTACTTTGTGGATTTTTCATGCATGAAAATTTCATACATGAAAATACTATTTAAATTTGCATTCCAAAATGGCTGTGGTGGCTCACATCTTTAATCCAGACACTCAGAGTATACAGATAGAGGCAGGTGAATCTCTTGTGTTCAAGGCCTGGTCTAATGAGCAAGTTCTAGAATATACACAGACGCACATGCGCGCACACACTTGCATTCCACCTGCTACTAGAGGCAACTTCTCTACCAGTGAAGGAGAGTTAGGCTTCTCTTTAACAGCTTCATTCCATAGGCATTCATATTAGTAGAGTAAAGCTGATATTTTGTTAACAGATTTAGAAATACTTTGTGTTCTCTTATTCTCATATCTTTGGGCATGTTTATCAACCAAAAGACTTTCTGATTTTGTCTTTTGTTGTTGTTTTCTTTTTGATTTTGATTTTGATTTTTTTTTTTTTTTTTTGAGTCAGAGTTTCTATAGGTAGCCCTGGCTGATCTGGAACTCAGAAATCCGCCTGCCTCTCCCTCCCAAGTGCTGGGATTAAAGGTGTGTGTCACCACGCCCAGCTAGCCAAAGGAATTTTTTTTATGCTTGTTTCGGAAACAGAAAAAAGATTAGAATCGAGGCAGACTGGGTACACAGAGGTTGCTAGCTTATGTCTTCTGAAACAATAAATAGTAAACAAGGAGGGATATGAAGCCTAAGGAAGCAAAAGCAAGCAGAAAGAAATATGCCAATATGCATCCCTAGTGTGTAAGAAGGAAGAGACTGAGGGTAACCCCTTACAAGAAGTTTCCATGGGGCTGGAGAGATGGCTGGATGATACTGAGTGCATACTGTTCTTGCAGGGGACCTGATTTCGGTTTTTAGCACCCATGTTGGGTGGCTTACATGTGCCTGTCACTCTAGCCCTAACGGGTGCAGCACACTCTTCTCAGCCCCTTCAGTACCTGCACTCACTCTTAATGAGTGAGTGCACACAATTTTAAAATATTTTTAAAAGAATTAGCCTGGGGCCGGGCAGTGGTGGCCCACTTAATCCCAGCACTCGGGAGGCAGAGGCAGGCAGATTTCTGAGTTCAAGGCCAGCCTGGTCTACAGAGTGAGTTCCAGGACAGCTACACATAGAAACCCTGTCTCGAAAAACCAAAAAAAAAAAAAAAAGAGAGAGAGAATAATTCTGAACCTTCTGGTCAAGACTAATAATATGCAGTCATGTGACTAGGGAAGTTAGCAAGGGGGAAAACAGCAAGTTTTGGCGCGTGCAGGGCCGAGAGACCTGCTCTACTCATTAAGGTGTGGTGTGGCCCTGGGCTCACCGTTGCACTCTCAGGAGCGTGTAGTCATGATTCAAATGAGCCTCCTCTGAGAGGGGCCCCCAGGGGACAGCCCAGCATGGACTGCATTTCAGCAAAGAGAAGGGAGGAGAGTCTCAGATGTGGTGGTCCCGGAGGACATACAAGAGCACATACAGGCAGTCCCTCCAAACAGTTCACACTCAGCCGACTGTATCTCTAGAAAATATGTAGGCTCTAAAACTGTCAAAATAGTCTGATGTTACTGGACCAGCACAGAAGGGTCACCTTGAGGGAGCAGTCTTTGTGGTCAGTTTGTCCCACATGTCGGAGTCATGCCTGCTTTAACTCCTCTGTATGCATGTGTCACGACGACGAAACATGTCAACAGATTGAGGGTCAAGCACTTTCTGCTGCTAGATTTGCAGGAGTGACCTGCTCCACAGTTCCATGTTCTAAGTGCTGGCTGACACTGCCGAGGACATTGGTCATCAGATGCCGCCTCTTCAGTCACCGAGCAAAACTTAGGCCTTCCCCACGCATGAAATGCTTCATGGCTTCCTGATGCCTCTGCTCCTCAGCTTGGCAGCCCTGCCTGTCCTGACACCTCTTTCCCTGCCACTCCTGGCTTCCGCTCGCCCCTGCTGCTTCGTGGTTAGGAGAGATTTAGTTGTTCAGTGTGGCTGTCCCTTGGCTATCTTACGGTGCCTGGTGTCCTCCTTTGGTTTCTATCTCCCATGTCTGGGAGTGCCGTAATCCAAGGATACCAAGGATGCTCCAGAGTACCAAGGACTGTCAGGAACTGTGTGCTAAGTAACTTGAGGCAAATCACAGCAAATGGGAAACCGAATAGGCTGGTGTGAGCCTGTGGAAAAGAAGGAAAGGGCATGCCCGCCTGAGCTCCGCTGTGACCCCGCTGCCCCTGCTGAGTAAAGGCCATGGAGGAGCCGGCTGGCACCTTGTAGGGCTTTGTGTTTGTCTTGTTGTTTTTGTTTTCTCTGTGTAGCCCTGGCTGACCTGGCATTTGCTCGCAGGCCAGGCTAGCCTTAAACTCAGAGATCTGCCTGCCTCTGCCTCTTGAGTGCTTGAATTAAAGTCATGTGCCACCGTTGCCCAGCTACTTTGATCTTAAAGTTGATCAGAATTAGTCTCACAAGACTGAAGCCACCCCCAGCTAAGATTCCCAAGGACCATGCGAGGGATTAGCACTGGCGCTCATAGGTGGCCAATGATTTGTTCCAGGATGGCGACTTTACAGCTCCATCAAAGGGATCCAGACCTTTCCATAACTAGCTATATTATTTATTATGCACACAAACTAAAGTTTCAGAAGACGTATCTACTTCCAGGAACAACAGAGAAGATGAAAGAGCACTCATCCCGTTGATGAGTTAATTAAAGAGATGTAAGTTGACATGTGCATAAAAGACCTTGTAGAGCCCTCTATGTTCTGAAAGTATAAATTGGAAAGTAAAAACTGTAGATATGGGCTGGGTAGATGGCTCAGTTGGCCAAAACCCTGCAATACAAGTATGAAGACATAAATTAAGATGCCCCCACAAAAGCTATGTTTAGAAAACAAAACAAAACAAAACTGGGCAGTGGTAGTGCACGGCTTTAATCCCAGCACTTGGGAGGCAGAGGCAGGCAAATCTCTCTGAGTTTGAGGCCAGCCTGGCTACAGAGTGAGTTCCAGGACAGCCAGAGTTAAAACAGAGAAACCCAATCTCAAAAGACCAAATGAATGAGTGAATGAATGAATGAATGAATGAATGAATGAATGAATGAAGCTCAGCATGGTGGTGCATATCTGTACCCAACCTCAGTGGGGAGTGGTAGGGAGGGACCGGTGGATCCTGAAGCTCAAGGGGCAGTCACTAGTCTCTAGCTGAATCGAGGAGCGTCAGGTTCACTGAGAGATCCTGTCTCAAAACTAAAGGTGCATGATGAGGAAAGACAACTAATATAGACCTCAGGGCACCACACAGGCATGTGCACACACAGCCACACTAACAAGTACATACGGCATGCACACACACCAACTCACACACACATACATAAACATGGAGCCTGACTGATACACACTTTACAAAGGAAAAGTGAGCTGGACGGCCCTTCACCTGGTTCATCGGTAGTCATGGAAACCCAGCAGCATGTGGCCTGCCTGGGGCTGGGCTGGCTGAGTTCCATGTGTCTCCCCTTTCCCACTGGAGTGAAAGTCAGAGGCTGCACTTCACTTGCTTTTTCATATTAAAAAAAAAAAGTAGAAAGGAAAGTCTAGGTGGTTTTCTGTGAAAAAAGCAAAGCATAACTATGTACTAAAGTCTCATACTAGATATTGCTGTGGTAGCATCCGCCTACAATCCCAGAGCTAGGGAGGCAGAGATGGGAAGGTGAGTGCCAGGCCTGCCTGGGCTACATAGAGAGACCCTCTCTCAAAAAACAAAAGCAAATGGTTGACACATCACTCGTTCTGGGTATTGATCAGTTTAAGTTTCAGTTCAGTTGTCAGTCAGCTTTGACCACGTTAGAACGCATATAGAAAGGGGAAATGGAATAGTCTGCCCATTCCCAATATGGAGCCCTACAGGAAATCTGAGCAAGGGACCTAGGTGAGCCAAGGCCAGCCCAGGGGCAGAGTCCTACAAAGAGGGGGCCTGATACATTGTAACAGGCATAGATAGCTCTTAGCATCCTCTAGCTCCACAGTTGGCTGCCATCCAAGACCTGCCGTGAACCAACAGATAGGACGGTATAGGCTAAGAGATGATAGGAAGAAATCACCCCGTTATTCAGTGTCATTAATAAAAAGCAGATAAACCGTGGGAGAGCAGAGGTGTGACGCTGCGTGAACTCACTGCATCGCCACGTGACCCTGGCCTCTGGGAGAAGGCGCCACGAGAAGGCGCCACATCCATCGTGTACTACAGACATTATTCTGAAGTAAGGTCAGCTTCTACTTGTGGGGCCTCTGTGCTTGGGAAAGGATGGATGAAGGCCCTCAGTGTGGGCCAAGGTTGGCTTAGAAATCCTACTTTCATCCCCCCTAAGTTAGGTTCCCTTTCTCCTCCGTGTCCTTTCCCCTGAAGACTTCTCTCCCCCAAATTTTCAGTGATGTAATCAGCCTGTCCAGAAACCTCCAGAAGGGAAGTGAGTGCTTCAGCGAGTGCTCTGTTCTGCACACACGGGATCAGTTCCATCTCTATGAAGTCCCGTTGCCAAAGCAAACAGCCTCTTCCTCTGCTCCGGCCAGCCCAGCGGAGGGCGGTGTGAATTCCAGCACAGTGGAGAGCGCCCCTTTCCTCTCTTTCTTCCTTCCTGCCTTCTTCCTGGGGCCTAAGCTTCTGTCACAGAGTCTTCCCTTTTGGAATGACTATCAAACATACACACAGGTGGCATCAGAGGAAAGACACTGGGGTTGACCTCTGGTGCTCCTCGGCAATTGAGCAAGCAAAGTGCTGGTGCCTTAGAGGGAACAGGACCGGCTTCTAAGATGCATCCTGACAAAGGGTCAGTTGCAGACACTGCCAGCCTTGGCATGTCCAGCATGTGTAGCCAGCATGTGTAATAAGGGAAGACGAGCAAACCAGACTTCTACCTCTTCCATCATAGTGTTCAATCCCTTGTGTAAGGAGACTCGGCAGTACAGGACATGAGCCTGATTTTTTATCCAAATGGTTCTTTCTAGTAGAAGGATCCGTAGCATTGAGGAACGGGTGATCACGTTCTTCTATTGCTCCCAAATGGCTCAGTTGGGTAAGGAAGAAGGGGAGGAGAGATAAGGTATACCTAGGACCAAGCAGGGTGGTGCTTGAGGACCAGATAAAGAAGACAGAAAAGGAAATCACCCCGACCGAGCAAAGCCTAATCAAAAGTACTTACAGTTACTAGGAAAGGATGAAGGAAACCATTATTCGTGACACAGGAGAAGCTCTGGAAGTCTGGGACAAGGGGAGTTATTATTGTTGGGGAAGGTTGGCTGCATCTTTGTTTGTTTTGAGACGGAGTCCTATGTAGCCCTGACTAACTCAGAACTTGCTCTGTAGACCAGGCTGACCTTTAACCTCTGCCTGCCTCTGCCTCCCAAATGCTGGGATTAAAGGTATGTGCCACCATGCCTGGCCTCTGGCAATATTTGACCAGGTTCAGAACTGGCTGAGCCAAGAACAACTAAGGAACAACTCAGAGCCCAGTGTTGAAAGTCGTCTTGGTGGTGCTAACATCCACTGTCTAATAGTGCATGACTTGGTTTGTAATGCTTTGTCAGTGAGCTTTGCAAAGTCTGAGCTGCAAAAGTCACCATGCATACATACATACATACATACATACATACATACATACATACATACATACATGTTGGAGAAGAGACAGGCTTAGATTCCACCATGAAGGTAGCTTTGAGTAAAGTAATTAATTATGGAATAGCTTACACAACCCACCTTTCCCAGGACATCTCTGGGCATCAGGAAGACAAATTGGCACCATATGCTGTGCTTGGGACTTCTTGTTTGCTGTTTGTTCGATTGGTTTGCTTGTTGGCTATATACTGCCATTGTCCAAAGAGATTTGGAAATGGGCTATATAAACTATAATGCTAATGGGAGAGAAGAGGAGTTCTTAAAGGAGAATGCAGATAAGGAACATGGCCTTCAAGACTACACATTCACTCTTCCAAGACCTCCAGCTCCCATCTCTCTGGCTCCCAGAACAAAACTGTAGAACTTCCTAAGCCTGGCATTCCACAGGGAAGATGCCATAAGCCCTTGCATGGATTGGTAGTGACACACAGGCACATCGAAGGGCATCGTGTTGCCCTTCCAGCCTGACCCGGTGTGCAATGCCCTCATAGCGGGCTCCTTAGGCAACAGGGCATTCCAGGCATGTACTGGGACCTGAAGAATTTGGAAGTCCTCAACATCCATGTAGGGCTGAGGCACCTCCTAAGCAGAGCTGTGAACCAACCCTAGCTCCTTACACTGCTCCAGGTGCTGCTTGGTGCCAGCGAAGAGCCAGAGGCCACACAAGCTCATTGCCTTTATAGAGCGCTTACCCTCACCTAGTCAGGGCTACTTTTCCTGTACCTGTGCTACATGGTGAGTTGCAGGCCAACCTGAGCTACATAATAAAGGAAATAAGGGCTGCTGGGAATCCAGCTCAGTGGTAAGGTGCTTGCTAATGTGTGGGAAACTTCAGCTCATTATTTAGCACCATTAAAAAAATGGTGCGGCAAAGAGAAGAGGAGAAATAGAGACAGAATAAGTAGAAAGGGCACACAGAGCAGAGCAGGAGCTGTGCACAGCACCTTCCGTAGCATGGACTTCTATGGGGAGGCCAAAGACAGCACTCAGACCTAACAATCAGAACCAAATACTCAGGCCAGCTTCTCATTCCGGACCTTCCTTCCGGGGACGCGAGTGCACAGGGCTCAAAGGGTTCTGTGCGCTCTATCTGCATGGTCCAATCATCATACTGCTGGTTCTTGGGGAGGAGCTAGTGGGAACATCTGGCCTTCTTAAACCTGTGCTGTGCCAATTACCACAGAGAGCCAAGAAAGGGAGAATGGGGAGAGAAGAAAGCAGACAGAGCAAGACAGCCCATGTGGAACTGCCTGGTGGTAACAGAGTCACAGCCAGAGCCACCTCCCCCCTTGTCTCCCCAGGACTTTGGTGGGCACTTCGCTGTCTTAGGACCTGTCTCCCTGTCAGAAACACAGCTGCTTTCCCAGGGGAAATTTGGAGTGGAGTTTGAGTGAACAATGTTGAGAGCACATGGAGTATAAGGGTCACGAAGGAATCTTTCCAGTTTCTAGGTAAAGCAAAATTAGGCTTGGAAAGTCTTTAGCAGATATTGGAAATGCTGTTGCATGTACTTGGTGGAACCTATAAGGGTAAAACCACACAAGACAGCTGACAGCCCATGAGAGGAGCAGCTTACCACAGCTGTCCCTGATGTTGCTGCGCAAGGGTCCCTCAGAGCTGCAGTTCTTACTCAGGATTGTGCTGAACATGGTACTGGTGCCCAGAGATGTCGGGCTAATAGCACTTGAGAGCACAGGCAGGTGGGGAGCCTGCTGCCTCCCCTCAGTTTGTTCCTTCTACTGGGTTCTAGGGTTCTCAGCCTCCTCTGTCAATTCCACAGACTTTCCTCTCTTCATTAGCATCTTCTTTCCCGCTACCCACCCACCTCGACCCAGCACTGGGACTCGGGTTAGCTTGACAACAGGTAATAGCAGGCGTTTCCTCGTCCTGTGACAGGACATCCTGGCGCCCCACAGTCTCTCCCTGGCTTTAAAACAGACCCAAGCACAGGAAAAAACCCAGCTCTAAAATTAGCAGTGTGATAGAAGAAAGGCACATAGCTGCTCTCTGTACTGTTTGTCAATGAAACAGTCTAAACAGGCCAAATGCATTTCCTTTTTGGGCAAAACAGACCCGTCAGAGTGATAGTCAGATACCAAAGGGACAAAGCAGCCTGGGAGGCATGAGGAGCTTCCAAACTGCCCCGGGCCACTACCCTCACTGCCCTGGCTTTTTCCACTGGCCTCCAGCTGTTGGGAAGTTTTTGGACAGAGATGGTCGAACCTTTCCAGAGGTTGTGCTGGCCTTGAAATATTCAAAATAGAAGTGTATTAACCCAGAACCCCTTCAGGAGGCCCCTGATAAATTCTCTCCAAGACTGCCAAGGACAACTCAATTTCAGTTAATGGAAGTTTTCCTTATTTTGAGTTTTCATCAGTGAGTATTTGGACATAACACACACAAGTTCTAATGATTCCAAGTAAGAGTCTCTAGGTTGTCAGTGTAAGAAAGGCAGCAATCAGGTTGATTCTTTCACTAGAAATAGTTCAGGCAGGAACTAGTGAGAAGAAAAATAAACAACAAAAGAACTATGGTTCTTTTCCTTTTTGGCACTAAGCTGTCTTTTATTTGTTATTTTTTGGAAGGAAGGTGGTTTAGACAGGGTCTCACCATGTAACTCTGGCAGGCCTGGTACTCATTCTATAGACCAGGCTAGCCTTGAACCTACAGAGATCTGCCTACCTCTGTCCTCGGAATGTTGGGATTAAAAGCGTGCATTGCTAGCACCAAGCCTTTTTAAAACTTTTTAAATCTTTTCCTATGATGCTTTCAAAATCTTCCATTTCCTTCTTGAGGATGGATTCAGATGGTAGAGGCCACTCCTTCAGTGGGAAGAACTGTTTACTTTCTATGTGTGATCAATAGAGGGCAAAGTGTGAGTCTTTTATAAACATGCCCATGTTATACTCTTAGTGGTGAAGGCAGGAAGGGGGCAGGATTGACAACCCCCCTCCCCTGTCACATCTGCATGTCTCATATCCAGTGGGTATCACAGAGACAATCTCATATTGCAGCTGGTAAACTGTAGCTGGCTTGTATTACAGCTGGTAAACTGCAGCTGGTTTGTATTGCAGCTGGTAAACTGCAGCTGGTAAACTGAACTGCAGCTGGCTCTGTGATTGGCTCACATTCACATTGGTAGAACCAGGATACAGTTCCAGCTCCCGTGCCACTGAGCCCTGGGTCCTTCCACAAAGACTTCACAACCTTCCCAAACCCCACCCCTACCCCTTCCTGCCTCTGCTGGTCCCAGGGAAGTGACTTTCGCAGGACCATTCTGCCACACTATTCTTAGCATTCAGGGTAGCAGGGCTTCCTGACTCCCCCCAGGCATTCTCTAGCACATAAATACCAGTCAGCCTCATTCTGGAAACTGTTTCTCAAGGAAGATAAAGGCCCAGGATCTGTTATTCCTAGAAGGATTCCCTTCAGACTTCCTGCTGTTTCCCCTGTCAGGAGTAGACGCTGGCCCCAGGAATGACTGGCATTCTAGACCAAAAAGGAAAGGTGGATAAAGAATGCCCCACACTCTGCTCATGTGCACCTGTGTGCCGCTCTTCTGTCTATAGACCACACAGCTGACATCCTCCGTGAGCTGCAAGAAGCTTGAACTTCTCCTAGTTGTTCATGATCCTAACAGCTCTGAGCCCACAGGATGGAGCAGTGGGACTCCAGTCACCAGAGGTGGTGGGTCGTGGTCACACACCTGCTTTGACTTCTAACGCCAGTCTAACCCTTCCACGATTCTGTGGATCATTGCTGGTGGTGACACCACTCTCATCCTTTAAAAACAGCAAAATTTCAGCCAGACGTGGTGGCACATGCCTTCAATCCCAGCACTCAGGAGGCATGGACAGACAGATCTCTGGGTTTAAGACAAGCCTAGCTTACGTAATGAGTTCCAGGCCAGCCAGGACTCCATAATGAGATACTGTCTCAAAGCAAATAAACAAAAATAACAAACAGCAAATCTGCTTCTATCATATCTAATCCTGCACACAGTATCCCCAGATCACTAGGTGGGTGGATGGCTGAAGCAGCTGTGCTCTCTGACAACCCAGCGTCATGCAGTCAGGTTATGGTCTGCATCTGTGTGGCAGCCAGGAGGGGAGTGATGCACACATTCATGGTTAGGCTTCGTGCTTACATGAGCTTCTCACTGGTCATGAGCAAGGATTTATGCTGAGCCCAGGTCGGGGCCCAGGAAGCCTCACTTAAACAGAGCCCTACTTTGTGTTGTGACTGTAAGCTGGGCAGGCTGGGACTAGGCTAAGGCTGCCTCCCATCTCTGCCCAGCATAAACCAGCTATTCCCCAGATGCTTCATCACATTGACAGCAGGAGCACACTGACATACAGAAGGGTAAATGTGCTACAGATTCTGTAGACTCAGCAAAGCAGAGCAGCTTACTTGAGTATGCTAGAACCTGGAACCGCACCTCAAGCTGCCCACGGCCCTGGGGTGCTCTCCCTCCATGGTATCACAAGGGCCCAGCAGGTCTTCCGGCTCTATGGGACCACAGTGTGGCTACTCTTCCCGCCCTGGGTACTTACTTGCCAGCTGGAATGCAGCAGCCATTGCCTCCTCCCAGCACTGGGACTCTGGTGACATCAGGGGCAGGCCCGTTAGCCCAAGGATGAAGGTGATCTGACCCACAACAAGTGCAGCTGTGGCCACCAGGTTGCAGGCACGCATCATGTCAAACTGTACTGTGGGCCAAAAGAAGGGAAGGCAGGTGGTCAGTGTGTGAGCCATAGGGAAGAGCCAAGTCAGGCTGGCCCACTCTCATTTCAGTGATAGCCACTTCCATCATGGGCCTCTGTTGGACCTTTGAAAAAGTAATACAAACAGCTAGACTCTTCTCCGAACAGAACTTTGTGTGAGCACCTTACCCACTCAGGAGTCTTCATGCTATCCTCGTGTCTTCTCACCAGCCACTCCAGGACCCCTGAGCTTAAGTGCAAGGTCACATCGCCCCTAGGCTGCAATTCTGCTGTGTGATTTGAGTTTGTGTGTGTGTAGTGTATGTATGTGTATACCATGGTACTGGGGTAGGGAGCTGTTAGACCTGCTTGCATGTGTACACATGGCAGCCAGAGATCAAACATCTTCTCTACTGTTCTCCACCTTAGTCTTTGAGATAGGGTTTCAGCAATTCTGCATCTCATCATTTTGGCTAGACTGGCTAGCGTGGGACTCCTGGGGTCCTCCAGTCTCTGCCTTCCAGTGCTGGGTTAAAGGCTCCCTCCACTACACCCAGGCTTACTGTAGGTGCCATAGATCTGCACTCTGACCTTGCACAGCAAATGCTCTACTCACTGAGCCACCTGCCCATCCCCTGGTTTGGGTCTTGATGGGACAAATGTTCCTTTTTCATTCAGGTACTACATTCTAAGTGAAGCCAGAAGGGGAAGTCCTGTCAACAGAGAGTTTCTTGCTTAGTAATGGACCCCAGGGGTTCTCAGCTGCTGTTCCCCAGTTAGCTGATCAGACACCAAGAACTCAACAGTGGTTTTATTTAGTTTTGGGTTTTTTGTTTGTTGGATGAGATTAAAGGCCTGGAGCACCATACCCAGCTTAAAACTCTCCATTATTACCTCTCCCTCCTATGAGCAAAAGACTTAATTCTTTAGCATTAAGAGATTTCACTTGGGTTCTCTACTAGCAGTGGACAGAGCAGGAGCCAGACTGAGTCTGCCGAACCCAGGCTCCCATCCACTTATCTCCTAGTCCTTTGCTCTCGCAGCAGCCAGTAGTGGTCCAACCTTGTGCCTGACTTTTACTCCCTGCCCACACCCTGTTCTCAGAAGATGGACAAGTCAGAGTGTGGTCGGTGAACTGTAGACAGAGCACTTCTGGCCCAGAATTTTGTTTCTCCCTCAAATGAAATGTCACACCAAAGCTGTGTACTACTGTGTACTGTGAAATGGTGGTACACTGAATGCTGACATTAATAGGCCAGGTTGCCCCAGATCAACAGCAAATCTGTGAGTGGAAACTGCTAGAAACCAGGGGGTGGGCACAGCAGGAACAACATGCCATAGCCCAGCCTCGTGTTGCCGTGTCTTGTGGTCTAGCAGGAATTAGGAAGTTCTGATTCACAGATGTGTTGCAAATAAGTCAGTGCTCAGCTCAAAGCAGACCTGGAAGACCGGAGGCACTCCTCTTCCCACATTTGAAAGATTGCTTTTTAGAATTGGCTTATCACAAATGTTATCATCAGAAACACAAGAACTGAACACACACACACACAAGCACAACCTTCCAAGATCCCCGAAGAACCTGCACTCCAGGGTTACTGTTGGGCTTCCTCTGAGGGCAGGGAAGGGATGGAGGCCGGCCGGCTCATGCACAGGTTAGGATGGAGGCCGGCCGGCTCATGCACAGGTTAGGATGGAGGCCGGCCGGCTCATGCACAGATTAGGATGGAGGCCGGCCGGCTCATGCACAGGTTAAGGAGCCTCTTTTGTGTGAGCCAGCAAGTAAGGCCCCACTTACAGAGACCTGAAGATCTTCTGTTCCACTTCTCACAAAGACTGAGAAAGGCAACCCAAGGGAGGGGCAGGCTGCTTCCCCTCAGAAGGCTTTTAAATGGCTAGAAGGTAACTTTGAACCATTACTGCCAATATTGGCAGCTCTGTTTGGCTTGACCTAAATGTTTGTTGAAATGCAATATAAATTTACAAATTAGCTCGAAGCTCTCTGGCTTGATGTCTGTCTGCCTTTCCTCTCATCTCTTGTGGGTTCATGTGTCTGAGCACATGATAGGTACCTCTGCCCTAGGCTTGTGGGCACCTCACTGTCCCTCTGCTATCCCTTCTAACCCATCCCTGAAACCCCACCCTCCCAGGTTCCCTGCATTACAGAATCAAGACTCAATTCATTGACTATCTAGCTGAGGCCTATGAGAATGTACAGACCTGGAGACTAGAATTCAGAGGGGAAAGCTGTCTCATCCAATGGCCAGAGGCCTCTGTACCCTTTTCTGTTCTTGGAAACTGACATTGTAAGTGTGTTCCCGGGACGGGGCTAAAAACTTTCTTAAAACCCCATACTGGCAACCATGACATTGTGACCCTTTTCCTTCAGGCCTTTCTCAAACCATTATGGCAGTTTTGAGAGAAGTTATCTTGTCACATGAACTGAACACAGGCTTGCTCTTGGGGCGCTCTGCCACGTGACTGTCATCTCTGCCTAGGCCTCTGTGTGCCCTTCCCCGTCTTCATGCTGGATGCTGTCTGATTCATGCCCCTTACAGGATCGTGTTTATATTTAGGCTGTGGAATGACGGAGTCATTCAAGGGTTTTGTGCCACTTCTGCCACCAAGGATCAGCCTGGCCTTCCTATTGTGTTTTATGCTACTTCCTCTGCAGAGAACTCTCCCGTCACTTAGAACTCCAGGGCCCCTTCCAGATCCCAAGCTTTTCCACCTTGCCCCCTCCAGTGTGGGAGTAGCACAAGCAGATTTAATCCCAGTGAATCATGTACACCACCCGTATATAGGAAGAGCCCAGTGGCTGTATAAGATCTTAAGCTTACTGGACAGTCCAAGCAGCCTGTGGATCTGGTGGCACACCAGAGCGAGATGCTGCTGGAGCAGCAGTTGCCGCTGACCAGATCTTCTAGCTTGGGCACTGTAGTAGTTTCTCCTACTTTACCCACAGCAAAGCCTCCAGTGGGTCCTGCTTCCGGTGACTGTGAATTTATGTCCTTAGTTACGGCAGCCGGAATGCATTTCATTAAAGACCCTAACACTTTAAAGGGGCATGAGGTAGGGCCCGGCAACGTTGATGAGCAGGTGAACTCACTTGCAACAAAAGTCTGATGTCCTGAATGTGATACCCAGAGCCCACATAAAGGTAGAAGAAGAAAACCAACCCACAAAAGCCAGCTTCTATTCTCCACACATGCACCATGGCATGCATGTGTCTGCACACCTGCATTTGTGTGCATGCTAATCAAGATAAATCTGGGGCAATGCCAGGCCAGGAAGCCGGAGTGGGTGGGTTGGGGAGCGGGGAGGGGGTGGGGGGTATAGGGGACTTTCGGGATAGCATTTGAAATGTAAATGAAGAAAATATCTAATAAAAAGATAAAATTAAAAAAAAGATAAATCTGAAGATGAACTAGGGTCTGGCAACTTAAGATTCCTGGTAGGAAACAAGCAGGCATATCCCTTCAGGTATAGATAGGCACAGCTTAAAATAGGCAAGTGTGCTCTTAGACTCTAAAAAGATTTAGAGGGAGGAAGAGTGACAGAGGAACTGGGAGCTCCAGGGGCAGCTGAAATGTCCCCTGAGCTGTGGGACTCACAGAATGGTGTGGCTTTCTGAGGCACGGGGTTGTTAAGGGCCTGGCGGCTCTGGTTCAGACCAGTGGCTGCCTCTTCTGATTTTCTGGTTGCAACTCCCCCCTTTACAGCCACTGTTAGTGACCACACACAGCCGGAGGTCCAGCCCAATGCTGCGTGCTCCTGCAAGGTACCCTATCCATTTGGCAAAGGGTGTGTGCTCCACACAGCTCCCTCTATAAGCTGGAAAGGCATTTCTGACTACCTGCACCAACCTACACTCTTCACTATCCTGTCAACTATCCTAGAATTTTTGGTGTGGCTGAGATTTTTCTTCTTACTTATTTTGCATATATATATATATATATATATATATATATATATACACGTACACACACACATACATACACATATATACATATATATATACATACACACACACATATATATGTATATATGGGGTGTGCATGTTTACACGTGTTGGAGCTTGTAGGTGGGGAGGGGTGTACATGTGTGTGGAGACCAGAGGTTGACATGAAGTATCTTCCTTGATCACTTTCCAACTTATATACTGAGGTCTCTTTGAACCAAGAGCTCCCATACCTATCCAGCTTACTCTTCTATCTCTGACCCCTGAGCATTTGAACTCCGAGTTGGCCACCACACCCACCTGGTATTTACACAGTGCTGAGTCTCTGAACTCGGATCTCATGCTTTCACGGTAACCATTTGGCCCTCTGAACCAGCTCCCTAGCCATTGCGTACTTATTTTTACTTATATATCAGGGCTTCTTTTTTTAATTTATTATTTTATGTATATGTGTCTACCTACATATATATTTGTGCACCATGTGTGTGCCTGGTGCCCACAGAAGCCAGAAGAGGGCGTGGGATTCTCCTGGTTCTGGAATTGCAGGAGGTGTGAATCATCAGGCGGTTCTGGAAGTCAGTCTCGGGTCCTCTGGAGGATTAGCAAGTGCTCTTAACCAAGCCACCTTTCCAGCCCATGGCATGGCTTCTTAAACTTCTCTCACTTATAACCAACCCCTCTTCTTAAATTTTTATTTTTGTTTTTTGTTTGTTTTTGTTTTTTCAAGATAGGGTTTCTCTATGTAGCCCTGGCTGTCCCAAAGCTGGCTCGGTAGACCAGGCTGTCCTTAAACTCAGAGATCTGCCTACTTCTGCCTCCTGAGTGCTGGGATTAAAGGTGTACACCACCTGACTTGCTTATGTATGTATGTATGTATGTATGTATGTATTGAAACAGGGTTTTTCTAGATAGCCCTGACTGGCCTAGAGTTCCCTATGTAAATCAAGCTAGCCTTGGACTCCCAGAGATCCCAAGTACTGAGATTAGAGGTGTGTCCCACCATCTCTGACCTCACAACCACTTTTTGCCTGAGAAATGTTTTGCATATCTGAGGTATAGGTGAAATAGGAATAAAGCCAAGAATTTACTGACAATAAATCATAAATACATTTTAAAATTTTGGTATAGATATAATTTTACCATTTATTAAAGACAAAAGCAAACTTCATACTAGTGAGATGAATGTGTTTGATAGAGAATCAAATCATGATTGAATATTTCATACTATAGGATGTAGCGCACCTTCAGTTTTCAGATTTTGATTTCATAAGCTTTTTATTTACTAACATTAATTTATTCATTGGGAGTAGAACAGTGTTGATTTCCCAGTGATTGTGTAGAGATCAGAGGACAACTTTCAGGGTCTGGTTCTTTCCTAGCACCATGCGAGGTCCAGGGATCGAACTCAGGTTGTCAGTCTTGGTCTTAATGCCTTTACCTACTTAGCCATCTTGACAACCCCACATTTTTATTTTATTTTAATAATATATTTATTCTTACGTCATGTGCATTGGCATTTTGCCTGCAGATCTCCTGGAACTGGAGTTACAGACAGTTGGAACCTGCCATGTGGGTGTGTCACATGTGCACATAGTGTGAGATGGCAGAAGTATAGTTAAAGCAGTCTCAGAAACTGTTTAAAAAAGTCTGTCTGAATTCCAAATAAAATCAAACATTATAAAAGGAAAAACAGTCAGTGAGCAATGCCCACCTTTAATCCCAGCATTCCAGGTGAGGAGGCTGCCAGGTCTCTGAGTTTGAGGCTTGCTTGGTCTACATAGCAAGCTCCAGACCAGCCAAGACTATAGAGTGAGACCTTGTCTCAGAAAGAAAAACGGAAAAGAATCAATTACCATAATAATTCCAAAGACAGACCAATCTGATCCATGCCTGCTGGAGGATGATGGGAGGAAAAATCCTTAAATCTTTGTTATTTGTTACTAAACAATTATGCTTCTGTAAGAGCAAGAAGCTTAGTCGTGAAAGCATGACCCTTCATAGTGTCCCAAGTTTCAAATCAGAGCTGAGGTGGTTGAGGCAGCAGCCCTGACACTGTGTGGCGAGAAAGCATGAGAAAGTGCCACGTGCACACATTGTGAGTTCAGGGCCAAGGCTGTAGTGATGTACGAACAACACAGGTGAGCCCTACCCTGGACACTTCAAGTTCATTAGCCAAATTGATTCTGAATCAACTTTGAACATTGTTGAACATTCAGAGTATTGTTGATTCAGAAACTTTTACAATTGCCAGATTTCTTGTGATGGCCTCCCAAACCCTGCCCCATGCAACTCCCTCTGAGAACATGACCTGCAGTTTAAGAAGCTGCACCCAGAGACTCTGCTGCTTTCAAGCCCAGTAGGATTGGAAAGGTGTGGAAATGTGATGTTGAAGGCAGTACAGGAACAGCACATACGCATCCTGAGCTTCATGTGATGTTGAAGGCTAGGAAAAGAGCTAACTAAATAAATGACAGAGCTGTTTGCAAAGAGAAAGACCCAAGTGGCTTGCACAAGCTGTGCAGTGGCTCATGGAGCCAGGAAGAGAGTGCAGACTGACTGCTGGCCCATCTTGTCCTCTGTCCTCCCCACTCCTATCTTCTTAGCAGGTTGAGTTCTCAGAGCTCTACCATACGCCATGACCAACTCGGTAAACTCACCCACTCCCTGCCTGAATTAGATCCCCTTGAATCACACAGCGTGCTCCAGAGCCCCACCCTATGGGACAGAAACACTCTTCCATGACACTAACCTCCAGCCACAGGGCCACCATCTGGCATGTCATCTGTTGTACTTGCCTGTATACACAGCCCAAGATGTCTCAGAGCATGGCATAACTATATCTAAGCAAACCGTCTGTCTGTCCAGGTGTCCAGCCAGCCAGCCTGCCTTGATGTCCTGCATGGTGGAAGGGTTTGTGGAGATGCTTGGGGACTGCCTAGAAGCAGGAGGTGAGGGATCTCCCTGGGTAGCATGGAGGTCCAGCTGATCTGAGCCAGGGTTCAACCTTATGTTCATTATTCATGTGCTGCCTAAGTTCAGACAAAAGACTGTAGATCCCCGATCAAGAACACAAGCTGTAAAAGGGAGCCAGGGAAAGTGAGCACCAGAGAGTAAGGCTAACCCTAGGCTTAACTAGCCAAGTAAATCCCTGGTCTCTAGCTCCCAGTTTCTCTAAAGGTAGAGTCTACCTGGGCAGCACATAACAGAACGGCTGACTGGTAGAAAAATCCCCATGACTCTCTTGGGGAGGCCCCAGTATGATATGGCAAAGGCCTGACATGGATGAACCATGTTCCTATCCAGTGCTCTCAAGACATCTGGGAGCACAGAGCCGTTAGACCAGAGTTCAGAATCTCACAGAATGGCCCATGTGCTCAGTCCGCATCTCAGGCAGGTCCCGTGTATGTTTGCAGCCAAAAGCACCAGTGATTCTAACTCCGTGTGTTCTACAAGCCAGAACTGACAGCTCAGAGCTAGCAGGAGGTGCCCGTGACACATGGCCCCACCAGTGATGCCTGGAAAGGCTAAAAGTGGCCTGTCTTGTAGTGTTGCTCCAATGCCCCAGGCTGCTTCACGTAATGAAATTGTGAGCAAGCCACATAATCCTGTGTGCCACAGACAAGCCTGATAGGCCCGTGATGTGCACTGGAGGGCTTTGTACAGTGTCATTGCTCAGGCATGAAGGATGTTACCCCAGTGCCATCTGTCTAGATGGCAGAATTAATGAGTTACCCGGTAAGGTCCTGCCTGAGAGTCTCAAGGCTGGTCACAGGTAGCAGGTGGTCTGCGGGCTGGGAATGCACGTGCACACGGATGAGGGTATCAGGAATCACCGGCTGGGGTTGCTGTTTTCTGTGTCCCACGGAGAGCAAGGTTGTGAGCTGAGATGAGTGGTTGGCACAGATGGGAGCGAAGCTCGTGCAGAGGAGAGGAAGAGACCAGCGGCAGCCCTGCCCCCAGGCTCCCGGGCACACAGCCAAGCAGCCCTGTCCCAAGCCAGGGGGTTAGGGACCAGCTTCCCTCAGGAAATGCTGACTTATGGCTGCTTTGTTCTACTTCGTTTCAGTCTCAATGTGTGTTAGAATGTGTTAGCAACCAGAATTACCCATCCAGCCTGTTTTCCAGACTTTCCTCCTGTTACTTATTATCAAGAAGTGTCTCTGATTTTTCTGTTGTTTGAACAACAGTTGCTGTTCAGATTCATTGAGGATGAGCTACCTTTCAAGGCCATATTAATTACAAAAGGAGGGTTTTTTTCTCTCTTTGAGACAGGGGTCTCACTGTGTATCCCAAACCAGCCTGGATGAGCACCTGAGGGCTACGATTATAGTCATCTCCCACCAGCCACTCTTAGGAAACTACTTTAAATTGTCTAGGGATCTTATGCAGAGCAGCAGGCTCACATAGGTGGGAACCTTAGGCACAGGTAAGGGGGAAGATGAGGGGTACTCAGGGCAGGCGCAGCTGAGGCTGCCATGCTGCCACTTAGATGTGGACAAGGAGGAAGGTATAGGGGCCCTATTCGTTCTATTGGCCTGACCTCTGGAGGTGCAGAGTGGGAAGAACAGATGTCTACACAAGATGTTCCTGGGATGACCTGATAGAGCACAAAAAGCGGGGAAAGGAGGCAGGAGTGTGCACATATCACAAGGCATGGTTGGCCTCCTCAGAATCTTTATGGCCTGGAGTGGGCTGGGTCTGGAATTGGCTATTCTCAGAGCCTAATGAGAGGCACTAGGTAGGAGCTCCTGCCTATACCTGGCCCCACCCCAGAAGACCTGAGGCTTCTAGGACTGGGCAAACCACAGCCCATATGAGAAGCTTAGGGAAGCCTTGAGGTTACTAGCTCTCCTGCTTAGGCAGAATGGTCATAGGATGCACAGGGAGAGCTCTCCATGGACACATGACAGAGACCCACATTGAGACCCTTGGCCTCCCACAAGGCATCTAGCTCCTCAGAGTGCATTCATCTTTGATCTTCTCAATAAAGGGCTCCCTGCCTGTCAAGACCCAAGGAAAGAGGCCGAGCTGTCCCGTGGTAAGCTTGGGTGCCTCTGCTCGCAAGAGGCGGGTGGTGTTCCCCTGCCTTGTCGGCAAGCCCTGTGTCAGTCATGACCAGGGCTGAGGTGGTTGCACTGGGCACATTGCTCAGGATTTCCAGGAAGTCCCCTTACACTGAACAGATGTTCACCTACGTCGCATGCTTTCTAAAGACCAGCGTCATCTCCCGACAGCCGCCATCTGACCTGTAGCCTCCAAGGCAGTTTGTAGGAGACTGGGTACTTGTTAGACAGACCCTCTTGTCTGCTTTAGGGGGTCATTACCAGGAAAGAACTCACATGTCAGCAGATGTGTCGATTTTAGATTGCATCCTCATATTTATGAGGCCCTTTATTCTCGTACTCTCAAACAGTGCATGCTATTTAAAGAGACGTTTCCAACTCCCAGGGTAGTGCATAGACCCCAGAACAAGAGAGCTGGGAAAGGAAAAGGCCACCATGGGCGTCAGGGAGGTAACACTCTGCCCTTTGCTGCTCTGTGCCTCCTCTGGTCTCCCGGACATCCCAGCCAGAGTCTCCTGCACTGTCCGAAAGGCCCTGACCACCTCAGCCGTTAAGACAGAACTCAGCCACATGTTCTCACACTTCTTGTTTTCCTTATTAAGTAATATTTCTTTCTAACCAAGGAAAAATGACTTGCTTTGATTAGGATACCCATCTTTCATCCTTCAGCCACATGTAATGGCAGAGAAGGAGCCTCCAGCCACGGGAGTGACTTCTTGTGAAGGAAGCCACAGACAGAGTCTAAGCTGAACAGTGGAGCTCTGTAGCGTTGCTTGTCAGGGTGGGCAGGAGGTGCAGGTTCCCTGCTGCCACCCTCAGCATGGACGGACACAACCTCCCCTCACCTAACCACTGGAAGGTGACAGAAAAATAACAAGACTTACGTTTGACGGTGCCTCGGGACTCCTGGAAACCTGCTGATTCCGAGCCCCATCCTAGAACCTCACAGTCATGGGTGTCCACCTGCCCAGTTCGAGTCCCAGGGCTTGTGACTCCCTTACCCCTGTCCACCAGCCAGCAAGACTTCCACAGCCCCACACTCCGCTTGCGTCCGTCCTCCAGCGTCTGGTACACCCAATTGGGGGTGAAGGCTGCTGCGTTGTTGAGGATGAGGGAGACCAGGGCCACCAGCACAGCGGTGGCCACAAGCTTCTGGAGAGTCATCTCTGACTTCCAGGACTGTCTATCTCGGAGAGTTCCAAGTCCCAGTCAGCCGCTGTGCATCCAGAGAAAGCCAAGATGCTGCTAGGGGTGGCTAGAGGACATCAGCACTCATCCTTGGGAAGCTATGCGGCAGCTCCAGCCCGGCACAGGAGGATGTCGCCCATGGGACGGGTCCAAGAGAGCTACTCACAGCCCTGTCTTAGCCTGCCTCTTGAGCCTGGAGCAGGGACAAGCCTGTGCTGAAGCTGGTCTCCCCAAGACCCATTCCAGGGAGAAATCTGGGGCACTGGCTGCACCAGCGAGAATCCAGAGTTGTAAGTGGGTCGTCTTCTTTGGAACAGAGGCCAGGGAGGCTGTGTCCACAGTGCCTCTTGCCTACAGCAGTGGAAAATGGACAGCAACTCGGGAGGCAGGCACAGCGTGGGAATCAGCCAGGTTACGCGCCTCAGAACGGGCTGTGGGAGCCAGTCTGATGGAGGAACAGGGTTGTGGACGCAGTGTGGGTTTGGCCACCTCTCTGCTATGTATCCCGTCTTGGTATCTCTGCCACAAATGGCAGGTCCTGAAAAGCAGAACGCCTGCCACAAGGAAGCATGTGTATGCGCGTATGTGTGTGAGCTCCCGTTTCCCTGTCTCTCAGCAGAGAGGAAATGGTTGTTTTTGAGGCTGTTTTTGGTGAGCAGGAGGGCGTAGCCAACTGCAACAAATAGCAGCCCTGCCACAGAGCCAGACACTAACAGGATGTGCTTCCTGATGGGAAAGGCCTGGGGAGACTTCAGAGGCCTGCTCCAGCCCACCACTGGCTGCCCCTCCCCATCTTCCTGTCCCATAGGAATAGTCAGGGATGCCAGCCAGGACACTCATCTTCTTACCTGTTGCCGTCAAACCTAGCCAGCTGTGCTAGGTCCCGGACCAGGGGATGCTGCAGACAGCACGGGCAGGCAGAATCCTCAGGGACTAGGTGTCCATCCATCCATCCATCCATCCATCCATCCATTGCCTAAGGCATGATAGGTGCTGTGAATCCCCAATGTCTAAAGCAGTGGTTCTCAGTCTGTAGGTCATGACCTCTTTGGGGGTCAAATGACCCTTTTACACGGGTCACCTGAGACCATCAGAAAACACAGATATTTGCATTAGAATTCATAACAATAGCAAAATTACAGTTGTGAAATAGCAACAAACTAATTTTATGGTTGGGGGTCACCACAACATGTGGAACTAATGGCAGGACAGAGTAAGGTGTAGAGGCACCTGAGGCAGGCCACCATCTGCTGACAGAGATCCATTCACCTCAAGGGAGCAAGTGTACTCAGACCTTACAAGGAAGGGGAACCTTGAGGAACCTCTGCAAGGGGTTGTTCTTGGGCTGGCAAGAAAAGGTGGGATTCTGTAAGGGGTTGTGCCACCAAGCAGGCTGGATAGCTGATGTGACTTCTGAGCAGCCAAGTTTGCTTACTAGCAAAGTGCTCGCTCCCCTGAGGCTGGACAGAGCGACTGTACATTTGCTCTCCTTCCTCATAGCGCTTCAGCTCTGGTAAATAAAAGCCACCAGGTCTGAGACTGTGTCCCGCCTCCAGAGCCTCCCACCAGGGTTCCAGAGCTGCATAAATGAACACAAGAACGCAGGAGCTGTGGGCTGAACCATCTCAAACACACGTACTGCACCGCACCGCACCGGGCAGGATTGGGACAGCCTGGTGCTGACTAGTGCACTGGCCGGGACAGGCCGGAACCGACCTTTCCTGTCTTCATGAACTGACATGCTGGGCCACCCCCTACTTCCTAGTGTGGCTGCCTTCAATCACACGTTCCCATATATAGTCAGGCTCCTGGCACTCCTTAAGTTTACATTCCAAAAGGCAAGGACTCTGTCTCTGTCCAGCCTTTTGACTGTCAGCAGTTCTGAGAATGTAAGTCCTCTGAGGAATAATATGATTTTTCACCCTCAAGTTTGTAGCAAGTGTCATTGTGGCTTATTTATATTTTTTATTCTTATTGCTCAGGGCCTGAAGGAAATTTACGCTTCATTCCAGGTCTCTGGGCCAGCCTCCCTGTGGGGTATGTTCTAAGTAGGAGGGACTTGACAAGCCGTGTGGGGTGCCATCTACCCTCAGCTTGTGCTATGACTCCGAAGGCACTTAAGTGGTACAGCTGTCATTGTTTCTGCCTGTGCCTCCCCCCAGAGGCAGAATTAGGGTGCAACATCTCCTACACAACACTTCAGAGATGAAATATTTGAAAGGAAGGTCTCCCAAAGTCTCCGTTAAGAGAACATCTATTTTCCTCCTTTATTTTTTGGGTGGTTAGTAAATGGCTAATTCCCGGTGAGAACCGAGAAGCTGTGTTAAGATTCTCTAACTCTCAAACTGATGACATCCTCCTGTCTCAGCATTGTACAGCTGGCCCTGAAGGCTGCAGGACACGTGTGGGCATCTCAGGGAGGGAAGGCCCTTGCACCAGTTCTGGCTTTGACTTTCCTGAGCTGGGTGGGGAGGAAACCAGGGCCCTGATCCCCACCTGTGCTTCTAGGAACTTTTATTTGCAGGTGTCTGTCCCCTAAACCATCTGCCTATCTGTGTAGGAGGGGAAGCAGGGAGAGATGGACTTAGGAGGGTCCTCTCGTGAGATATGAAGCTCCTGTGTAGGAGGGGAAGCAGGGAGAGATGGAGTTAGGAGGGTCCTCTCTTGAGATATGAAGCTCCGGTGTGGCTGGTAGGAAATCTCTCACCCAGAGGGTTGACCTTTCTGCTGTCTGTTGCCCTGAGTCAGACCTTACATTGTTACTGGAGCTGCATGCTCATCCAGCCCCCACCCCCAGCACTGTGCCACCGCCATGGATTCTCAAGCACACACACACACACACACACACACCCATAGTCGAGAGGAGCATCACAAACGTAGCTCAGCCTAGCTGGTCCCCGACTTGCTCACTCAGGACAGGTCCAGCTGAGTGTAGGTCCTCCCAGAAAGCAGTAGAGGGAGCCAAGCCAGCTCCCTCTGTGGCCACATCTGCTTCTCATCCAGGCGCCTGTAAGCTGATGAAGTACAGATGTGATTCCTCTCCACAGTGTAACTCAGACAACAGGAAATTCTCAAGACTTGGACAGGGCTGAGAGGGTGTTTACTTCTTAGAATCTCTGCCAGATGCACAAATCCCAGAACTCGACACCGGAGTTAGAGCTGTCCTGTCCTTGGAGCAAAGTTGTCAGGGAGTTGTGTACAGAGAATGTCAGGAATCTGGTGGGAGTTGAGATGGTTCTGGACCAGACGCAGCCGCAGAGAACGTAGTGTGCATCTGTGGAGAAGGCTGGCAGCCATTTCTTGGGCCCAGGCTCTTGTAGCAGCTGAGACCTGACCCTCTGCATATTTGATGCACAAAGACCTCAGCCCAGTACAAGAAGGCCTTTGCTGGCATTTAAGGAGCCTTCCTCCCAAATTCATCCTGCCTGGCACAGCCTCCTCAGATCTGTTTGGTCCAGAGGCCTTTGTGAAAATAGTGGACATTTGAGTGGTGTCACATATAGGGACAGGGAGGCCCAGCAACACCAAGAAAAGGCTCAGTGTCCCACTCAATGAAAGGACCAGGCATTCGCCTTGTGCCCACCCTCCTGCTGAGCAAAAAAGAGCCAGGGTGCACACCAGCCAGCTTTCTCTCCAGGCCGGTGACTACAGTCATTTAGATTGTGTTCCAAACCCTGGAAATGGGTGTGTATATACCTGTTGCTTTCTAGACAGTGCAGAAAGAAGCAGGGGGGCTGCTCAGAGAAGCAGAGGCAGCCAAGAGGCCGTATCCGCCCTCCATCCAGCCCCACACGAGGCCTTAGGAGGCAGTGAGAGAAAATTATTACTTTTCATTTGGTTTCATTTTCTTGAGCCTCACCATGTAGCCCTGGCTGTCCTGAAATTTACTGTGTAGACTAGGCTGGCCTCCAACTAACAGAGATCTACCCGCCTCTGCCTCCTGAGAGCTGGGACTAAAGGTGTTCGTCACCACCGCCCAATTTAGGATGGCTTTTTCAGAGTCTCATCTGTAGCTGCCACCTTGCTGTAGACAGGAATGCCCATGCCTCACACTCAGCCCAACCGGCTTGGAAAGGCACTGGCAGACCCTTGTCTGTCCTCAAAGATCTGTGTCGCTTACTGGAGTTGTGCCAGGAGAACCAAGAATTGCCCTGTGATTCCAAACTTACCAGTGGATGACATTTCTAGGAATGGCGGAGACTTAAAGAATGCTGTTCTATAGGGTTCATGGGGATCCCACGGGATCCCATAGGATCCGATGTGAGGCCCGGAGCTCCCTGTGAGAGACCAAACGAAAGGGAAGTAGGGAGTTGGCATTTAAAGAGTGGGACTTAGCCTAGATGACCAGCCTCTAACACTGGTGTGCTGTGTGGGCATGGTTGCTGCTGGATGCTGCCCCCGCTAGGGCAGAGTGGCATTGAGCAGGTTTTGGCCACATGTGCTGCCTCACAGCTACCATGAGTCATTCGAATTCCAAAGCCAAAAGCACGAGGACAGGGAGTCCACCTGCTGCAACAATAAATCAGAAAGGTGATGCCCAGTGAGCAGCGCCTCTTAGAGGTCACCAGCCCGGCTCCTGCGTCACCGCCTCCAGCACAGCTCTTACACGTCCTGGAGATCGCAGAGCAGGTTGTGAGAAGCCCAGACGAGGCAGAGGTGCTTGCAGTGGGGGAGAGCGTCACCCCCCCCACCCCACTGGATGGGTTTGGGATTTCAGTGTGCCTGCTTCCCTCACTCCTACCCCATGTGGCTGTCATGTAACTCTGGTCAGACCTCACCCCCTACAAGCAATAGCTACCAGGTGCATCAGTGCTAAATGTATGCATGCTTGCCTCATGTTACTTGATACACTTACTTACAGAGTCAGTCAGAGTTCCTGCAGGACCCAGACAGGTCAGAATTACCTGTGGACAGAAGGTGCTGGCTTGAAGGAAAGAACACCTGGATATATAAAGCACACCACGGTGGCCACCCCCACCCTCGCCAATGCCTGAGCTAACACAGTGGTGCTTTCCCTCCATTCTGGTCGAGTCAGGGAGTCTAAGATGTGGGTCATCCATGGATCACCTAGCTGCCCACAGTACTACTTGGCCCAGTGGGTGGAGAGACCTCTTCCTCATCCTTCTTCGTGGAAAACGTTCGCAACAATTGTGCTATAGCCCCACTTGTGAAAACAGCAGCTAGTCTTGTGTGGGCAACGGCCCTCCAAGTCCTTAGTTCTGCCACATCTGTGTGGCACGGAAAGGACAGACTTACCCTGCCCCACCTCCTGGAAGGAAGCTGCTTCTCTAGCCAGGCTTTATCTGGGGGGAGCCACTGGAATGTGATGGGAGGGGCAGAGGTAAATGCTTCTACATGGATGCTCCTGTAGCTGCTCTTCGTGGTTTGCACTCTGTGTGTGTGTGTGTGTGTGTGTGTGTGTGTGTGTGTGTGTGTGTGTGTGTGTGTGTGTGTTGGGAGGGACAAGAGAGGTTAACTGCAGGTGTGTGTTCATGCCTGTACTGTAGCATTGCTGTGCTCCTACAGTAGGAAGAACCTATACCTTTTAGGTAGCCTAAGCAAAGGGGACTGCATAGAGTAAACTGGCTCCACCTCTCTATTCAATATTTGTCTTGAGCGTCTGTGTCTGAGACAGAAGTTCCAGGCTCACAATGGACTACCTCAAAATGAGGGACAAGGAAGGGTCCACTGTCCAGCCTGTACTGTAGCACTGCTGTGATCAGGAGCTGGCCCTGCTCCAGGCCCCTGGATTGAATTGGGGCTGTGGGCTCTTCTCTCTCCCCTGACAGCTTCCAAAATGCCAACTTGTGACTCTAGGAGAAGTGATGGAAGGCTGTCATAGCCCCTTCTTCCTGTAGGGTCCCCAACACTGGGAAGACTTCAGGAGAGCACCATAGAGCCACTTGCTCAATTGTGAGCAAGAGGTTCTTTGACCTGACTCAGTGTGTGCTCACAATTAGGAAAGCCATTGTCACTGAGTAGACAAAGTAACACAGGGGTAGTTACAGAAGACTGTCTGTTCCCTTCATCCTCCCCAGAGGCTTTCAAGATCAAGGACACTATGTAAGACATGCCAGGGGGAGACTCAGGATACTTCTCTCTCCTTCCTTATTTTTGAGCAATAGGCATGTGGTACCTAGTCTTCAGTCTTACTGTGTAGGATGTACACAGTACCACATAGGGCCCCCTGCTTGGTGGTTCTGTCCCCTGTCAGCTGCTGGGCACCCAAAGCTTTGGGTTGGAAGCTGACTGGGCCTCCTCTCCTCTGTCTATAGTGAGGCTGTCTGGGAGAACATGGCACGCATGTGTGTGAAGACTCAACGGCTAGATGTTGCCAAGGTGTGCCTAGGGAACATGGGCCACGCCCGTGGGGCCCGAGCACTGCGGGAAGCTGAGCAGGAGCCAGAACTGGAAGCCAGAGTGGCCATGCTGGCCATACAGCTGGGCATGCTGGTGAGTAGTCCCAGTTTCAGACAGACAGACATACATCACTAGGGGACCGAGAGGAAGGTTTGCCACATTGCCAAACTGAGCCTTCAGTAAAAAGGGCAGAGATTGCTAAGCATAGACCAGACCCTCCTCAGCTAAAGTCTAGAAACAAAGGGCTAAGGAGATGGGAGTGAGGGGCTGGCAAGTGAATAGGCAGTCTGGCTGCTGGTCTCCTGGGGTCTGGGGCGTCCCTCAGAATAATTGAGACCACCAGCTTGGTTCCCTAAGGCCTCTGGTCTCAGCTGGGCTTCCTCCTGCCTCCTTGAGTTTTAGCTCATTGCATACTTGCTTTTCTGGAGGAAAGACACCGACGTGCTCGCTCCCCACAGTCAGAGGCCACAGCCTTGACTTAGTGTGCCTGCAGGTACAAGGACAGACCTCTGAACAGGGAGTTGTGGGGGGTAGGTATTTCACCCACACTTATTCTGCATATCAGGAGCACCCCCAGAGAACGTCCTTATCTACAGGGGAGCACAGGCTCTGTAGGACCCCACCAGCAGCCAGCTGGGCTGTAGCAAGGTTCGACATTCCCTTGGTGGTGTACAGGTCTCACTCACAAGTGGTTGGAGTGTCACTTGGGTACGCATTGCCTTTCTTGACTGTGCAGCTCTGTGCATGGTGTCCGTGTGCATCTCAAGGCGAGCTGTGCTTCTTTGTCCTGAGCTCGTTGGGACAGCTGTTGTCCCGTTCTGAGGCGTGAACACTCTGTCAGCAGTTACACTCTGACAGCCCCCTGTGACCATCGCCCTTGCTCCTAGAATGACCTTTCTAAACCATCAGCACTATGACCCATGTGTGCTCTCTCTTTACCCGCAGGAGGAGGCAGAACAACTGTATAAGAAGTGCAAACGCTACGACCTCCTGAACAAGTTCTACCAGGCCTCAGACCAGTGGCAGAAAGCTGTGGAGGTTGCGGAGCTCCACGACCGTGTCCACCTGCGCACCACCTACTACAACTACGCCAAGCACCTGGAGGCCAGCGCTGACTGTGGCCAGGCCCTCAGTTAGTGAGTGGGGACGTGGGCAGGGATGGGGCCTGGCTGTGGCTGGCCCCTCATCTGCCCCCAGGTGATGTTTGATGGCCTTGGCAGTTCTAAAAGGAAGATCTGCCTCAGGACAGCCCATGTGATCTTCCATAGAGCCTGGTTCTGTGGTGGTGGGAAGGGAATGTTTGACCCTGCGTGTCAGTCAATGTGGTACATACTAGGCTTGGGGAACCCCTGAGGGAAAATGTGCCACAGGGATAAACTCATTCCGAAGCTGGGATGAGCTGTGCTTAGTCATGTTCGTGATCTAGAATTTTAATGATTGGCTCTGAGCTATGGCTAACACTATGGTCCACATAGCACAAAATGTACAGCAGTGCACAGACCCCAGGGCTGAAGACCAGGTGTAGTGCTCGCAGCCAGCTGCCTGTACTCTGTGATAGAGCCGCTGATCATGCAGCAAAATGGAAGTTTCTCCTTCCACAGTTATGAGAAGTCAGACACCCACCGTTTTGAGGTACCTAGGATGCTCTCAGAAGACCTGCAGTCCCTGGAGCTCTACATCAATAGGATGAAGGACAAGTAAGTCCCCACTGGGACGGCCCCTCCCTCCCACTGTGCAGTCGTCCACGTCAGAGCGGGGAAGGTCCGCCTGGCCAAGAGACTCCAGACCTGTCCCTTCCAGTTTCATGCTGCGGTGGTGCAGGGTGTCGGTTCCAGTGGGAGTGAGACCCTAAGCTCCAAGGTTATTCCACAGGACCCTCTGGAGATGGTGGGCCCAGTATCTTGAGAGCCAGGCAGAGATGGACACTGCACTGCGCTACTATGAGCTGGCGCAGGACTACTTCTCCCTGGTCCGTATTCACTGCTTCCAGGGCAACATTCAGAAGGTGAGAGCAGGCGGGGAGATGGAGCAGCTAGCTGCCTGGTGTGCATGAGGCCCTCAGCTGGACTCCGTGTGTGTGTGTGTGTGTGTGTGTGTGTGTGTGTGTGTGTGTGTGTGTGTGTGTGTGTGTGTGTGTGTGTATGCATGTACAATTTTCATTAAAAAGAAAAAACAAAACTTAGGGGGTGGAGAGGCACTTTAAGAGTACTTTGTGCCTTTGCAGAGGACAGAGTTGAGTTCCCAGGACCTCTGTGGGACAACTCACACCACCTATTAACTCTAGATGTGCGGAGGGTGGGTGGTGGCTTCTTCTGGCCTCCACAGGCACTGCCTTCATATGTTCCAACATGTACACGTAACAAGATATTTTTGAAAATATCTTATCACAGTGCGTCCTGTAGGAGTGGGCTGTTTGGGTGGAATAAGGCTGCCGGACAGAGATAAGACCTGGGTGCTCTGGGCCTTTGTAGGCTGCTGAAATAGCCAACGAGACTGGAGACTGGGCTGCATCCTACCACCTTGCCCGGCAGTACGAGAGCCAGGATGAGGTAAAACAGGCAGTGCACTTCTACACTCGGGCACAGGCTTTCAACAACGCCATCCGCCTGTGCAAGGTATGTAGTCCCACCTGGGCACCAGGCAGATGATGCTCTGTTGTGCCTTATCCTGCACCAGTTGTCCTGGAAACTTGACTGGGACAACAACAAGGTGAAGAAATGGCAGACACACACACAAGCAAGCTGGGACTGGGAGAACTGAGCCCATTCTATCTGAGAGCATCCACTAGCAACCCAGGAGCTCAGTGTGTTTGTATATACAGCAGCAGCAGGAGGGCTTAGCCAGACTTGGTAAGTGGTCTCAGTAGGGGAGAAATCTACGGCTGTGAACACTTGAGGGGAGGAAACTGCAGCCAAAACTTGGTGTGCACAGCATCAATACTATACAGACCAGGGGAAGGCTTCACCATTTCTGTGGGTCTGGGGCATTGGGTTCCTTGTCATCGGCCACGCCCAGTGTCAAGAACACACTTTTACACAGGGCTTTCTCCTCTCCCCACACTGTTGCTGATTTCAATGTTATTAAGAGTGCTTCTGGGCCGGGCGGTGGTGGCGCACGCCTTTAATCCCAGCACCCGGGAGGCAGAGGCAGGCAGATTTCTGAGTTCGAGGCCAGCCTGGTCTATAGAGTTAGTTCTAGGACAGCCAGGGCTACACAGAGAAACCCTGTCTCGAAAAAACAAAAAAACAAAACAAAAAAAAGAGTGCTTCAAACACAGAGGTTGAGACGCCTACATTGTGAACACTGACATCCACTGCTGGCTTCCATGGTCACTTCTGGCTCTTCTTGCCTCCTTCTTTCTCTGCTTCCTCCAATGCTGTCATCCATATCCAGGGTTCCTAAGCCAGTAGTAAAGAACACGTAGGTCACAGCCTTGCAAAAAGAAACTCATCAAAAACTGTTGAACATTTTTATGACTACTGTTTCAGGTCTTGTTTCTGGAGTTACCCGACCCTCAGGTATTTGTTGTAATACTCTGTAAAATAGAACAAAGAAGTATCTAAACACCCTAGTACTCAGACTCACCTAGTAAGGCCTGGTGCTTCCTAAAAACTCCGCTAGCACAGATCTGTTGTGATATCAACACACATTCACCAGTATAAGTGTGTGTGGGTACGCCAGAACTGCCCCAGAACCACGCCTTGCTCCCTGCAGGAGAACGGCTTAGATGACCAGCTCATGAACTTGGCGCTGTTGAGTTCCCCAGAGGACATGATTGAGGCAGCCCGGTATTATGAGGAGAAGGGCGAGCAGATGGACAGGGCTGTCATGCTGTACCACAAGGTGAGTGCATGGCCTCGATTGGGGACCTACAGAGACTAGAGACACCTACGCTCACTCATGAAGCTCCGGGAAGCCTGGCTGGGGCAACTCAAGCAGCAGCTAAGTTCCTCCCATTGCACATAGGCTGGACACTTTTCCAAGGCCCTGGAGCTGGCCTTCACCACCCAGCAGTTTGCAGCACTACAGCTCATAGCCGAGGACCTGGATGAGAAGTCAGATCCTGCTCTCCTGGCCCGCTGCTCAGACTTCTGCATTGAGCACAGGCAGTTTGAAAAGGCTGTGGAGCTTCTCCTGGCTGCCAAGAAGGTACAGGGATGGTGGGAGCTTTGGCTGGGAAATAGTTCTGCTATCTTCCTTTGGTTAGAAAGTCTCAAGAAAACTATGGTTGTGCCGGGCAGTGGTGGCGCACACCTTTAATCCTAGCACACAGGAGGCAGAGGCAGGCGGATTTCTGAGTTTGAGGACAGTCTGGTCTACAGAGTGAATACCAGGACAGCCAGGGCTACACAGAGAAACCCTGTCTTGAAAAATAAAAAATAAAAAAAGAAAGAAAACTAAGGCTACAACTTGGGCTGGAAGTCAAGGGGATCCTACCAGTTCACCCAGCATAGTACAATCAACACTGCTGCCATGAGGGCAGCCTTACCCACCCCACCTCTTCAGTTCTAACTAGGTAGTAACACACATGCACGCACACAGTTGATGAAGTAGTAACACGCATGCACGCACACAGTTGATGCAGTAGTAACACGCATGCACGCACACAGTTGATGAAGTAGTAACACACATGCACGCACACAGTTGATGAAGTAGTAACACGCATGCACACACACAGTTGATGAAGTAGTAACACACATGCACACACACAGTTGATGAAGTAGTAACACACATGCACACACACAGTTGATGAACACCTGTGTTTGGGAGCTTGTTTGGTTTTTGAGATAGTCTCTCAAGCTAGCCTCAAAATCCTAGACTCAAGTCATCCTCCTGCCTCTGAAGCACCTAGAACCATATGTATGTGACACCATGCCCAACACAGGGAAAGGGGAGGGCCAGGGGTAGGGGGGGTTGTTCTTGTTTTGGTTTTGGTTTTGGTTTTGAGAACGTGTCTATCTCTAAAACCTAGAGACATGGCCTCGACCTCAGCATGTAGCTCAAGCTGGCTCTAACTCACATTTCAGCCTCACTCTCCCAAGTTCTAGGACTTCAGCCATGCACCTGACTCTGAGGTATATGTTTTTCAATGAAAACATATACATTGTTGGGTTTTTCCCCTACAGCAAAAACATTATTCTTCTGAGATCTGGATTGTTAATAGCATGAGGAAAAGGAACATGTCTGAGTCTGAGTCTGTCCCTTAGCCTGGTCCTTTTTATGTCTGACTCAGCCTCGTGCAGTAGCCAGCATGGAGGCAGGGCCCAGCTTCCTCTGAAGGGGTGGCAGATGTGAAGGGGAATCCAGGCCCTCTGAGCAGTCCAGTCACAGCGCATCCTGGTTTCTCGGGCACTCTTGCAGTACCATGAGGCTCTGCAGCTGTGCCTTGAGCAGAACATGACCATCACTGAGGACATGGCAGAGAAGATGACTGTGTCCAAGGACTCAAAGGACATGTCTGAGGAGTCACGGCGTGAGCTTCTGGAGCAGATTGCCAACTGCTGTATGCGCCAGGGCAACTATCACCTGGCCACCAAGAAGTACACACAGGCTGGGAACAAGCTAAAGGTGAGTCTGTGTGGGCCAGTATATCTCAACTGGGCCATATGTTGGGCATCTGGGCATATACCCTGCTTTTTGTATGTACTTCTGGGTAGCCTGAGCAGGGAGCAGCCTTCCTAGCTAGGATGTTGAAGGACTGGGAGTGTGACCCATAAAAGCTGCTTCTTAGTGGACCTAGACTGACAGCCTTGGGTCCCACTAGCAAACTGGAACTGTACTGTCATGGAGTTTTCAAAACCTAACCTTCTCACCTGAGCCCTGGCCCTTTCTCTGCCTAGGCCATGAGAGCACTGCTCAAATCTGGAGACACAGAGAAAATTGTGTTCTTTGCGGGTGTCTCAAGACAGAAGGAAATCTACATCATGGCTGCCAATTACCTACAGTCCCTGGACTGGCGGAAGGAGCCAGAGATCATGAAGAGTATCATTAGCTTCTACACCAAAGGGCGGGCCTTGGACCTCCTGGCTGGCTTCTATGATGCCTGTGCCCAGGTATAGACCTGCTTCAGTGTTCTAGCAGGACTTTAGGGCCCCAGCAGTGCCCCACAGGTCCTCATGGGTCTCGTTGGTCCAGGTGGAGATTGACGAATACCAGAACTATGACAAGGCCCATGGAGCACTGACTGAGGCCTATAAGTGCCTGTCCAAAGCCAAGACCAAGAACCCCCTGGACCAGGAGACCAAGCTAGCCCAGCTACAGAGCAAGATGACACTGGTGAAGAGGTTCATCCAGGCCCGAAGGTATGTCCCCTGAAGGAACAGGTCAGCAGAGTAATGACAAGCTAGCCTTGGGGTGCCTTCTCATACCCTCCAGGCCCTCTATTTATACCCCAAGATTCTCTACTCCCCTGCAGAGTTCAGGCTGACTCTAAGAGGCCAGACCAAGCGTGTGTTTGCCACAGATATTCCTCAGGTGATTCTTGAACAGCTGGCTAGGATTCACTGTGGCCTGTTTTGTCTCAGCACCATCTTGGGAGGACTAGACTATGGAAAGTAAAAAGAAGATTTTATGTTGCTGTGAGGAGACAACATGACCAAGGCGACTTTTAAAAGAATTTAACTGGGGTTTGCTTAAAATTTCAGTTAGTCCATGATCATCAAGGCTCAGAGCATGGCAGGCAGGCATGGTGCTGGAGCAGGCTGAGAGTTTGCAACTCCTCCACAAGTTGTAGGCAGAGAGAGACTGGGCCTGACCTGGGCTTTCAACCCCTCGGGGGCCCACTGGTAGCTACACACATCTCCAACCAGGCCACACCTCCTAATCCTTCCCAAAACAATTCTACCAATGAGACAAAGCATTCAAGTATATGAGTCCATGGGGGCCATTCTCACTCAAGCACTACAGGGGCCAAGAAGGTGTTTCCCAAGTGAGCGGCCCTCATTGTGCAGGAGACTGTAGCAGGGACGCTGGGGTCACAGCAATCACTTCTCCTGTCACTTGTGGAGGAGTGGCACAGTGTCTCCTTTTTCACTTAGTGGTCAAGAATGTACATTTATCCCGATACTCTTGGTTCTTGTCAGATAATTCAGCTATCCAGAGAGTCCCTGTGTGGTCACTATGATGTGAGTAAACATCTTTGAGCTCAGCTTCTGCCCAGAGAAGTATTTTTCTTATCTGAAAAATCATCAGAAGTTTCAAAAGCATTTAAACATGGACACAGTGGGCTCTCCTTGGAAAGGCACCATTCATGGGGCTGGGTGGAGTCAAGACTGCATCGATGGTCTGCCTAGCCTGAGATGCAGGAGGCAGGGGAGGAACACTAGCAGGAAGTGGTCATCAGCCCCAAGGCAGAGCAAGTGAACATAGACGAGAGGGTGTGAGGGACATGGTGAGCAGCCCCAGAAGAGTCAGGGGTTGGAGAGAGGGTCAGGTGCCTGCTAGGAGCACCTGAATCCACGTGGTAGACTCTCTAGAAGTAGGAGCCAGACAGCTTGTGGCTCCAAGTCACCCACCCTACGCTACACCCATCACTCACCAGTCACCATTCTAGGCAATTGTCCACAGACCTCCATGTCCAGGCTCATGCACACGTCTGATAGGAAGGTTCGCCATTCCATAAAGCCACTCCTGCAGGACAGGTGCCCACAACAGCTTCTGGCATGCAGTAAGTGTTGTGGGTCAGGCTTAGGGCTTGTCTGACATCTTGTTAGGACATACACAGAGGACCCCAAAGAGTCCCTCAGGCAGTGTGAGCTGCTCCTAGAAGAGCCAGACCTGGACAGCACCATCCGTGTCGGAGACGTCTATGGCTTCCTGGTGGAACACCATGTACAGATGGAGGAATACCAGATGGTAAGGCTTCCCCACTTCCTGATGCTCCAGAGCCCAGACCTGGTTCTTGAAAGACTTACTATACTATTTCCTTTGAGGTGACAAGCTAACTGTTCTAGTTTGCTTTTTATTGCTTTGATAAACACCATGACTTAGGTCAGAAAGGGTTTGTTTCACCTTACAATTCCATCACTGAGGGGAAGTGAGGACAGGAACCTGGGCAAGCAGATGCCATGACGGAACATTGCTTATTAGCTTGTCCCCATAGCTTGCTTTCTTAGACCACCTTCCCAGAGGAGGCACTACCATCCAATGGGCTGGGCCCTCCTATCTCAGTCATTAATGGAGAAAATTCAGGGCTGAAAAGAGAGAGATCAGTGCTTTAGACACTAGTTGCTTTTGCAGTGGACTCCATTCAGTTCCCATGACCCACATGGTGGCTCGCTGCCATCTTTATGTAACCCCAGCTCCAGGGAATCCAACATCTTCACCTGCCTTCTCCAGGTATGAGGCACACACATGCTACACATACATAAAAGCAGGCAAAATACATATAAGTCCTTGAAAATAAATTTTAAAAAAAGATGCATTTCCTCAATTGAGGTTCTCTTCCAAGATGACCCTGGCTGTGTCAAGCTGACAGTGAACCGGCACATTCACTTTGCTCATCCTTAAGAGCATCTGCCTGCCAGCCCCATGTTTTTAGCCAGGCTCTGTTGTTGCTGTTAAGATAGGGTTTCGTGTAGTCCAGGCTGGCCTTGAACTATGTAACTGGTCTTCCTTCTTCCTCTACTCACCTAGTACTGAAATTATAGGTGTGGCCACCATGTTGTGTGTGCAGCCTGGAGACAGACTCCAGTGCTTCATTCATGCTGGGCACCCTACTCTACCCACTGAGCAACACCCCCAGCCAGCTTTCATTTTACTAACAAATAAATAATGATGTCCTGTGTAGAAGTGACTATTTGGCAGCATTTGGATGACCATGTTCACTAGCCATCCCCGTGACTATCTGATGTTCTAGATGAGTCGTGTCTTCACTGTGGGTGTGATGTGTTCATGGTGACTGGTGCTCTAAATGAGTTGTGTCTTCACTGTGGGTGTGATGTGTTCATGGTGACTGGTGCTCTAGATGAGTTGTGTCTCTTTGTGGCTGATGCTGAGCATCCCATAGACTTGTCCACACATTCCCATCATCTGACTTGGTTTTAGCTTTTCATTTTCTAAATACATTTCCTCTATCAGACAAGATTTGTTTTTATTCTCTTTCTTTCTAGAATTCTATCTGCTTGCACCTCTTAGAGTTATAGCCAAAATCTGCTTCCTTTTACAGCTCTGTTCAGCCTTTCCTTCTCTTTAGTACTGCTCTGATGTTGAACGCACCCAACTTCTCACCTCAAACTTTTGATCCCTGAGTCTGACTTGGCATCTTCTAGACTGGCCCTGCTGCGTCAAGACCCAGCCCCTCCCAGCCCCCAGCCTGCTCCTTCCCTTTCCTCACAGTGCTCATTTTCTCTCTAATGCTGCTGCTGCTGACTTCTAGCCTTCTCTCGAGCTGCCGTCCTGGGCCAAGTCCCAAGCTTGTCTTTTAACCTTATGTCTCATGCCCAACAGCAGGTAGGCAACTTCTGTTGCCTGTACCTGGGGCAGCATTTCCATCCCTTTGGCTCTTGTTCATTTGGCTCCCAGCCCTGGGGTTTATGGTTTGATGTCAGAACCAGCCAAGCAGCACAATGGCCTTGTTTCTTTTTATACCCTTACAGATACAGTCACCTTCTTATTAGATCTATCCAATAACAGCATTCTAAGAGTTTTGTCATACTTATACTGAGATCTAGCTAGTTATGGTGGCATAGTTCTATAGTCCTAGCACTCAGGAGGCTGAGGCAGGGAGATTACTACAAGTCCAAGGGCTGGCCTAGAGTTCTTTAAAAAAAAAAGCAGCAGCAGCAGCTAGATATAATATATATTCATTACTCTTTAATTTTTTTAAACTGCTAGGAATTTTGTTCCTATCTTGAACTGATGTGCACTTCTAGGGGCAAGCCCTAGTAACCAATTGAGTCCTCTTTCCTTCCCATTACATGCAGTGTGCCTTGCAGATGAACATGTGCATGCAGTATAGGGAGGTGTGAGTACGCTGCTCCACAGGAAGCTGGGTCTCTGCAGCCCAGCCCCACACTTTCTAAGCCAGGCCTCTGCAAAGCCAATGAAATCCCAGGGAAACCTGTCGGGCAGCAGTGGAGGGAGAATAAAGGGGTGGGAGAGCTCTGGTACTCTACACGCAACCCCAGGTGGGTCTAGCTGTGTGAAGCCACAGAACCCCAGTCCACAGCGGATGGAGAGGGAACAGTCCGAGGTCTCTGGGCCTCACAGAGGCCAGAGATGACAGGGTCTCATTCTCGCCCAGACGTTGTCGCTTTGTGTCTTGGAAGAGCTGAGGATGAAGTGGGGGCCCTGCGGGACAGCTCAGTCAGCCCTGAGGCCGAGAGGCCAGCCATGGCCACGTGGGGAAAGTGGGGAAAGGAGGGGGAGAAGGAGAGCTAGAGATGAGAATAAGAGAGGTGAAAGCTTAAGAGAGAGGTGGGCAGGGCAGTGGTGGCACCTTTAATCTCAGCACTTGGGAGGCAGAGGCAGGTGGATTTCTGAGTTCAAGGCCAGCCTGGTCTACAAAGTGAGTTCCAGGACAGCCAGGGCTACACAGAGAAACCCTGTCTCGAAAAAAAAAATTGAGAGAGAGAGAGAGAGAGAGAGAAAGAGAGAGAGAGAGAGAGAGAGAGAGAGAGAGAGAGAGAGAGAGGCCAAGCAGCCACTTTTATAGTGGGCTGAGCTATCTTGCAGTTGCCAGGTAACTGAGGAGGAACATACATGGCTATTGCCAGGTTAACTGTGGGGGTGGAGTCTAGCCAGGATACCAGGAGCTTGGGACATTGTCTTCATGGCTGATAGTCACAGGATTATGGAGTTGGGGGGCCTCTGTGGTGTCAGGCACCTATTTCTGTCTGGGAGCATGGCTTACTGTTCCATCCCTTATAGAGTTTTTACTGAGTCTCTGGAGTAAGTCTCACTCGACCAGAAAATGGGTTGCCTTTCATGGTTCCGCAGAAACCCACTAATGGTTCCAGTCTGCAGGCCCAAGGTCAGGGACTACTCAAGCAGGAGGCACTGTAACTACAGACCAAGTGAACCAAAAGAAACGAAGCTGCGGACCTAGGTCAGACCATGCATGATGTTATGGCTGATTAGCTTGGTGTTCTTGTGGGAATCCTAACAGTGGGAGCCCGGGCTGCCCCTGACTCTTTTGCCTGGGACCCTGTTCCTCTTGCTGGGCTGCCTCGTCCAGCTGTGATGTGATGATGGTATGTGCCTGGTCTTATTGTAGCTTGTGATGCCATATTTGGGTGATGTCCCTAGGAGGCCTGCTCTTTACTGTAGGAAGGCTGAGGAAGAAGGGAGGGACCGGGGGAGAGACTGGGGAAGGGGAGGGAAGGAAAACTGCATTCAGGATGTAACATATGAGAGATGAACGAAGACGGAAGGAAAGAAGGAAGCCAGCCTGACCTCAGTTCAGCCAAGCACATGCCCAGAATGGGAAAGAGATCCACCCCTCCTTTGCCAAGTGTCCGTGGGTATCCATGGTAAGCATACTCCAGAGAGAAAGCAACTCTAGCACTCACCAGATGTTTGTGTCCTGGCTATAAGGACCCTCCGTCAAGTACTGTGTTCATGTTGTTCAGTGTAGGGTTGCCACTCAGAACCTGAAATATTTGACAGCCTCCCACACAGGACTAGTGCCTCCAAGTGAAGGCTTTTCTCTTACCTGGAGCAAAGACTGGCTCCCTTGGCCCTGCAGGTGGGCGGAGTCTGATGTTTAGGAAACCTTGTTACCTTGTCTCCATGCGACCTACAGAAGTAACTGGTGGTCACATCTATTGGGCTTCAAGTAACCACTGTTCCTTCTGCTCTAGGCCTATAAGTATCTTGAGGAGATGAGGAAAAGACTTCCTTCCGCCAACATGTCATACTATGTGGACCAGCGCACTGTGGACACTGTGCACCAGGGCCTGGGCCTCCTCCCTCCATCTCGTATCATGCCTGAGCGGGTCCGCCACAATAGCATGGAGGACCATAAGGAGGTGTACGAGGAGGTGATAGAAGAGGTGGACAATGACCCCTGATGCCCAGCCGGCCAGCATCCTGCAACCTCACTTAGTCATCAGAAAGGCAGCTGTCTGTTGTTTGTTTGTTTGTTGCTATTGTTTTTAAATTCTGCATTGTAAGCAAGAGCGGTGGGTCATTGGGTCCAGCCACTGTGGCCCAGGAGTTTGGTTCTTAGAAGGAAGACTGCAGGTGTCTACAAGTTGTTCCTTCTGCATTCCTGCCTCTGGGCACTTGGCAGCTCCCATGGGGGGGTTGGTTTACTTCCTTTTAAAGGAGGTAATTTCTTCCCCCCCCCCCATGGTTTCCCAACAACAGACCCAGAAACTTCTAGAACTTTGTGACATGAGCTGCACTTGGTGGCTGGGGACTCTTGTTACTGTTAACTGTGCCTGGAGTTAGCTACTTGATAGTCCCCTGAAAATCCCAGTGCCCCTTGAGACCACAGCAAAGACCACCTGGGGCAGGCCTGAGCCCTAAGAACTGTGCCTTTTTTCACCAAGTAGGATACCAGTCCATGGCTGTTCACATTCCCATGACTCCAAATAAAGTCCATTTTCTCAGCGTTAGTTCTCTCAAAAGGCTGTACTTCTCTCGTGAGGACCTGGGTCAGAGCTAAAGTCTTTGCCAGTAAGAACCACAGAAGCAGCCTGTGTGTCATCTGTAGCCTGTTTATTCTCACAGGAACACAAGTGTTGCACAGCCCATGGGGAGCCAGCAGCTAACATCCCCATCCGAGTATAGTAAAGACTGAGTAGCTGTCTCCTGTCTTTACTCTTGAGGCCCTGCCCATAGAGCCCAAAGTTCTGCTCTCAGGAGGCAGGTCTCGGGCCCCACACCCCAGCCCCAATTCTGTCAAAGGTTGTTGTGTCCCTTGGCACAGACCCCCCAGTATTTTTAGCTGAACGCTTAGCCTGGCCAAGGAATAAGTTAACAGCAGGGGTCAGATTGATAGGAGCCTACTTCATGCACACAGGGACCAGCAGCCTCTCCACATAGAGCCCAGGCGTGTGGACTCTGCTTGTCAGAGGTCTTCCCTTCTTCCAGTGCTGATGGCCCAGGCTCCATTCGGGCCCCTGTGGAGACTCCTCAGGGCTGTGGAGAGGAACTGGACAGGAGCTTGTCTTTGAGTCTCTCCAGAAGCAGCAGAGCCCTTACTGCCAGCTCCCTACAGTCCTCGTCCACATCCTTCTCAGCCACATCTACCAAGGAGAAATAGAGAACGTGTGAGTGACAGGGCAGTGCCAGTTAGTCCACGTCTGGTCCTCCACACTGCTCCTCACGGAGCCCGAGAGGCGTCTCTCTGAGGGATCAGACAGGTCAGGTGCATAGTTCAGGTGCCCAAGCACTGACCTGGATAAAACCAGTCAGAGAATACAACCTGGGAGATCTATCTCACATGACCCTGAGAAGAACCTGGCATTGCCAAAAGATGGCTGACAGCACAGGGAACTTGGGGAATAATGGATGGGACCTTCTGTGACTAACCATCAGAAAGAGCAAAGCAGTAGAAGACACATAGGCCCAGGCCTGCCCACTAGTCCTGTGGAAGCCAGTTTGACCTGTCTCAGGTCAGTCACAAAGCCTGTCAGAAGCTGGGGCTCTGGATATGTCCTTCCCAGTGGGTGAAGTGTCAGAGTCTGCAGCTGACTTTTAAGAGAATATGCAGTGGTTCTAGATGGATGTTTCCAGCATTCCATACCTCCATGAATACCTGTCTGGATTTGACTTGATTTTTTTTTTAAAGATTTATTTATTTTATGTATATATGTACACTATAAGCTGTACAGATGGTTGTGAGCCATCATGTGGTTGCTGGGAATTGAACTCAGGACCTCTGCTTGCTCCAGTCCAAAGATTTATTTATTATTATATGTAAGTACACTGTAGCTGTCTTCAGAAGAGGGCGTCAGATCTCATTACGGATGGCTGTAAGCAACCATGTAGTTGCTGGGATTTGAACTCAGGACCTTTGGAGGAGCAGTCAATGCTCTTAACCTCTGAGCCATCTCTCCAGTCCCCTGGATTTGATTTTAAACAACTCTCAGTATGTAGGCCTGGCTGGCCTAGCACTCACTATGTAGACCAGGCTAGCCCTGAACTCAGAATTCCATCTGTCTCTGCCAAGTACTGAGATTAAATGAGTGTGCTGTTGTGTCTGGCTTTGGATTTGGGAGCCTTCTGAGTTGTCTGTTGAGACCCAGGTAATAATCCCCAAAGAAACAGGGTAACAGTTGTCCTCTGGTTCCCCCACATTTATGTCATCACGCCTCTCAGAGGTGTGGGTCAGACAGGACAGACCCACTCAGACTGGCTGGCCTAGCCCCATCTACTCCAGCCACTCCACATCTGGTGTCCCTGTTCTGGTCCAGACACTAACCTGCCAACCAGGATCTGGCTTCCAGTAGCTCATCTGGCAGGTCCCCCAGCAGCCGCTCTGTGGGTACACTGAGGAGGACAGAGGACACAGCAGACAGCAAGCCCCGGCGCACGTAACTACCAATCAAGAGGGTGGGGAAAGGTGAGGCACGGCTTTGTGAATGAAACCCCAACTAGCCTATGGGAAGGGCCTCCCATACGGATTGAGTCCAGCAGGCCAACTGCAATAAAGCTCATTGCAGCCCTATCTGGGCCTCCTCAGGCAGGACGGACTACTTGTTAGGAAATGTCGGGCATGCTGCCTTGGAGACTATGCTGTGCTTAGCCCCGTGGGCCACTCACATGTCAACGTGGAAGCGAAGGGCCCATACAAACTCCAGCAGGGCCTTACCCATAGGCACAGCCACCTAGAAGTCAGCACAGGGACAGATGGTGAGGGGGTTGCTGTGTTCATTTCCAACACTTGCACCAAAGAAAGGATCCCACCTAGTCAGGGCGCGCCTCTGAGTGGGGAGGCATGCAGTGCCTCATGGAGCTCTGCACAGACTGCCCCTAGGGTCAAAGGCAGGGGACGATGTATTCTGCGGGTCCAGTGCTCCCCACAGGAGCCACGCAGAGCTCAGGTCCTGTCCCGTGAGCACCGGAGATCATCCTTACAACTGCACTGCTGTGAAACTACATGGCAGGGCTTCCAGTCCTCATTTCCAACTCACTGTGGTGTTAACAGCCAGGTACATCAGGGACGCTAAGGTGTGGGTCAGTCTTCCAAGTACCAACTGATCATCTCCTAAAAGGTCGAAGGTCACCAGAGGCCTACAACATAGAGCTGAGTGAATGGGGCAGCCCCAACACCTAATGGTTGGCCAAAAAGAGCCCAGAATGAGCACCATGACAGAAAGCCAAACCCTTGGAGGCTCACATAGTCTTCCTCCCACCTTCACACCCTGGACCAGTGTGGCAAAGGACAAGCCACAAGGGGAAGGCATTTCCAAATGCCTCTACACACCCAGGCACACGCCAGGCCCCGAGTCAAGATTACACTCTACATTGCTGCAGAAATCTCAAAGGCTGAGCATGGGACTAGGCTCAGCTGCAGAGATGGGAGGAGGTAGGCAACGGGTGACCAGCAGGCCAGCAGCATTGACAGCATCTTCATAAATCCAAGATCAAAGAACGCAGTAACGACTATGCCCTCATCACAAAACTCAATAGCAAAGGGACCTTCCAGAATATTCCACACCTTTTAACTCAAGCTTATAAAATAATTCAAGCCCACACTTATACCCTACCGTGTCACAACTACTGTTCACAGGTGTGTCTAAAGCTCCAGAAACCTCACCTGTCAAAGTGCTGAAGGAGGGGGAAGAAGAAGTAGCCAGCCACAGAGCTGAATTCATTGGGGACGCCTGACAGCTCCCGCTGAGGACAGCCCTGTCAAACACACAGCATTAGTCAAGGTGCAATGCTACCACCATCTAGTGAAGTTATGCAGACCCCTTAGGCTTGCCCTGGCCTTCCTGGGTCAAGACCCTGTGGAGAGGACACTTAGTCTCAGGCTACTGTGGTCTGACAGCAAAGAGTTCCAACCCTGCACATCAACCAGGCAGAGCTAGATAGTCCTCACCATGGGATGACCTGTGCACTGTGGCAAACTAAATAGCCTGGTCTCCAGCCCTGAGCTGCACTCAGTATCTCCAGACACCATAGTTCCAGGGTAATTTTTTGTTGTTGTTTCTGATGTGGCACTCATAAGACCTGAATCTTCACTTCTATGTTTTGTTTTGTTTTGAAACTTTTAAAAAAAGATTTATTTATGTATATATGAGTACACTCTAGCTGTCTTCAGACACATCAGAAGAGGGCATCAGCCCCCATTACAGATGGTTGTGAGCCACCATGTGGTTGTTGGGAATTGAACTCAGAACCGCTAGAAGAACAGTCAGTGCTCTTTATCGTTGAGACATCTCTCCAGCCTATTTCCATGTTTTAAAATCGTGTTGGTCTGACGTGATTCAGTTTGTATGTAAGGTCTTGCTGGAAGGAACACCGATACTGGAGCTGATCCTACCTGTGACTGAGTTCCCTTCAGCCAGCCCAGACCTAGAGCTGCGGCAGATCGCACCCTGCGGGTCACAAACCCTTTTGGGTTGCAGATCAGATCCTGCATATCAGGTATTTGCATTACAACTTATACCTGTAGCAAAATTACAGTTGTGAAGTAGCTGAAATGACCTTATGGTTGGAGGTCATGACAACATAGGATCTGAACAGAGTCCTGTTACCTTCGAGAACCTCCGGGTCTTGCTTCTGATCCGCTCCTCCACAACCACCTGCCAGTCAGGAGCAGCGACATTGCCAGTCTGAGAAACGGCTAGTGCTGGTGAACACATGGTGCCAGGAACGGGGGGACCGTGCTGGGAACGTCTCTGCAGGCTCTTTGGCCGAGACAGTGCCTGGGCAGCCAGAACAAGGACCTAGAGAGAAAGATGTCATGAGCAAGGGCTGGAGAAATGGCCAAGAGGTTCGGAGCACTCACTGCCCTGGCTGAGGACTCAGGTTCCCAACACCCACACCTTTTCTGGTTTCCACAGACAACTCATACACATATCACACTAACATACATGCAGACAAAACACCCATATACATAACATAATAACCAAAATGTTGAAAAAAGACTCAGAGTATGTGTCTCAAGGGAAGGATGCTGTTAAAAAAGTAGGTTGGCATCCACAAAGCTCTGCAGCCTGGGATGATACTCAGCCACAGGAAGAATACATTTGGTTTATCCTATAATAGTAAATTTCATGTTGTACAAAAATATACCAATACAAGTGTTATGTAAAATACACATCAGAACTGGTTACGATTGGTTAAGGATGCCCGATGACCTTGTAGAGGACTGGAGTTCAGTTCCCGCCGTCAGTGTTAGATGGCTCTCTACACCTGTAATTCCAACTGCAAGGAATCCAACCCCCTCTTCTGGCCTCACAACACTGCACACTCAGTGCACACAGGCATATGCATGTGAACACAAACCACACAAACAGGGCCAACAAGATGACTCAGGAGGTCACACACACACACACACACACACACACACACACACACTAATAAATAAACCTATTTTAAAGCCACACAAACAAAAGACTTCTCTGCCAGCCTGGTGAGCCTATGATTGGTAGAAAGACCTGCTTCAGTCTCTCATGTTCCAAGAAAGCATGGGGCAATCTTTGGCTACAGTCCATACAGGTCAACCTCCCAATTTAGTGCAGCCTGGGCCTGACAGGGACAGGGGTCTAGGTCACTTACGTCCAGGATGTCCATGCGCTGGCGGAGGCTATAGTTTAGGCCATAGAACTGTGAGGTCAGATACTTGGCTACCTGGGTAGAAAAGGAGAAGCCACTGTGCTAAAGCTCCAAGACTACCCAAGGGCTAATCGGGGCCCAGAATGGGGCCACCAGGGTTTCTGATGCTCCCGGTCTGGCTGGGGTCACCATGCTAGGACATACCTGCTCCGGGTCTGTGACTGTAACAGCTACCAGAGCGCTCTGGCGCAGCTGCTCAAACTCTGCTACACAGGTCTTCTCTTCCAGGTGCAGTAGCACTTTGGCCAGCTCCACACTCACCTGCACAGGGACAGGAGCCAGAACTCTTTCAGCCCCATATTCCCAGCCAGCAATACAGTGCCACCCTCTAAAATCTGGGATACACATGCCACAAAGAGAACTGCCACCCCAGAGTTCCCAACCTCCCCACATTCCCTGACACATCCTCTTACTGCTCACCTCCCGAGTGGCCGTGGGGCTCCTATATACCAGGCCCTCAAGCCCCTTTAGGGACGCCTCCCAGCGTTCCATGTCCTCAGATGTAGTCAAAGCTGCACAGAACCCAGACAAGCCAGTGAGTCTCAGCACTGACTCCAGTATGCAGTGTCAAAATGAGGCCTGGGAGTAGCGTTAGGACAAGGTGAAGTGGGCCAAGCCCAGGTACCCCTCAAAATAAGCTATCGTGGGGTAAGCACAATGGCCTGACCTCAGCGAAGCCCACCTTCCACGCAGTCTCGGATATACAGGGGCTCCTTGCTGCTCTTCAGCTCTCTGTCCCCTGACATGTCATAGGGGATGAACTCATCGTCACTGCAGAAAGACAGACAGACACTGGATCTGTCCATCCCAGCCAGGATTTAGGATTATCTTTTAGGATTATCTGAGGATACTAAAATTCCCTCCCAGGAACCCGACACATTCGGGAAACAACCACGTCGAGAAGGAGCAACACAGCACTGCCTAGGCTCCTGCTTCAGACTGGCAGGAAGGTGAGGAGGATGGGACTAGCACCTTCCTGCATGTAGTCAGCTCGCCCCTACACGTGACCAGAAAGCCACCCTCAGCCAATCCTTGGACCCACAGAGACCAAGGAGCCCCACTCTACCTGTCCAGCTCCGAGTCAGAGCCCTGAGGCTGAGTTGGGGGGACATCACTCTCCACGGCCTTTTCTGGCATCTCTACAGGAGACTCTGTGTCAACAGGAGCTGGGGATGGGCCTCTAGCAAACAAGCAGCAGCCGGGTCACCCAGGATAGCCTTGAGTGCCCCATTTCCCAGAGAGACTTCTATGATTTGCCCAGACAAGCCCCCTTAACTTTTGTCAGAAGGACTCAGGATGGGGACTGGGAATGGAGAGGCCCTCACCGTGACACCGAGGAGCAGTCACCCGCAGGCTCCGGGGTAGCCAAAGCCAGCAACTCACGGCTCATCTCGTCATCTTCATACTGTTGCAGATACACTGGAGTCAGTGATGCCACAGGCTTCTGATGCCACCTCCTCTCTGACGGGCAACCCAAGCCAACCCTCCTCTCATGCCCCCGAACTCATTTCACAGCCTGGCCATCACCTTTTCTGAAGCACCTTCCAAATGCCCACCTCAAGGTGAGCATGGTGCTAGGTGTGTGCATGGTGCTAGGTGTACTGAGACGCTGCATGCTGACACACCCAAGGACAGGACTCAGCAGAGACTACATCTGCGGGCTCATAGTGAAGCCATGCAGGGCCCAACACAGTCAAGGCCTGTACTATCCAACCTGGCAGTGCCCATGCCAATTAGTGGGCCGTAGAGGCTGACTCACCCCACACCCTGCCAGGCAGAGCAGCCCTACTGTCTCCTGGACTCAGAACACCCAGGTCCAGCAGACCAACCCCAAGGCAATGGCTCCTTCTCGCCTGCCTAACCACGCCTGAACACATCACATTCTCACAGACTTGGCCCTGACCCCACACACACCCACTCCCAGCCACTAAGAGCTGGAGTCAGTTAGAGCTGCCCCATGCATGAAGCCTTGGCCCCTGGCATGCCCAGCATAGGATACTCCTCAATCCCAGATCCTGGAAATGTGGGGTCCTAGACGAGCTGCTGTGTCAGCACGGGTACCCCAGGGCCCTGTCGCCAAGAGGACAGAGAGATGACGGCCTACTCACTTGGAATTTCAGGAGAGGCCCCTCAGGGTGGATCCTGGAGCTGATGACCTCGGCCACAATCATGCCCAAGCGGCGCACAGGGGGCAGGCTGCTATCCAGGCGGCACTTCACGCCTGCCATCATGCTGGCCAGCAATTCTTAAAGCACCAAACATGAACCCTGAAGGGTTCGTCAAAGTGTCGGGGGGTGGGGTGTGCCCACACCACAGCCTGCTCACCATCCCGGATGTCCTGCAGCTCCGGCTCCCCGAGGTGTGCCAGGCAGACAAGGATGGCCTTGCTGATGTAACACTGCTGCTCCAGGGGTGTGTGTCGGACAGCACTGCTGCAGCCCCAGGTCTCCAGCAGCTCCTTAAGCACCTGGCAAATTGCAGAGCCTCAGCCTGCTCGGGCAGCGGCTACACCACAGCCACCCGAGTCTCAGGCCAGAGCCTACAGCTGTCCCAAGGGTCTGCGTGTAAGTGAAGCCCGACCCCTGTCCTCCCCATCAGAAGACAGTCCCTCGACTGCCCTTCTCCCCGGATACCACAGGCTCGGAGGGACGAGAGGTGCTTACCTGTATGAGGAGTGGCCGCCGCTGACTGTCTAGAGCCAAGTACCCCAACAGGCTCTGCACCATGGGTGTCTATAACAAAAGTGGGGTCCTGTCTACCAGGCAGAGACTCCTCCCTAGAGGAATGGGATAGAATGGAGCCAAGCTCCAGCCTCCCACAAACAAGAGAGCAGCTCCCATGTCCACCTCTGCACCGCCAGCGCCAGCTGAGACGTTTTATATTCTCCATCTCAACCACACTTCAAGACTCAAACGGGCTGTCTGTCTGATTTCAGACCTTGAGGCCCTTGTGGTAGAGGACACTTTCAGTGTTGGATTTCTCAGCCCAGCTGCATAGCAGCATGCTGCTCACCCCACTACAACTCTCTGGACACCATCCTTTTGGTAAGGCTTCAGAACCTAGAGTCTTACCGTGTGTGTGTGTGTGTGTGTGTGTGTGTGTGTGTGTGTGTGTGTGTGTGTGTGTGTGTGTGTGTGTGTGCGCGCGCGCGCGCGCGCGCCCCCCCCGCAGAATCCAATCCCATAGAGGTAGAGGTCCAAGCGTTTGTAAGCTTCCCTGTGTGGACACTAGAAACTAAGCCAGGGCTCTCCACAGGAACAGTCAACACTCAGTCAGGCACTGAGCCATCTCTCCTTTTTGCAGTTTTTTTATGACAGGGTCTCACTCTGTCGTCCATGCCGGCATCAACCATGGCAGCCTGCCTCCACTGCCTGCTGTTAGGAGAGGCTGAGCCACTGTACCCAGTCTTGACTCATGCATGCTTCCTTTACCTTCCTTATCCCATGACTGAGGTGGCCGATCTCCCTGTCGCCCCTCCTGCTCTTACATGGGACACTGCCGTGGCAGATCCCCAGTTGACCATCCATTTCCTAGCTTAAGCTTCTTGATCTAACAGTGTATGGTAAACTGTTAACTATTCTCTCTGCATGTCTATGTGCACATGTGTGCAAACTGTGGAAGTATATGAATGAAGAAATATGTAGGTTGTTTATGTGTGCGGTCACATGCACATGTGCATGCATACATGTATGTGGAAACCAGAGGTCAACCTCAGGTATCACAACTTAGGAGCCATCTAACTTATTTTCTGAGACAAGGCCTTCCTCTTATGGAGTTCTAGTTGTCCTACAACTTGCTATGTAGACCAGGCTGGCCTGGAACTTACAGATCCACCTGCCTCTGCCTTCCACGCTCAATGGTAAATGGTAGTGGCCCTAATAGGCTCATATATTTTAATACGTGGTCCCTAGTTGGTATAACTGTTTGGGAAGCATGTGGCCTTGTTGAAAGAAGTGTTTCACTAAGGGACTGGCTTTGAGGTCTCTAAAGACTCCATTCTTGGTATCTTCCTCCTTCTCTCTGCCTCCTACTTCAATATCAAGATACAAGCTCTCAGCTGTTGCCAAACCCATGTCTTAGCTCCGCCATCACAGACTCTAATCAACCCTCTGAAACCATAAGCCCACATGAAACGCTGACTTTTATGAAGTTGCCTTGGCCATGGTGTCCCTCCAACCTTGGTTTTTCAAGACAGGGTTTCTCTGTATAGCACTGGCTGCCCTGGAACTTGCTCTGTAGACCAGGCTAGCCTTGGACTTATAGAGATCCACTTGCTTCTGCCTCCTGAGTGCTGGGATTAAAAGTATGCACCACCATTCCTGGCTTGGAAATAGGGTCTCAGACCTGGGACTCCCCAGTTTAGCTGGGCTGGCCAGCCAGTGAGCACCAGATATACATCTGCCTCTGCCTCTCCAGCCAAGGTGACAGGCACGTGCCACCATGTCCAACTTTTTATGCAGATTCTGGGAGGTTTAAACTCAGTCTCCTTGACTGTATGTCAAGAACTACGTGAACTAAGCTATCTCCCTAATCTCAGAAGATGCCCTCTTTCCCACCTGTCTCTGTCTCCACAGCCTTGTCATCCATGAATGACTACACGAAGTTCATTCTAGCATCTCAAGTTCTTGTTTGTGGCATTCTCCCATTGCCTGGCTTGTGACAGCTGAGAACAGAGCGCTGGACTCAGGGACAGACAGCGTGGCTGCTCTTTCATCAGGGGTCTGTGGGGATCATCTCTGCCTTCATTTAATTTCTGTGCGCTACCCCCCTGCCCTCTTGAAGGATGGCCATATTATTAAAGTGACTCCATCCCTGCACCTGCACCTGCACCTACACCTACACCTGCACCTGCACCTGCACACTGCTGCTGCACCTGCACCTGCACCTGCACACTGCTGCTGCACTGCCAGCTCAGGTTACTGGGAGGACTCTGCACAAGTGTCCCTGCATGCAGTAGGTAGGTAGGAGTTACTTCAGTTTCACCTTGTCTCCTCACATCTTGATCCTTCGCACAGGAACCAGAGAGAGTCCATCTCTCCTCAGATTCTCCACTCCTCCACCCAATGGCCTGGTCTTACCCACTGTCCTCTTGCTCTCTGGCCACCAGGGGGACCCAATACCAGCTCAGGCCAATCTGAACAGTCAACCAGCTAGCTCTCTGGATTCCAGGTCTCAGAGACCTCTGGCCTATCCTGTCAAATCCTCTGAGCCAGGCCTCCTCCTCCAAGCCATACTCCTGTTATGCATGCCTCTTGGTGTCAACGCCAAGAGATTAAAAGCATGTGTAAAAGCATGTGCCACCAAGCCAGGTCCCTTCCACCCCCCCCCCTTTTTTTTGAGACAGGGTTTTTCTGTGTAGCCTTGGCTGTCCTGGAAGTCACTTTGTAGACCACGCTGGCCTTGAACTCAGAAATCCGCCTGCCTCTGCCTCCCAAGGGCTGGGATTAAAGGAGTGCGCCACCATGCCCGGCTCCTTCCCCCATTTTTAACAACAGTTCTTGAGACTCGGAAAGCACATATTCCCCACCCCGTCCCGGCATTCTCACCATCCAGGCATTCTCACCGTGTGCTGGTACTGCAGGAGCAGGAGCTTGCGGGTAACCACAAACCGCGCTTTCTTATTCTTCACCACCAGGTTCCCTAGTAGTCGTGACAGGACTTCAGGCCTGGGAGGCAGGGGCAGAAGGGACCTGAATCACAAGTCAGCCTTAAAAGACAAGGAAAACAAAGAGTATGGTGCCCTGTGCCCTGCCATCCACTCAATCTGTCTAGGCTAGCCCCTCTACAACCTAAGTTGGTCCTTAATCTTTCTTCTTCCCAGAATAAACGTGAACATCCATGGGAGGCCTGACCCCATCAGAGCTGAGAGGATCAACCCAACAAGGTGGGGGTGGGCACAACTAACAGCCAGCCTGGAAAGGCAATGGTGAGAGGTGAGCTGCCCCAACGGCATAGAGCATGGGCTCTAATGCGGCACCCAGGAGAGCAGCAGAGGGAACAGCAGCAGCAATGCTGGAGTCTACCCTGCAGGCCCCCTGCTTACCTGGGAGCAGCCTCTACAAGTCCTGTCAGCACAGCCTCCACTGCCCGGTCAGGCACCTGCTCCACCAGGCGCCAGCACACCCGCTGCCACAGACAGCTGTCCTGGGTGAGCACTGTCAGCTGGGGCACCAGCACACTCAGGATCTCTCCTGAGGGGACACAGAGGCCCTGGGCTTCAGGACCCACCCTCAGCGTGGGAGGGAGGGAGGGAGACCAACAGGGGCACCCAGTGCCCACAGCCCCACAGGTTCACAGACATGGGTAAGCCCAAGACAACATCAGCAGACCCAGGGTCCGACCCAAATGAGGCGATCCCACTGAAGGTAAGCATCGACTTACATGTCAATGTATGGGACATAAAGTGACCCTCACCCTCCTCTAAAGATGGGAAGGTGTCATGGACTACTCACTCTTTCGGCCCTGGATGCAGACCTTCCCAAGAACTCGAGATACGAAGGAGACAGAGCAGTCTAGGCCATCTAAAATGGAAAGCAAGACAAGACTACAAAACAGGTAGGCAGGAAAAACGCTGAGGACATCTGACTGTACATGGCAACCTCATGTTTAGTGGCCAAGTAAGCTGTAGAAACAGATATGCATGTCAATCTAACATGAGGAGAAACCTAGACAGAGCTGTTTTTAACTTGAAAATCCAGTAATATGTGCTTTAAAAGTGTCACACGCAAGCTGAACGCTGGTAGCACATGCCTTTAGCCCCAGAACTTGGTTGACAGAGACAGGTGGATTTCTGAGTTCATCGCCAGCCTGGTCTACAGAATGGGTTCTAGGAGAGAGGCTACCCAGAGAAACCCCATCTCAGAAACCAATTAAATGAAAACAAAACATTATCATCTCAACAATGCCAATGATCCTCCTACATCACTGAGGAGGCGCCAGACAGGACCTGGCCTAGGAGTCAAGTACTGAGGCAGAACTGGGCTCTGGGCAGGGTATAGACATCAGCAGCCACTGCCCACAAGGCCCTCCCTCCTTGGCAACAGGGCCCTGGGGTACCCGTGCTGACACAGCAGCTCGTCTAGGACCCCACATTTCCAGGATCTAGGATTGAGGAGTATCCTATGCTGGGCATGCCAGGGGCCAAGGCTTCATGCATGGGGCAGCTCTAACTGACTCCAGCTCTTAGTGGCTGGGAGTGGGTGTGGGTGTGTGTGGGGACAGGGCCAAGTCTGTGAGAATGTGATGTGTTCTGGCGTGGCAAAGAAGGAGCCATGAGAAGGGCAAGAACAGCGAGCAGATGGAATGGCAGCCTCCCAGCAGCAGAGCTGAGATGATGGTGCCTTCCAAAACACAGTCATGGAGCCAGACACACCATGACAGAGGGATGGGAGCAGGCTTCAAGGACAGAATCCAAGTGCCACTAAGAATAGAGTGAGACCCTGACTGTCTCAAAAACAAGACAAAGCAAAACAGATCAGAAAGTAGTTTCTGTAAGAAACTAGGGAAGACAGAGGCTTGGGCCAGTTTGGGGCTATGCCAAAACTCCAAGGGACCAGCTTCCTCTGAGGTCACATGGGTAAAGGACACAGGAGCCCTCAGGGTGCCGGGCTGAGCCCATGGAAGCAAGCCAAAGTGAAAACTTAGCTAGGAGCAGACTGAGAGAAAGCAGCCAGAGTAGCTCCCGTTAGACCAGAGTGTGCATGTGACAGGCACGAGAAGGAAGGCGGGGACACTTCAGGAAGAGGCACAGGCTCATCGGTCTCTCTGGCCTGTATCTGACAATCCAGGAATCACGGTGGCCCTTCCCCAATTCCCACTCTTGGGATATGTACCAGGGAGAGCCAGTTGTCATGACCCAGAAAAGGCAGAGCTAACCTTGGACGCCTACAGGGTGGTCTCTAGAGATCTGTGAGTGACAGCAGTCGCCATAGTGCCAGACACACATGTGAAAAGCACCTGCCCTCAGAGCCAACAGTCAACACTGGAAACCACACCAAAGACACATAGATGAGCAGGCTCACATAAGCACAGACCTGGACCTCAGCACACAAGGATGCTTCTCAGAAATACAAGCAACTGGGCAGAGAAAGCAGCCTAAGTCTGGTGACTTTGCCTAACACCCAGTTAAGAACCAAAGGATACTAGGGTCAAAGCCAACTCCCCAAGATCACAACCCAAAAGAGATGAGAGGGTCTGAAGCAGGACAGCCTCTAACCTGCCTGACGCCACATTTCTGACACTTAAGGCCCCGCCACATTTCTGAGAAGAGAAGGGAGAAGATAGAGGCCATGAGAGATGTCGAGGCAGGGTGCTCACCTTGGAGAAAGTTCACAACTGCCTTTAGTGCCTGCACAACCTCCTGGCCAAGCAGAGGGAAGTAGTTCTGGGGGAAGAACTGGGTCAGGTTGTCCCGCTGGAGACAGTTGCCCAGGAGATCAGGTAAGCCCACAACCTTGCTGAGCAGCGTCTCCTGGAACAGGGGAAAGCTGGGCTTTGTCTGTGGCCGACACTGCTCCTCCATTAGAGCAGCCACTCTGCCCGTGCTCAGAAATGTGTCCAGCAGCTGAGCCATCTTCATCAGACGGAAGCTAGGGCTAAAGAATACCAAGTGTATTGGGCAGAGCCCTTAACCCCCCACCCCCCTCTGCCTAGTGTTGCCTTCTGGCCATAAAGAATCAGTCCCAGGCTAAGGAGATGGCTCAGTGGTAAAATAAGCCCTGCAAACATGATCCACGTTTTAAAAATCCAGTAGTGGCGCATGCTCAGCACTCAGAAAGCAGAGGCAGGTGAGTCTTGAGTTCGAGGCCAGCCTGCTCCACAGAGCAAGTTCCAGGACAGTAAGGTTCACAAAGAGAAACCCTGTCTCAAACAACAGCAGCAATAACAACAGAGCCAGGGGAGACAAGCACAGTAGCACACAGCTTAATACCAGCATGCAGGAGGCAGAGGCAGGAGGGTCTCCATGACTTACAAGTCTATTCAGTGAGTTACAGGGATAGTCAGGGCTGTTTGCTGAGACCCTGTCTCAACTCTCTCAGCCCCACAGCCCCCCCAAAAAAGCCAGGTGAGGTGACAATATCATGAAGTCCCAGCCCTAGGTATACAGAGGCAAGTGAATGCCTGAGATTCCATGGCCAGACAGCCTAACCTAGCTGACAACCTTCCAACAGATGAGAGACCCCATTTCAAAAACCAAGAAGTTGAGCATGGTGGCATTCTGGAGGCAGAGGGTAGAGAATCTTTATGAGTTCAAGGCCAGGACAGCCAGAGCTGTCAAAAGCACCAAAAAACAAAACGAAACACACAAGAAAGAATTAGTCCCAACTACTTCCTAAGGATTTACATTTGCCTATCAGCTGGAAAGCTCTTCTCTTCCCCTGCTGAACAGCCAGTTACTCATAGGATGTCCCCGATCCTGCACAGATAGACACCAGGCCTTCCCCTGTTCTGGCCTGTTGGCACAAGTCTTTTTCTTTTCTTTCTTTCTTTCTTTTTTTTTTTAAGTTTTGATATTTTATGTGTGGGTGTTTTGCCTGTATACTACATGCACGAAGAACCTATGAAATCAGAACAGGGTGTCAGATCCTCTGGAACTGGAGTTGCACTGAGTTGTGAGCAGCCATGTGGGTGCTGGGAACTGAACCCAGTCCTCTGGGAAAGCAGCCAGTGCTCTTAAGCACTGAACCATCTCTCCACCCCCACACCCCAGCAGTTTATAAAACCCCAGCTTCTCACAGCCACAGATCCTTCCAAGGACTGCCATTCAACCGGATGTGGGACCTGGGTACACAGGGATCCATAGCAGCAATGTGGTAGATAAACATTTAAAACCTGACATGTTAGCCGGGCGGTGGTGGCACACGCCTTTAATCCCAGCACTTGGGAGGCAGAGCCAGGTGGATTTCTGAGTTCGAGACCAGCCTGGTCTACAGAGTGAGTTCCAGGACAGCCAGGGCTACACAGAGAAACCTGTCTCGAAAAACAAAAACAAACAAACAAACAAACAAAAAAACCCTGAAATGTCCTGATGATCCTGAAAGTGCCACAGAATAAAGAATGGGCCCAGTAGAAGACAACAAGTGACCTTTAGGGCATCAGCTAGGGACAGTGGAGACTCTCTGAGTGCTGATCTGCAAGGAACCCTATTCTTCCTCCCAGCCTTCAACAAGAAGGAGTGAGGCCAGGCTAAGATGCAGGGTCCTTCCCCTTACAGTTTTAAGGTGTTGGGAACCTTCTCAGAACTTGGGCGCCCTGTTGCTCACTAACTGCTCACCCAGCAGTGCTCTCAATGGCTTCCATCAGCACCAGGAAGGCTTGGTCTGGAGGGCCATCCAGGAAGAAGCTCTCCCAAAGCCGCTCCAGCTGGCCACCGGGGGACAGCTCCAGCCAACCTGGGCTCAGCTTGCTGACCAGACATCTAAGGACGGCTGAGAAGTGGACAGTGGCAAACTCCTCCTTCTCCTCAGGAAGAACTGGATCCTCGGTTCCACCGAGGTATCGTTTCAGAGTCCCCAGGGTAGAAAGGATATGGCCAGCATCCTCTGAGGATGAAAGGATGTGAATGGCTTCCTGGACGGTGAGCCGGACAGCAGACAGGGCTGGGTCCATCCTGCAGAACAGGGCTGAGGGTCCGAGAAAAGCATGTTAGAGTGTCAAGAATTCTTCCCATGGCACCCACGATGTTAAGGGAGGAAACAGTTGGGCCGGTTCCAAATCTCAGGCCCCACCCCCCTACACACACGCACTTACTTCTGCGCTTCCAGGCGCTTCACTCACAATCTCACTCACGCTCTCCCGTCCTTCTTCCGGGTTTCCCGCCTGCCCGATGATCTGACAGAGCTTCAGTCCCGGACTGCACCGGTGCACTGTGGCTGTCTCCTCTGTCAAACCCACTGATAGTTGGATGAGTGAGTGGCTTGCCAGGGTGCAATAACTAAAACTCCTCCTCCGTCTGCAGCTCCAGGTTAGCACCCAGCCCCCTAAACACGAGGCCTTCGGCTCGTATGGGAACTGGCCATGCTGCAAGGCAGGACACTGCAGCCCCGACTGGACCAACCACTCCTACAGGGTTCCTCTGGCCAGCATGCTTCAGAGCCGAGGCCACATGCTCCCTCTTGCGCGCCGCTGATTCGCCACGGCACCAGGACCACGCGCCAGATTCAGTGTCAGCTGAGGGCAGCTGTGAATTCGAGTCGCAGAGCTCACGTGAAACCTGCACGGATATTTAGAATTTCTGGGGCTGATACAAACGCGTGGCTAGGGACGAATCAGCGGCGCGCCAACGCGCTGATGACCGCAGCATCTGCGCCTGCGCAAGAGGAGGAAGAGGCGTGGCCTAAGAGCCTACGGTGGGCAAGGCCTGAGGGCAGGACTCCGGTAGGCGTGTCCGCTCTATTGGTCCCCTGGTGACTGCTGTCTCTGTTTTCCTTAATTCTGGAGAGACTTTCCCCAGCACATTACCCCACTATGCTGCCTTGGGTCGGATGACTTTCCACTCTAGAGCACTAATCAACTCTCTAGGCGCCCTGAGGGAAACAGAATAAGGAAGCCAGGAACAGCGGATATGGCCAAGTTGTAATGCGGATGCGCTGATGTATTTGGTGGTACACAAGGGTGCACGTTTACTGCGAACACGCAAACTGCGTCTAAACTGCCCTAAATGAAACACCACTAGCTGAGTAAACACCCAGGGATCCTGACTGTCGTCTGAACTTAGCAGTGTGAAACATTCCATCATGGCAGAACTTTTCTTGACCATCCTGATCTGGAAGATACATTGAGGGAGCAACATTTCAGCGGAACTGGGTGTGGGTGGAAATCTGAGCAAGCTGTATTCATTCAACATCATCAAGCAAAATTACCCTTCCTGAGCAGGAAATGAGCCCACTCAAGGCTTAGCAGTTAGCAGAGCATACCAGGGGCCAGAGCGATTATCTTAGAGGTTAAATTACGTGTGGCTCTTGCCAAGGTCCCAAGTTCAGTTCCCAGCATCCATGGAAGTGTTACCGATCAGCCAGCCAGGATCTCTACACAAATAAAAACTGGGGTTAGTCAAAGAGAAGGTCTTCAAATGGTAGCTTTCTTTTTTTTTTTTTTTTCTCCATGTTTGGCCTCAGTGAGAGATGGCAGATGACTCCCCTAGTATTAGGGGACTGGAGGCATTGGGACCCTTAGCCCTAAAAGTATTCTAGCTCTTACGTAGGTCAGGAATCCTTGGCTCTTTCCTGTGGCTGGTGCAGCTTCCACTAAGCAGATTTGGTGATTGTAGGGACTCTTCAGCCCTACAGCTTTACAATTTTTGTGTAGACCTTCGCTCTTAATGACAGCCAGTGTTAAAATTCTTGGCCTAGGGTTGAGACCTCTTGGCTCTCTGGAACTCATCTGGCATCCAAGGCTATGCCATCTCTTCTCTGGTTTAGTCAATTATCCTCATTCAGTCTCAGTTTCTGCACTCCCCTGATGCCTTGGCTACTGCTTCCTCAGCTATGACAAAACTGACTGTCCTGTCCCTTTTGTAGCTTGGCCTGCCAATTGCTCAGCTGTCTCTGCCACCTCTTTTTTTTTCATGATAACAGCTTAGCCCACATTACTGAGAGTAGGCAAGCAAACCCTGGAGAGGAGCCTTTTACTGTACCTAAAGCTGCAACAAAAGGGAGGAGATGAGGAAAGTCTCTCCCAGAGGGAGTCAAAGCGGCTGCCTTCAAATCCTGAAAAGGGGCACTTCCTCTGCTAACAGTCTTTGCACCAGCCTCTGTAGTTCCTCAGCTAGGCCACCAGAGGACGTGTTCTTCTCAACCTGGTCGAAATGGTTGCAAAAAGCCTTGGGGCTGTATCTTCCAGACCTGAAGCAATTTGCAACCTTGTAGTTTTCTCAAGGCCCTCAGAGTTTCCTGGATAGTCAGAGCTGGCATTAGGGCAGGCCAGGAGTTGTTGACTGGCAATTCTTTTGCTAAAGCCATCCAGAATGGAAAACCTAGCAGTTGCTAGTTAAGAGCTCGTGTCACCTCAGCACCCAATATTTTTGCTTATTTTTCTGGAAATGAATACCAGAGTGCTTACAATAATAAATGTTAACAGTGCTTAGCCCCTGGCCAGTGTTCAGGCGGAGATGGGTGTCCTTATTTGTTTTAGAACAAAGGGGTGTTAGGAGGATCCAGTCTTCACTTAAAAGTAAAGGTACAGGGCTGGTGAGATGGCTCAGCGGTTAAGAGCACTGACTGTTCTTCCAAAGGTCCTGAGTTCAAATCCCAGCAACCACATGGTGGCTCACAGCCATCTGTAATGAGATCTGGTGCCGTCTTCTGGGGTGTCTGAAGACAGCTACAGTGTACTTACATATATTACATTATTTATTAATAAACAAGTTTTTTTTTAAAGTAAAGGTGCTCCGCTGGCAAGCTTGATCCCCTAAGTTCAGTCTTCAGGGCTCACTTGGTGGAAAAAGAGAACCAACTCCTCAAAGTTGTCCTCTGCCCTTCACAAGCACACACACTCATTGCTCCCACAACCACACACAAACAAGAAATGAATGTAATGGTAATTGTTCTTCAAAAAGACTAGACCTGGGAGCTGGGGAGAAGGTTTACTAGGCAAAGTGTTTGATGTACAAACATGAAGATCTGAGTTCAAATCCCCAGAACCCAATATCAAAGCCAAGTGAAGAGGCATGCATCTGTGTTGCCAAGGAGATGTAAACAAAGTCTACCCCCCTCCTTTTACAGTACTGATGATAAATAAGCTGAAGTACATTTCCACCAAAGTTGACTCTGAGGAATCAGTGAGTTTATTAGGCTTACTGACAGAGCAATGGGTGAGGGGGTATAGGCAGTAGCAGAGGTGACCTTAAAGCAGTCACACTGGAAGGTCTGCCCCCCAACAGACCCCCATGACTGTGTAGATAGAACCCTTCCCTAATTTTTTCATATCTCTATACTCTGTCCCTTCTCTGAGTCCCCCATGGCTACAATGAACTAGGGCAGACTTGCATATAACTGATTGGGAGGAGGCTGGATACTCAAGTGAGTATCCCCTGGCCCTCTCTGTCCTTCCTCTATGAGGTATCACCAAGTCCCGGGCATGATGGTCATTTCCAAGTTGATGGTGACAGATGTCTTGGAGGATAGTCCTGCACAACAATCTGTGACCCCAGAATCAGAACAGGGGTGTAAGAGAATAGTGTGTGGAGAAGAGCCTGCCAGGTAGCCAGTGAACCCGAGAACTAGTGAGGTGCTGTTTCAAAATAAAATGAGGAGGTGGAGACCTGAGTAAGGCATGCGACTTAAATGTGTGGTGTCTACACATGAGCCTGTGAGTAAAACACACACAGAATAAATAAATAAATAATAAAGGTCAACACTGGGTTCAGTCCAGAGAACAGACAGTAAGAAACCACTCAAATAGAGTTGTCAGAACACATGTGGGGCGCTGTAGAAGTGAAGGGGGTATCTCCTGATGTAACCAAGACTTGAGAGTGGGGTGTGGGAGCCCCAGCATGAGACATTCCTGAATCTCCATCCCTAAACTGCAACTCCATTACCTCTTGACCCGTCCATTTTCCTGAAGTTCACCCTCCAGGACTTCCCAGTGAAGGTAGGGTTGGGGATACGTTTCTGGAGTCTCAGTACCTACAAAGGCCTATACTCTTTGCTCTTGAGTTATTCACATGAAATAGATGCACTATTTTATCTTTTTGCCATTGTTTTTTTAGTTATTTTTGTGGTGCCATGGATCAAATTCCGGATCAGCATAAATGATAAAGTCAGCTGTCCCCTTGGAATTGTCCCAGTCTCCTGAACCAACAGTTTTTCTCCCTGGATACTTTTGTGGCTTTTTTCCTCTGTCTGTGATGTTCTGATGTTTGACCAAAGGAGCTTTAATGGCAGCAGCCAGCCTCTGGGATGACACTCTCAGTGGCCTGTCCTCTGGGAAGACACTATGGCTCCTGTCATCTTGGAAATGCTAATGCTTTTGTTGGTGACACTTTCCTGAGTTGTTCTTATTACTACAAACTAGGCTTCTTCAAACAACAGAACATTATTTTCTCACAGCTCTGGGGGTCAGAGTCTGAACCCAAAGCAGCATGCTACTGCAGAAGTTTCTTCTGGTTTCCAGAGGCTCCAGGTGTGGCCCGCCCCAGCAGCATTGTTCCCATCTCGGCCACCGACTTCATTGGGCCTCTTCCTTGGTGTCCTCTCTGCCCCTATCAGGATGCTTGCTGTTGAGTGCAGGGCTATCTGGGTACTCCAGGGTTACTTTATCTTAAGATGTTGCCTGGACGTTTTTCCCCATAAGGCTATATTCACAGGTCCTGGAGCAGAACTTGGATCAATTTCCTCAGGGACCCTCATTCATCCCCCTGCACAGCCTGTAACCAAAAGCCAGGCAGGGAAAGTCAGGTATGTCTAGCTTGATTTCAACATTACATAATACATTTATCAAAATATCATATTAACTCAAAACATGTGCAATTTGTGGGACTGAGAGAGAGAGAAAGAGAGAGAGAGAGAGAGAGAGAGAGAGAGAGAGAGAGAGAGAGAGAGAGAGAGCAAACACCTATAGTCCTAGCTGAGGACTGAGATAGATCATTTAACCCAGGAGTCCAAGACCAGCATGAGCAACACAGCAAGATCCTTTTCCAGGGAAGAAAAACATAGCTAATTTTAATTTAAGTTATCCCATTCTAGAATAAGATAAAGTGAAATTCAGTCTCATTTCTAAGAGGGATTCCTTCTCCAAGGCAGTGAGACAGGACTCATAAGACATGGCTGCATGTGGCTGGAATCCTGGGCACCAGTGCACAGCTGGCTTGGACAACTTCCTGACCATGCTCAACCCCTGTCCTGCTCTGACTTCTTGGTGGGAACTCCAGTCTAGGTGCTGCTGTTAGAGCCATTATCAGCTCCTGTCTGCCTCTGAGCCAAGCAAAGCCCTGAGCACATCCACTAGAACAATTTCCCAAAGAAGCTGTTTGTGCCTGTTTGAAGCTCGTTTCCCTGGGAACCTCGGGTTCCCAAAGCCCACTGGATTGAAGGCAGATGCCTTTCATTAAGGTGGCAGGAAGAACCTGACACTCAGCCAGGACAGAAAGAAGAAACCCAGTCACATGGTGGGCTTCAAGGAGCAGGGATACGAGACAGACTCAAGGGACCAAGGGACGAACATCAGCTTCTGCCTCTGTGTGTCCCAGCATGAGGTGCTTGAAGAAGAAGACCCTGCTTTTTCTCCTCATTTTTGTGTCCCTGAATGTACACAGGACTCCGTCACAGGAAGCTCACCCAGCCAGGCAAAGAAAGCCATTTTTTGAGAGGCTCCGTCGACTAGAAGAGCAGGTAGGTGTACTACACTTGGGGAATTGGTTTTATAATACCAGGAGCAGGTAAAGAATGGATGTCATGGAGTCCGATGCTCTCTGTGATCCAGGTACACAGAGAGCACTTGGTTTGCTCTCCTTGTTGGAAGCCAACGATATTCTCACCTGTTTTTAGAAACTAGGCAAGCGTTTGCTAGGCTCTGCTCTGAAGTCCAACTAGACAGTGTGTGTGTGCGTGTGTGTGTGTGTGTGTGTGTGTGTGTGTGTGTGTGTGTGTGAAGATGCAGGAGACCTGAAGAGGTGTCTAGAAGACCCAAAGAACACAGCCTGGGTAGCGACTGTGCAGGACAGTATTCATAGTTGTGGGAGCTGTGAGGGCACTGGTCTATTTCAAAGCAGAACATATGCTCTGTCCCAAGGATTCCGCAGGGGTCTGTAGACAGTTGCCCACCCCAAGCACGTCCTGTACTGATCCTGGTACAGCCAGACATGGTGGAGTGTACCAGTAATTCCAGCACTTAGGCTCAAGTAAGAGTATTGCTATGAGTTTGAGGCTAGCCTGAATGAGGACATGGTGAGTTCCAAGCCACCCTGTGCTACTGACTGAAACTCTGTCTCAAAACAAGCAAACAAACAAACAAACAAAACAACAACAGCAACAACAACAGGGCCAGAGAGATGGCTCAGTGGTTAAGAGTTCTTGCTGCTCTTGCAGAAGACCCAGGTTCAATTCTCAGCACGCCTTTGGCAGCTCACAATCATGTGTAATGCCAGCTCTCACTCCTCTGAGTACTGCATGCACATGACACACAGATACACAAGCAGGCAAAGCATCCACACACATAGAATGAAATAGAACTTAAACCCAAACAGCAACAACAAAGACTGAAAAGGCAACAGCTGTAGCTCAGCAGCACGGGGCTTCCTTGCCTAGAATGTACAAGATCCTAGATACAGTCCCCAGAGCTGGAAAACCATAAATAAGTATAAATAAATGCATACATACATACACGCGCTCTGAGCTGGAGAAATAGTTCAGCAACCAGGAGCACTAGGTACTTGGAGAGGATCCAGGTCCATTCTCAGCACCCACGTGATGGCTCACAACCTATTCATAACCCTAGTTCAAGCACCTCCAAAGACACGGTACACACATGGTGCACATACGTTCATGCAGGCAAAACACTCATACATATAAAATTAAATACATCTAAAAAACTTTTTTTTATGAGACATGGTTTTCCTGTGTCGCCATGGATACCTTGGAACTTGCTCTGTAGATCGGGCTGCCCTCGAAGTCACAGAGACCCTCCTCCCCTGTCTCTACCACCACCCAGCTCAATCTAAAATATTTTTCAGTGCACTCATACAGCCTGTCCTGCAGTCCCCTCTGAACACAAAGGTAGCCCCGAGGATCACAGTAGCAAGATGTCTTCCAGAGTGTTGGGACCAGAGAGGATCATCACTAGGGTCATGGGTCTGGAGCCCACATTTTACACTGTGCAGCTATGGGGCCTGAGGACAGTTACCTGCTTTGTACCTGGCCCTTTGGGACTAGTCATGATAATCTCCACACATGTCCTAGCATGGTGACAAGGATCAAATTGTTCAATTTATAAACAGAACCATCCATAGACTTGGATGTAGATAGAATAGATACTTCTGAAGTATTCTTAGGGTAGCCTCAGCCTAACCCCATAAGAGCTGTGTTCTCTTTACAGTTTCAGAGATTCCAACAGGTGACCTTAACACACCTTCAGAACATTGCCAACAACTACAATGTTTACCACAATATGGATGTTCGCTTCCAGAGCCTGGTGGAACAGAGCCAAGCCGTAGCTCTAGCGATGAATCAGTCTCAAGCTGCCATACAAGGAGATGTGGCCCATTTAAAGACCTGGTATAGGAAGAGCCAGCGAAGGAGCCAGAAGGTAGATGCCCGACTTCAAGCCTTGGACCTCTCCCTGAGCACAAAGAGCAGGCAGTGGGTAGAGAAGGAAGGGGAGCAAAAGGCACAGAGGGAGGCTATTGCAAGCCTGGCCCTAAGCGTTCAGGCACTACAGGATGCACTGGCCAGCCTTACACAGCAAGTCCACAGCCAGGGTGCCAGGCTTGCTGCTCTGGAGGGACAGACACAGAGGGCCTCCTCTGGTACTGTGGCCCTGGGGTTGACCACAGCCCCCAACCCCACCCAGCTTGCTCAGCGAGGCCCAGGATCCTTGCAACTGTGGAGGGACCGCCAGGTAGCCAAGTCTTCACCCCAACACAGGAGTTCCCCTCATGACGTCACTGTCCACGTTCAGGAGATGCAGAAGTTCCAAACCCCAAGCAGTCATCAAGCAGCCCCACCAAGGACCTACCAAGGACCAGGAAACAGTAAGTGACACAAACCTGTCACCTCCCTATCAAGTTCCAGGTTTCCCTAGCAGTGTCTGAGGTTATAATGTCATTCCTGACACCTGTCACCCCAAAATCTCTTTCCCCCAAGGGCCACATACCTAACACCATAAGAGAGAATGGCCTCCAGCAGGTCAGGCTGCATAGCAGAAGGGCCTCTATTGAAGTGACTGAACCAGGAGCCTCAGGATGAGTCTTGCTTCCTATTAACACTACTGTGACTTGGGAAGCCAAAGAGAGATAGTTGAGTTTGCGTTTGTGCAGGAGTCCAACACCGGCCTAGAACAAGGGCAGAACTGATCGGTGCATTGTTTGGCACAAAACAGTGACTTTCACACTCCCAACCACACTTCCCTGCCTCCTGAATTCCCCTTGGCTGAGTTCCTCACTTTCGTCTTATCTAGCATAGTCCCCACCCCAAATCCTCCCGGGGCTTGGGATGCATGCTCTTTCCTGAGCCTGGGCTCGGTCACAGAGTTGATATTTCAGTGTAAAATAAACTAAAAAGTGCTCAGGGAGGTACCAGGTACCAGCTGTGGCATAGGGAAGAGAGGGGCCGAGTGCTGCCTATTTACTTGAGTGAGATTCACTGATAAGTACTAAAGGAACCTCAGACTGAAAACGATTTATTTCCTATAGAATAACCCTAGATTATCTGGCTGATAATAGTCATCGGAGGCTAGAGAGGAAGGCAGGAGAGCCAGAGCTGGATGACACCCGAGGACAGAGGCAGAAAATAAGAGGGTGGACTGTGGAACCAGGGGGTAGACGGGAGCCAAGGCCTTCAGGACTACCACTTCCAAACACAAGGAGGCGCTGGAGGAAACTGACCACGGAACACTGGGTCTTGAACCCTGGGAGAGCAGGTTCAGGTTTATGCCCTCCAAAAGAAAGCTGGTTTACATCAATAAACCCATAGCAAAGTCATAGCAGCCACAGAGAGCATACACAAAGGCTTCCCTGGTCTCGAGGTGCTTCAGAGACAGACAGATAGACACAGAGGATTCATCGACTCCCTGAGAAGTTATTCTCAGTTCTCACCTGTGCAGAAGAAGGGTTCAAATCTTGAGTGCAGAAAGGGTGCTGCAAGCACTCTCCGGAGACCTTGGGGTCACGCTGTAGATGAGAGCAAAGGGCAGGCCTGCAGCAGGATGCTTCTGATCTGCCTCATGCTCAGAGCTGACTCTCTTCCCTCTGTTTCCAGTTTGCAACACGGACCCAGTGCTGATTTTCCCCAACACCTCCACCGAAAATGTGATCTTCCTTAGCCCTGGCTTCCTCATGCCCCTACGAGCCCTGTCCTTCTGCAGTTGGGTCCGAATGGCCACCAGCCACCTGGGCACCCTCCTTTCCTATGCCACCAAAGACAATGACAACAAGTTAGTACTGCATGGCCGAAACTCCCTGGTCCCTGGTTCCATCCACTTTGTGATTGGGGACCCAGACTTCAGGGAACTGTCCCTGAAACCACTCCTGGATGGCCAGTGGCACCACATTTGTATCATCTGGACATCCGTGGAGGGCAAGTACTGGCTCCACATAGACCGAAGGTTAGTAGCCACCGGCTCCCGCTTCAGAGAGGGCTATGAGATCCCTCCCGGAGGGTCGCTTGTGCTGGGCCAGGAACAAGACACTGTGGGGGGCGAGTTTGACAGCTCTGAGGCCTTCGTAGGGAGCATATCTGGCTTGGCCATCTGGGACCGGGCACTGCTCCCTAGAGAAGTTGCAAACTTGGCCTCTGGAAAAGAGCTCCCAACAGGCGCTATTCTGACGCTGACCAATGTCACTTCTGTGGGTGGATTTGTGCAGAGAGCCAAATGTACCTGCCTGGAGCAGTGTCCATATGCCACACCGTGACTGTGTCACACACAGTCAAGGCCATCAAGAACAAGCCTCACCAAAAAAAAAAAAAAAAAAAAAAAAGAGCTGGGCGTGGTAGTGCACGCCTTTAATCCTAGCACTTGGGAGGCAGGCGGATTTCTGAGTTCAAGGCCAGCCTGGTCTACAGAGTGAGTTCCAGGACAGCCAGGGCTACACAGAGAAACCCTGTCTTGAAAAGCCAAAAAGAAGAAGAAGAAGAAGAAGAAGAAGGAGAAGGAGAAGGAGAAGGAGAAGGAGAAGGAGAAGGAGAAGGAGAAGGAGAAGGAGAAGGAGAAGGAGAAGGAGAAGAAGAAGAATCCTTATCAACACATTCCAAACACTCCCCTGCTGTCACTGCTGTCACTGCTGTCACTGCTGTCACTGCTGTCACTGCTGTCACTGCTGTCACTGCTGGACTATGTGCGCCTGCACTCTGATGTAGGAGCCTCCTGCATGGAGACTCAGATTAGACAGAAAATGTGCAATGGGGAAAGAGAGGGGGTCGAAGAGCATAACTTCCCATTGCTGTGGAATTTTGTTGTTTGTGGTTTTGTTTGATTGTTGTTTTTGGATTCAGACTTTCATACTGTAGTCCTTATTAACCAAGAACTTACTCTGTATCCCAAGCTGGCCTCAAACCCATAGCAATTTGCCTCCAGGGTGTGGAGAGTCCAGATGTGAGTCACCACTCTCACACCCCTTTCTTTTCTTTCTTCTTTCTTTTTTCTTTTTGTTTTTGTTTTGTTTTGTTTTGTTTTGTTTTTCAAGACAAGGTTTCTCTGTGCAGCCCTGGCTGTCCTTGAACTCACTTTGTAGACCAGGCTGGCCTCGAACTCAGAAATTCACCTGCCTCTGCCTCCCAAGTGCTGGGATCAAAGGTGTGCACCACCACCGCCCGGCCCACAGTGATATTGTTATAGGCTGCACTGTTCTCATACTACTCGTGTGTAGTATGCTATTCTTTGACCCCAGCTGAGTTGGTGGACAGGAACTTGGTTGGGCTTCCTTCTAAAGCTCCTTGGTTGCCAATGAAACACTGTCAAACAGATGAGAGGCCAGTTCCCAGGGGCCCCCTTGAAATTACAAGAAGTACTTTTACCATAGCTGTCTCCTCTCCAAAGATTCACTGAAGGTTTCTGTAAGCATGGATGTTCCAACATCCCTCTCATGAAAAAGGTTTAACAGTCTGTCCTCTCACCCCCTCTCCAGGAGCCTTAGGTATTCCCTGGAGGTCAACTCGCCATTCTTGTTCTGTTGTCTCTGAGAGCCATTGAGGCTGCCAGAGCTACCATTAAAGACACACAAGTAAGGCTTTACAGTTGAATTTACCAGACATTATTTTCATATTAGAATATGTGCCCTTTTAAAATTTTTTATAGATCTTAATAAAAGTACTGAGTTGTGCAACCATCACAGTCTAGTTTTATTTGGTTATCTTTTTAAAAGTTCTTTTGGTTTTGGAGACAGGGTTTTTCTGTGTAGCCCTGGCTATGCTGGAACTCACTCTGTAGACCAGACTGGCCTTGAACTCAGAGATCCTCCTGTCTCTGCCTCCCAAGTGCTGGGATGAAAGGCGTTCATACCACCACTGCCCAGCTCACCTGGTTTTTTTGTTTTGTTTTGTTTTGTTTTGTTTTTTTGTTTTGGGTTTTTTTCCTTTTCTTTTTTTTTCTTTTTTAATGTGGATTTGGGGGATCAAACTAGAGAGTCAAAGGCAGGTGGATCTTTGAGCTCAGCCTGGTCTACGTAGTGAATTTCAGGATAACCAAGGCTACTTAGAGAGACCTTGTCTAAAAAAATTTTTAAAAAGAAAGAAAGAGAGTAAGAAAAAGAGAAAGCGAGAAACTAGAATGGGAGGAGCTCTGAAAAGAAGACAAAGCCATCGAATCCCTTTGTCTGTTGAGCTGTATAGGGCGATGGCTGAAACAGAGCCAAGGCTGAGCTAAACTGATGAGTCAGCAGTTCTGCAGCTGCTAACAGCTGAGCTACTGAGCAGGCTGGCATGCTTCGGTCAGTCCCTGACCCAGGGACGATCACGAAGGGTGTGCGCTGCTATCAGGTTAGGAGTGTTGACATTCCCTCCCTTTGTCCGTTTCTAGCTGCTGCTTTCTTCACTGTTAGTGTTCTCTGTCTGCTAGCTGTCACTCACTTGGCCAGCTTGCTATCTGACCTTGCTGTCACTTACTGGACCAGCTTTGCTATCTGACCTTGCAGGTGTCCAAGTGCTGTAATGATACGAAGCTCTCTTAGTTCTCAAGAAATAGTTACAACTCTTGGTGTTTGTTTGTTTGTTTGTTTGTTTTTCAAGACAGGGTTTCTCTGTCTAGCGCTGGTTGCCCTGGAACTCACTCTGTAGACCAGGCTGGCCTCAAACTCAGAAACCTGCCTGGCTCTGCCTCCCAAGTGCTGGGACTAAAGGCATGTGCCACTACCACCCGGCTAGTTACAGCTCTTAATTAATCTTCGTTAATTTTTTTTATCTAATGCGTGCCTTGGGGTTTCTTTCCTGTTGTATGTGGAGGCTTTGTTAGGGGCTCCCTGGTGTAATTAGTTATATCAGAGACAAGAGTCTACAAGAGGAAGGATTCCTCAAGGACTCGTGGGTGGGGAAGCCAGCCTGTGCTCGAGGACGCAGAGCCCTGGCCTTTCCCTTATCTCGGGAGCTTGCTTATCTTTTCTGTTTTCTTTTCATTAATTTTTTTAGAAAGGGTTTCACTATGTACCCCTGGCTGTCCTAGAACTCGATCTGTAGACCAGGTTGGTCTCGAACTCAGACATTCACCTGCCTCTACTTCCTGAGTGCTGGTATTAAAGGTGTATGTCACCATGTTCGGCATCAGTTTGGCTATCTCGCGCCTAATCATAGCACTCTGATTCACTTTCTCAGTGTTCCAGCTTGGCCATTTCCACACTTAGTTTTTCTGTTTGACCTCAGTGTCTGTCCCCACAGTAACACTGTGAGTGACTGATAGTTTTCACCGTGTGCCTCTTCCCTGCCCCCCTCCCTATGGAAGCTAGCACCTGTTTCTCTGTTTGTGGAAGAGTTATGACTCTATAGTATGGGTTGCTGTCCAACTTGCTACCCTCCCAACTCAATTCTCCAAATGCTGGGATTATAGACACCTGCCACCATATCCCTTTCCATTTCAAAAGCAAGAAAGTGGCACTGGACAGATGGCCCGGAGGTCAAGAGCATTGGCTGCTCTTCTAGAGAACCCAGGTTTGGTTCCCAACACTAACATGAAAACTTAGAACCACCTGTAACTCCAATTTCAGAAGATTTGATGCCCTTTCTGGACTCCACAGGTACGAGGCACACACATACATGTAGACAAAACACTCACATACATTTAAAAAAAAATCTAAAATGAGAAAGTAGACTGGAGGTGACCCATTTCTATTGCTAATAAAACCATGGAGCCCCAAAGCCTTCTACACCCTGAGTCTGGAGGCTTCAGTTTTATAGAGGCTGGGTCTCCATTCGGCTATCCTTTCATCAAGTGGGAGGCAGACAGCTATGCAAAACCCTACCCAGATACACTGCCATGGGAACCTCACTCTAAATTAGTCTTTTTTTTTTTTGATTGGATCTTTGTAGCCCAGGCTAAGCTTGAGTTCTCTGTGTAGCTGATGATGACCCTAAAGTCCTGACCCTCCTTCCTCCACTCCCTGGTGCTGGGATTACAGGTGTTTCCCATAAGGGCTATATGCATGTTGGGCAAGCATTTCCTAACTGCTACATCCCCAGCCCCACCCCTCTCTCACTTTTCAAGACAGTTTTTCTGTGTAGCCATGGCTGGCCTGGGACTCGCTCTATAGACCAGGCTGGCCTCAAACTCAAGAGACCCACCTGCCTCTGCCCCCTGAGCACTGGGCTTAAAGGTGTGTGCCACTACACTGCTACCCTAAGTGAGTCTCTCTTTTCTTTTCTTTTTTTTTTTCTTCAAGACAGGGTTTCTCTGTGTAGCCCTGGCTATCCTGGAACTCACTCTGTAGACCAGGCTGGCCTCGAACTCAGAAATCCGCCTGCCTCTGCCTCCCAAGTGCTGGGATTAAAGGTGTGTGCCACCATGCCAGGCTCTAAATGAGTCTCTTAACAGCATCTTTCCAATTTATTGGTGTGCCCTAGGCCTTCTGCTAAAATCAGCTTCCTAGGCCGCCTGTTCGTGAGTCACAATCAGGAAGAATGTCAGACCTGGAAACCCCAGTGGACACCTCATGGCTGTGATCTTGAGTCATGCTGTCTTCTGCTTCCCTAAGAACCTGAGCTCTTGGTCTCAAGCACAGCCAGTTGAGCGTCCCTCCTTCTCGAACATCCCTTCCTGCTTCTCTTAACACATTCTGGAAGCAGTGTTTGCTTCATTTCATTCTGGCTTCAAGGAGAGTGGGGAGCAACATACTTCTCCTGGAAAGAGCCATCTAGTGATCTAGTGATTGCTGGAGGGACGGCAGGGTCCTGGGATTGCTGATCTGTAGAAGATCCCAAGCAGCAAGCAGGAAAAGCTGGACCTCCAATGGTTTGATTACAAATGTCTTGCTCTCAACCTCGTGGACAGGCTAGAACAGCTGGAAGTAACCAGACACACACAGGCTCAAAGCCAGGATTCGGCAGAGCATTGGTTCTATAATCCCAGCTTTCAGATGTTCAACACAGTCTAAGGGAACCAAGATATCACACCAGTCACTGCAGAGCTTGGGACGTCAGCAGACATGTTCCAGCACAGTTGTCATTCCAGACAAGTAGAAGGTCTTAGATGTGGTCCATTAGTGTTTGGGGCAGTGTGGGAGGACCTTAAGGACAAGCGGAAATCTTAGACAGGCAGTCATGGGAAGTCGGTTGGATTTGGAGATATGTTCATCTGACTCAGCCTCCCAGTGGGGTCATCAAAAGCCACCTGTGTATTTTGAAGTATGAACCTCACCCTTTCTAAGGCCACTAGATTCCTTCTTTCTTTCTTTTTGAAAAAAAAAAAAAAGATTTATTTATTATGTATATGTAAGTACACTGTAGCTGTCCTCAGACATACCAGTAGAGGGCATCAGATGTCATTACAGATGGTTGTAAACCACCATGCAGGGTTGCTAGGATTTGAACTCAAGACCTTCATAAGAACAGTCAGTGCTCTTAACTGCTGAGCCATCTCTCCAGTCCCCTAGATTCCTTCTTTAACCACATCTATTACATTGTTACAATCCTGGCCCTTCAAGGAATCAGTACTAACAAGAAGCCAATGGTCCTCCCATAACCAATTTGTCCACCCCTGTCCATTTCTTGTCCACCCCTGTTCATTTCTCTTCTTACAAAGACTTACAAGGTTCAACAATAGAGCATTTGGCTGACATGTGTAAGACCCCGAGTTTAATCCCTAATAGACAAAAGTCAATAAAAAGAGAACAATAAGTTGAAGGCCCTGGTCTTTTGGGAGCTGTGGGAATTGTACCACTTTGTCAGCAAGGGTTATGGAGAGATCTATGCCCCCAGGCATGACCCTAGGATGACTCTCTCCATTATAACTCCTCCTACATATCCTGCTATGCCACATCTCTACTCTGCTTATTCTTCTGCCAATCCTTTTTCCCCCCAAACTCTATCATCCAGAAAGGCCCAAGCCTGTGCATTTAGCTCAACTGACAACTTAAATGTCCTAGTCTTAAAGAAATTGTGATCAAAGTTTGTATGTGTGTGTGGGGGGGGTGTGAGACAGGGTTTCTCTGTGTAGCCCTGGCTGTTCTGGAACTCACTTTGTAGACCAGACTGGCCTTGAACTCAGAAATCCACCTGCCTCTGCCTCCCAAGTGCTGGGACTAAAGACATGTACCACCACTGCCCAGTTTCTGATCAAAGTTTTGAAGGGATCTAAGTTCAAGCCCCATGGAATACTAATGACCTTAGTTGGACAAGCCAGCTTCATTTCCCAACCTCAAAGCCCAGCAATACAAAAGAGGTTCATGACATCCTTATCACTGTCTTGTAAAATGACAAAACTAAGGTGTGTCAAAGAGGAAACAGCACACACACACACACACACACACACACACACACACACAGAGAGAGAGTCACAGGATAATCATGGGAAAATTCAGAACACCATTTAACTTTCTTCCTCTTATTCTGTGTTTAGTTTTGGTTTTACTTTGAATTGTATGAAAGGAAGGACATTTCCTATAATCCTCTCACCCTTAGAGGTTAAGATGAACTTAAAACTTTCTGATTTGAAAATTTTCAAATAAAAAAGTTTCAAGGTAATATTATATACATGTATATGCATATATATATATATAAAATCTAGGATATATATATGTACACATATATAGATGAATGTACATATATATCCTAGAACCCTTGTTAACTCTCTTACATATGATCTTTGTCACCACTGATGTCCTGAATTGTATTTTAACTATTTTTATAGAATCTTTCTATGTCGTACATATTAACCCCAGCCCTCTCTGATATTTCTCTGTTAAATGTAGCTTTCACATTATATACCTATTTCCTTCATTAAGTGGACACTTTCTTCCTTGCTTCCTTCTACCATCCTCTGTAATGCAACTGCCATGACACTGCTCAGAAGTAAACTTTGTAACATCGTTCTTTCTCTGTAGAGTGCCACCCATGATTACAGTCACTCTCGGGTCCCTGAAGTTGTAGTATCAAATCCCAATCCTTGCCCCTACATAATTCAGGATACATCTAAGAACAACTTTGTTGATGTAACACCGATACTAAGGCAAACTTAATCTTCCTAAAATACTATTGCCTAAAGCAACCTGCGGCTAGTTAATGCCACGCCCATGTGCTGTCCTAGTCTCCTCCTCGGAGGAACCCCAGTCTTTCCTAATTTGGCACTTCAGGGTGCCACGGTCCACCCAAGTCGGTTATGGGGGTCTCTGGAATGAGGGTCCTCAAAGCTAGGTGGGTAAGGATTCGGTGGTGACAAACAGAAACAAACACAGAGGCAGTTTGAATCTGAGTGCATTTTGCAGCTCTCAAGCAGGGGATTTTATACATTAAAAAACCAAACATTACATCTCTTAGAAACTATATCCAGTGAAACAATCACAAATACCAACAAAAATCATTTGGCACAGTAAAGCACAAAAATCATCCAAGCATTACAACTCTGAAACTATGCATTCAGTGAATCACAAACAGTACAGGTAACATCATTATTAATATAAATCATCAAAATATAACAATTCTAAAAGGATGTATTCAGTGGGGGCTGTTGTCCAAGTCTAGTGGCTTATTTCTAGGAGCAGGTTAATAAATCTTTAATGGTCAGTGCTCTTAACCACTGAACTAACTCTCTAGCCCCATGGTCAATTACTATTTAACATCTAGTATCTGGGTTTTTTCTTTTTCTTTTTTAACAAATCTTCAATATGTAAATTCAAACTATTTTAATTCTTTCTAATTAAGGCTTTCTTTACCATACACCAAAATCCACCTCCGATGACACACGTGCAGCCATATGAAATTTTATTGTTGGGAAAGTTTTTATCTATCGTAATAGTTTTGTAAATGATTTAGAAAGTAAGGCATTGTTTTCCCGGGGGATAAGGTCATGTTAGTGGCCCCCATCTCTAGGGTTGGTTTCTTACCCATTATTCTTGCTTAAGATCTTGGCCTAGGCTACCAGGAACATGTAAATAAGAAAAGGAATAAGAGAAAACAAAACATTGCCATAAGAACTACCACTCAATATTTTTTTCTCCGGCGAAGAGTTCCACACCGGTTCCAGGAGGCCTACCCCTTTTGAGGTCAATAGCCTCAGTTTGTGGAACTTGTCATACAGATCCTACTGGAAGTGGTGTGGCATCAGGGTCTCAATCCCTTTCCCGGAATTGCAGCAGTTTGGCTGCCCTTTGAGCACAGGAAACACATGAAGCCAACTTAGTTGAGAGGGACGATTCCAGAACTTTTACAGGTAGTTTATTTTTTTTTTTTCCATATCATCTCTTGGAGGACTAGGCGTGCATCTCGGGCTGGTTCTTCTCTGGAGTTTGGGTCACTGCCTTCAGTGAAGACACTAATTGCTAGGGATTTTGAGTTCTAGGTTTCTACCCTGGGCTGCAACGACCAGTGAACCACAATTCCCAGGAGACTCCGCGCTCCCGGATCTTGCCGGCCTCCGTCGTCAGTCACGTGGGCACCGATGATAGATCACGTGAGACCTGGGCGCGGGTCACGGGAATGCTGCCGGTCTGCCGGCTGTTCTTGTTGAGTTTGGTCCTCAGTGGGCCATGGCCAACGTCTCTAAGAAAGTGTCTTGGTCCGGCCGAGATCGCGATGATGAGGAGGGGGCGCCACTGCTTCGAAGGACAGGGCAGCCTGACGAGGAGACGCCGCTGCTGAACGGAGCTGGGCCGGGCGCGCGCCAGGTGAGGCCCGCGGGCCGGAGATGCAGCCGCCGGGATCGCTGCGCCGGTCCTCAGTGTGCTGGCGGGGCCCAGAGGGAGGCCACGGTGCTCTCCTCTGTTATTTTTTTGAATCCTGGAAGACTTTTATTTTTGATAGCCTCGCACTCATAAACCTCTTCTTTCTTTCTCTTTGAACCCCTTCTTCCCATCTCGTTCCTCAGTGGCTACACCATCAGAGAAAATGATACCCTCTCCTCCAGGAACCGTTGTCGCTGACTTTTCAGCAAGAGATCCCAAGACTTTAACGTTGCTTTTGTTTTTTAATTTTACTTTTCGTGGTGAGGGTCAAGCCAGGGTTTACACATACAAGGCAATCATAACGACCTCAGCTCTGCACCCATAGCCCTTGACGTTTCAAGATAAGGTCTCACAGTGAGACCACCAATGAATTCATAATCCTGTCTCATTTTCCCAAGAACTTGGAAGGCCTGGACTACACGCTTGGTAGTTTTCAATTTAAATGGCAGAATTGTGCTTTCGGTGAAAGTGCCTGTCTCCTTTCTCACAGGAGTAATTCCAGACGTTTGGGACACAATTGCAGTGTCAAGCATCCCCACTCATTTTCTCTTACTACCTAGTTGAACTTGGAATGTGCAGCCAGACATGATAAGCAACAAGTCAGAGGCCAGAGTGTGCTCAGCACTGCGAACAGTTTGTGCCTTCAAATGCCTAGCGTTTAAGACCGGGACAGGCTTGTTTACTTGTGTGCTTTTGCTTCTTTTGCCTGTGTGCATCGTGTTAATTTTGAGTCAGTTACTTATATCAATTCCTTGATGTTAGTCTGTTTTATAACTGTCCTTTACCCTTCCTCCTCCTGATGTTAGAGGTGTCTTAACAAACACTCCTGCTGTTTTAAAGGCTAAGAAGAGCACAAGATAGGGCTACCGCATCAAAACTTACATTTAGGCTTTCTTTGCTAGACCCTTGAAGGTGCAGTGGACAGTGAAAGTCAAAGTCAGCTCCTTGTTGCTGGGAAGCAGCTCAGGCCCTTTTGAAGGACGTGTGCTTGTGACTCCGGTCTGCAGTAGTGATCAGAAATAAGTAAGGTGGTAGAGCTGTGTCTGCCTCCCTAGGGTGTTTCTGGGTGGTGTGATTTGTTATCCCTGTTGTAAAGAAAGTAACCTTTGGGGAAGGGGGCTATTGCTGCTCTTGGAGAAGACTCAAGTTCAGGTCCTAGCACCCAGGTCCAGTGGCTCAACCACTTATAACTGTAGTTTCAGGTGATCTGACCACCTTTTCCTCTCCTGGCCTCCACTAGAGAGGCCTCCACCACACACACACACACACACACACACACACACACACACACACACACGTGTCTCTCTCCAAAAAGAAAGTAACTTTATGTTGGCAACTGGTTTTTAAGAGAGGGAAGAATTTGGAAACTGACAGAGTTGAGTTTGGGCTGAATACATGTGGGTTGTTTTGTTTTTATTTATTTTTGCTTTTCTTTGCAAATAGACAGAGTAAAGAAAGAGTTGATCTTTCCCCCTAAATACCACTATAGCTTTTTTTTTTTTTTTTTTTTTTTTAGACAGGGTTTCTCTGTGTAGCTCAGGCTGTCCTGGAAGCTCAGGCTGTCCTGGAACTCACTCTGTAGACCAGGCTGGCCTCGAACTCAGAAATTCACCTACCTCTGCCTCCCAAGTGCTGGGATTAAAGGTGTGCGCCACCACGCCCGGCTACCACTATAGCTTTTAAATCTGCAGATAATACAATTGATTGGTTGCTGTTAAACAACTTAAAAAATAATTGAGCACCTGCCCCATTGTGGGTTCCCAGGTCTGTGTGCAGGTCACTGAGGTGCATAGGACAGCTTTCTTCCCTCTGGGAACAGGCCCCAACACCTTTCTGGGTCTGTGTGACGAGCCCTGTAGGAATATGTGCAATGAGCACTTTTGTGCCAAGTCCTTAGACAAGAAGAGCAACAGAACAGAGAGAATATATGTGTGGGATGTGGTCCGGGGGGTAGGAGCCTTTTTCAGGCACAAGAGTTGACTTGGGTGTGACTAGGCCTAGGAGAGGCTTGCAAGAAACTGGGGACTCCAGTGCTAAGGAATCCTTATCTGCTTAGGCAGGTCGAATAGGCACTGGCTACAGCTTGGGAACCCTCTGTGCTGAGCTGAGCACTGGACCAGCCAGAATTTCCGGCAGGATCTGAGGCCAGCTGGTGCCAGTTTTCTCATCTGTAAAAAGTTAATGAATGTATAATACTGAGCAAGCCTGTTAGAAAACAGGTTCTCAGTAGATGCTAGTCATTAACGACGGGTCTGGAGACAGAGTGCTTGCCTAGCATCAGTGAAACCCTGGGCTCAGCCTCCAACACCACATAAAGCTGCGTGTGGTGGCACATACCTATGACCGGGCATGCCAGTGCTGAGAACGGGAATCAGAAGTCGAAAGTGATTTTTGAGGCCAGGCTGAACTAGATGAGACCCTGTCTCAAAACAAACAAATCAAAAACCCTACCCAACTAAAAGAACTTTGTCTTTGCGCTTGACATTTGGCTATGTCCGCTCTTCGGCTGAATGTCTTGTTGGCGTTTCTTTTCCCAGGGACGGTCCGGACAGGACAGTAGGCTCCTAGGTAAGCGTGGGTTGCCCTGGTGCTGCAGTAGGAGTCTTCATGAGCTAGTCTGCAGTCAGGACCCTTTGGAAATAGAAAGGGGAGCACAGTGGGGTGGCCCTGGGTACTGAACATGCGCTCATTATCCTGGCTACCTCCTGAGCCTCTGGGGTTTGTTGCAGCACCTCCAGGGTTGGGTGGAGGCAGTGTTGCCACCCAGCCAGGCAGAAGCTGGCCAAGCAATGTGGTAGCTGCTGAAGGCTGGCCAGGCTGGGCCCTGTTTAAAGCTCAGGCCCTGTGGCACTACCTTTTCTTAGATGTGGGGTGATAGTGGAACAGGGAGAAAGTGAGGTCAGCCTGCAAGTCATGGTCATGTGCGTGGGCAACAGGAAGTAGAGTTTTCTGGGAGGCTGTTTGATCCTAGAGCAAATGGTGGAGAGGTGGCAGTGTGTGTTTGCAGTCTTTAAATGCAGGGCATTCTTACAGGCCCATTATGGGAATCGCCACCAGAGACACCTCCTCCCTCAGCAGAGGAGGGACCTCAGGTGAGTGTGGGACTGTGTCCTATCCTGATAACTTACACCACAGACCATAGCCTGAGGGTGCTGTTGGGGAAGACAGGAGCCCTATGGCCGTTGGAGATCTTCAGGGAAGGGTCCTCTGTCCCAGTGGCTCTTAGGCCCTGCTGTCTTCTGGTGAGAGCTGTTCGCTCTCAGTCTTAGGAATTTCTCTTCCTCTCTCAGCTCATAAGCAAGCCTCAGCCCAACAGGGTGGAGGCAGCTGAAGGGCAGGGTCCTGGCAGCCTCCAGGCAGCCGTACAGGACCATATCCGCCCACAGGCCTATTCCTATGGCCTACTCCTCCCTGTTCTGGGCTGCTTCGCTTTTGTAGACCTTCTGACTACTACATCTAAAGCCAGGCTCTCTTTCTAATTCTCTGTCACCTTTGTCACATTTGCACTGGTTTGTTTGTTTGTTTTGATGTCCCTGCTGCAGCAGTCTGGGTTTCTTTGGTGTTTAGCAAGGAGCCTGGCACATGGCAGCTGCTCATGGAGGGGGGAATAAAGAACTGGTAGTATGCAACAGTGAGCAACTTAAAAATAAATGCTGCATGTGATGGAGCAGAGGCAGGCTGATCTCTGGTCACCCAGGGCTATGCAAAGAAACACTGTCTTTAAAAAAATATTAAAATAGGGTGCCCCCCTGGTGTGGAAGTGCTGTCCTCCAGCTCAGGCTCCAGGGACCTGGAGAGTGCTGCTGTCACCTGGACCTGGAAGGGGGCAGAAGACAGTTGTCCTCATTCTCAAATAAAACAGGTGTGTGAGTGCATGTGTGTGTACATATGTGTGTGTGTGTGCCTTTGTAGGAAGAGCATGTAACATAAATGTGCTATCTAGGCTCACACAGTATTTCACCCCATAATGGAGGTTGACCCAGGCTTCTGTGTACTAGACAGCACCCTCACTTCCCACTCCTAAGTTTTATGTATGGTCAGAGTATTGGTGTAGTGTCTAAGTCAGAGTATAAGTGGCTCAGGTTGGGCTTGAACCCTCTGTGTAGTTGAGGCCAGGTTTTAATTTCTTTCTCCATGTATTTATTTTGTGTGTATGTGTGTCTGCACATGTATGTATGGAAATGTGGATAACTTCGAGTCCCTTCTTTCCTCCACCATATGGATTCAGGGGATTGAACTCAGGCCATCAAGCTCAGAGAGAGACGCCTTTATCCTCTAGGCCATCCTGCTGGCTCCAGACTTATTTTCTTTCTCTTTCCCCTTCCCTTCCCTTCCCTTCCCTTCCCTTCCCTTCCCTTCCCTTCCCTTCCCTTCCCTTCCCTTCCCTTCCCTTCCCTTCCCTTCCCTTCCCTTCCCTTCCCTTCCCTTCCCTTCCCTTCCCTTCCCTTCCCTTCCCTTCCCTTCCCTTCCCTTCCCTTCCCTTCCCTTCCCTTCCCTTCCCTTCCCTTCCCTTCCCTTCCCTTCCCTTCCCTTCCCTTCCCTTCCCTTCCCTTCCCTTCCCTTCCCTTCCCTTCCCTTCCCTTCCCTTCCCTTCCCTTCCCTTCCCTTCCCTTCCCTTCCCTTCCCTTCCCTTCCCTTCCCTTCCCTTCCCTTCCCTTCCCTTCCCTTCCCTTCCCTTCCCCTCTCTCTCTCTCTCTCTCTCTCTCTTTCTTTCTTTCTTTCTTAAAGATTTATTTATTTAGTTATTTCATGTTATTTCATGTATGTGAGTACACTGTAGCTGTCTTCAGACACAGCAGAAGAGGACATCAGATCCCCATTACAAATGGTTATGAGCCACCATGTGGTTTCTAGGAATTGAACTCAAGACCTCTGGAAGAGTAGTTAGTATTCTTAACCGCTGAGCCATCTCTCCAGCCACCCCTCCTCCCCTTTTAAAAAAGATTTATTTATTTATTTATTTATTTATTTATTTATTTATTTATTTATGTCATGTTATTTCATAGGCTTTTCATTTTTGATCTCTTCCCTCAACCTCTAAGAATCTATCATTATAGGTTTTTGCCATCTATCTGAGGGAGGATGTGTGTGTGTTTTGTTTTTTGTTGTTGTTCATGAGACAGGATTTCTCTGTGTAACCCTGGCTGTCCTGGAATTCATTCTGTAGACCAGACTGGTCTCAAACTCAGAGATCTGCCTGCCTCTGCCTCCTGAGTGCTGGGATTGAAGGTGTGCGCCACTATGACTTGCCCATTTGGTATAGTCTTAATGTTGGGCAATCAGTCTCTAGAACTTCTTCATCTTGTAAAACTGAAACTGTACCCAGAATTTTCTTGTCTTCTTCCTCCTTCCCCTGGCCACCACCTCTTACTTTCTGTCTTCATGGGTGCAGCCAGACTAAGGAGGCTAACCTCAAACAGCTTTATAGCTGAACTTGTGGGGGGTGGGGAAGGAGTGGAGGCAGGCCATCACCACATAGCTGACAGGCCTGGAATACACTATGTAGACCATGCTGGCTTACATGTATGTATTTGCACTGCATACATGCCTAATGTAGGCAGAAGCCAGGAGCATATCAGATCCCCTGAAACTATAGTTATAGATGGTATGAGCTGCCATGTGGTGGCTGGGGATCAAACCCTGGGTCCTCTGGAAGAGCAGCCAGTGTTCTTAACCACTGAGCGGTCTCCAGTTCTGACCTTGAGCTTTTGATTCCTCTCTTTCCACCTAAATGCTGGGGTTACAAGACCTATGCTGGCATGCCTGGTTTCTGCAGTGCTGGAGATTAAATCTAGGCCTTCCTGTATGCTAGGCAAGCACTCTACCAACCAAGCCATATCCTCAGGCCCCTTATATTTGTCTTTTTTGTGACTGGCTTCTGCACATTGTCTATAAGGTCGATCCATATTGTAGCATGCATTCAAATGTCACTTAGAGATTCCACTTTTTGTTCTTTTTGGTTTTTACTGAGCTGTGGAACAGATGGTATGATGATGATGTATGGGAGAGTGTGTGTGTGTGATTAGTGTATTTGGGAGGGGGTGTGTGTGATGTATGTGGGTGAGAGGTTAATATGTATGGGAAAGGGGTATATGTGGTATATGTGTAAGATTAGTATCTATGTGAAAGGGGTACATGTTGGGGGGGGATGTGTGTATACATGCACACAAGCAAATGCAGAGGCCAGAGGAAGACACTGGGTGTCCCACTCTATCACCACCTTATTCCTTTTTCTTTTTCTTTTTTTTTTTCTTTTTTTGGTTTTTCGAGACAGGTTTTCAACCTTATTTCTTTAAGACAGAGACTCTCACTGAACCTGAAGTTAGACTGGCCACCACAAGCCCCACAGATCCTCTTGTATCTACATGCACACAGGTAGCCAGCTTTTTCCCATGAGTGCTGAAGTCTGAACTCGGGCCCTCAGACCTGTGCAGCAAGCACTCCATCCACTGAGCCATTTCTTCAGCTCCCATTTTCTATTAGCCCCCTGTCGGCAGACAGTAGCATCTCACTGGAGTCTTGAGCACCTCTGTGTATATTGATCAGCAGCAGTTCTCTGCATTTGGAATGGGGAGGGGGTCAGCCCAGAGCCTTGCTCTTCTGGTCACTTCTCGTATGTATGTGGGTGATTTGTAATTGTCTGCTTTCTGCCTGTCGGTCATTCTTAGATGCTGTGATTTCATTTATTGTTTTGAAAGTTAAGTTTTCAGTCTGTTGGTGTGTGGGAATTTTTGTTTTATGTAACTTTGGAGTAATTATAGATTCCCAGAAATTACAAAAGTAGTCCTGAGCAGACCCGTGTTCTCAACAAGTTCCTCCTTTTAGGGCGGTATGTTGAGTAATTGTAGCTCCATATAAGAGCACTGAGTTTGCCAACTGTGCAGTATGTCTAGATCCATGGGACCCTTGGTTAGTCAGACCCAGCTCTGAGCCCTCTGCGGTTCCTTCTCTGCGAAGGTGGGTGCAGCACCTGTGCCCTACTGCAGCCTGGATTGTCCCACTGTCACACATTTACCTGACTTTGGGCTCTGCTTACTGTTGCTTTCTCATGGATGTGGGCACCTGCTCACCAAGTCTGAGGCCACGGATATTGTTCGAGCAAGAGCTGTCATGTGACCCGTAGCTAGCTCCTCTCCTGTCATTGCTCAGACTGTTGAGGTGCCTTTCCTTAGGCGTTGTGGGTCTTACTCTGGGTACTTACAGTACAGTGAAACAGTTGTTGATGTCCGTGGCTTGTCTGGCCCATCTGTGATCGGTAAAACAGCCTGGCCACCTACCCTTCTCTCTGCTGTGCCCCTCAGCCCTACCTCAATATCCTTGGGCTTTTTCCTGGTCACTTGACACTTAGGGGAATTTCCCCAAGAAGGCACACAGGGTTCATGGTGGGTGCCACCCCAAGAGTCCTGTGGGTGCAGGCCTGGCACCCTGCCTGGCACATGCATCTCTGTGCAAATTGACTGGAGGCTGTGACAGCACTGAGACTCTGCAGCAGCTTCCTTACTGGGCCAGCACAGTGGCCAACAGGCTACAGAGCACTCCTGACTTTTTCCTGGGCTCAGCAGTTTGGGACACTGTTGGCCCCAAAACTTTTATTAAAGAGAAACATGTACTTTGTTGTTGTTCACTTCTGATGACATATACATGCAGAGCCCTTCAGTGGAGCCCTATGGTTGCTATGTAAACCTTACCCTGGAAATCACTGAACATGGTGTGGCCGGGTGGTGGTGCACACACCTTTAATTCTATTACTCGGGGCAGAGGCAGGTAGATCTCTCCGAGTTCTAGGACAGCCTGGCCTAGGGCAGCCAGGGCTACACAGAGAAACCCTATCTTGAAAACCCAACCAAAAAAAAAAAAAAAAAAGTATAGCTGGGTAGTGGTGGTGCACACCTTTAATCCCAGCACTTGGGAGGCAGAGGCAGGCAGATTTCTGAGTTCAAGACCAGCTTGGTCTACAGAGTGAGTTCCAAGACAGTCAGGGCTATACAGAAAAACCCTGTCTTGGAAGAAAAAGAGGAGGAGGAGGAGGAGGAAAAAAATACTGTGGTATAGATAGATACTGCTCCCCTCCCAAAGATATGTCCACATCCTAACCCTGATCCTCATGTGGAAACAGTCTTTTCAGGTGTCATTAGTTAAGGTGAAGTCATCTTGGAGAGGCTGTGTTGGGGCTTATAGTCCGTTAGAGGGCCGTGGGTGTAAGGGTCACACTATAATATCTGCTGGAGAAGATACAGGATACCTGGGCATTACAGGAAAATGAGTTACTTAAACTTTTTGGAGATTTCATTTCATTTTACTTATGTGTATGAGTGTTTTGCCTACATATGTATCTGTAGATGTGTGCAGTGTCCACAGAGACCAGAAGGTGATGTTGAATCCTCTGGAACTAGAATCACAGACAGTTGTCAGCTGCCATGTGGGTTCAGGAACCGACCCTTAGTCCTCTGCAGAAGCCATCTTTTTATCCCTGGAAACGTGTAACTTTTGATGCGTTATTTGGAATGTGCTTGTAGTCAGGTTATGTGTTCATGGGAAGTTCAGATGCAGCTAGAGTACTGTGGTGGTGTCCTGTTCATGGCGGCCCTCAAAATAGACTATCCTCAACAAGGCAAAGAGGGTGGCCTGCTTACAGTGTCTTAACACACCCTACCTGCCTCAGAAGAGCTGCTATGGTGAGTCTGTCTTTTCTGAGTGAGATTGTGACAGAGTCAGAGGGGACCTCTCTAAGTGATCCTGCTTTTCCTATCATGTGTGGGTCATGTGAAAGTCTGGTGACCAAACAGAAAGCAGCCTAACCGAGAGCAGCCCACAGTTATTCCGCAGGGGAAAGTCGGGAAATGGATATGGATTGGGTACAGAGTGTCGGGCTACCCTTCTCCCAAGTGAAATAATAGTTTAGATGTTTGTCACCTCATCCTATGCCCTTTTCTCTTGGTACCCATGCTACTTGAGGACACTTAGGTTGCCAGCCACACTCACAGATGTGATTTTGAGATGCTTTCTCCATCCTCCATTGTGAACACGAGCTTAAGCCTATGTATGCACAGGAAAGAGCAGGGCAGCCAGTGGGTACCTGAGTCTTGTACCTGCCGCACAGGATGCCTTCCTCATTGCTGTCACTCTTGGGCACTAGCTGCTCGGAAGAGTAGGAGTTAATCTATGATGCAGCACCAAAGGGAACTCATGGCTGTGGGGAACATCCATATAGCTGTGGGGTGTCTATGGAGGAGGGCAGCTTTACAGGGGGTCCTGTGGCCCCAGAGGAGGAGGAGTCTTTACCATGTGTTTGGTGTGAATGTGGCCTAGCCTTCCTGTCTGCTGCTCTACGTCACAGTGCCTGTAAGAAGCAGGAGTGTCTCCGTAAGGGGTTCTGATGTTTCTGGGATGGACGGATGCAGATGAACAGGAACAAGTTCTCAAAGCTTGTTGGACAGTGAAGGGATGGACTGTCTAAGAAGGCAGGGCCTTTAGGTCCACATCTTTGTTGGCCGTGGTTTCCTTTCCTGTCATAGTTGTAGTTCTTGACTGGACTGGGAGGAGTGCTGAGAGGGGATTGAGGCCCAGGCTGTTGCCCATCTGTCTAACTCAGCCTGGCTGCCCCTCACACATCAGCTACATTTTGTGTTCATGAGAAGTGCTTGGAGTTGGCTCAGCAACTAAGAGTATGACCAGCATCCACACGGTGGTGCTCACAACTCCAGCTGCAGGGATCCAACAATGTAGACTCTGCTGGCACCTATTCATGTGCACATATCTACACACAGACACATACACAAATTTACAAAATTTTAAAATACATCTTAAAAAAAAATGTAGCTCTGGCCATGGTGGCGCACTCCTTTAATCCCAGCACTCGGGAGGCAGAGGCAGGCAGATTTCTGAGTTCGAGGCCAGTCTGGTCTACAGAGTGAGTTCCAGGACAGCCAGGGCTGAATGGGAAACCCTGTTTCGAAAAACCAATAGTAGTAGTAGTGGTAGTGGTAGTGGTAATGGTAATGGTAGTGGTGGTGGTGGTGGTGGTGGTGGTGGTGGTGGTGGTGGTGGTAGTAGTAGTAGTAGTAAATGCTTGGGGCCCTGAATGACCCTTGGTAAGGCCTGTGGGGGCAGGAAGGCTACAGGAAGCATGAGGCTGGGACTGCAGCTGCTTCAGTTCAGGAAGATGCTCCAGGGACAGTCCCAGTCTATGAGCTGCCAGGCTGGCCTGGAGCTCCCTTTGTCTTCTTTCTACACTTTGTTTCCATCACAGCTACTCTGCTTTGGACAAAGGACCACACAGCTTTTGCTCAGGTCAGAAGTTGGCCTTCCGTGTAACCCCTCTTCACCAACATTTCTGAAAACACCCAGGAAATAGTTGAAATTTGGCATAAGTGCCACTCCCCACCCCACCCCCAATTTGTCCACCTCCCCCTTATTGGGCAGGCGTGGCTTTATCCAGGTTGGGAGGCTGACAATCAAGGAAGTGTCTTTAAAGAAAGGGTACTAGCTGCCCTTCATGGCAGTGGACACAGCCTGCAGCCTTTGGCCCCGGTGCGTGATCATGCTTTCTCTCGTATGGAACAGACAGGGTGGTGTACTGCTAGTATGAGGAAAGCGGGGCTTTCTGTCCCATGCTGGACTTCTCAGGGACAGGCTGCGCATGTCAGGAGCAGACCTGGCTTCCCGCAACCAAGGAGGGCAGACTGAGGCAGAATGAGAAGGAGTCGTGCTCTGCCTCCCTCCCTTACCCCTGCCCTCTGCTCTCTCTTCTCTTCTTAGTCTCATTCTGCACTGTTCCGAATCGGACAGATGAACAACGTGGAGCTGGATGACGAGCTCCTGGACCCGGTGAGTGGCCTGATGTCCCCTGCTCCCGCCGATCAGGGAAAGGAGGAGGGGCAGCATGGGCGGCAGATGCATGGAGAGAAACCATTTCCTCTGACCCTGGGGTAGATTCTGGTGTCCCTAGAACAGCTCTCCAGGGGCTCTTACAAAGGATTCAATGTTGATGTCAGGTGGCCTACAGCTGCCTGCACTTGTAGCTCCCAGGGATCCAGCACCCTATTTTGACCTCCATAAGTACCTGTACTCACAGGCACATACATACCTACACGTAACAAACAATACACCTTGGGAAAACAAACAAGGGGATTTGGTTGTCCTTGGTGCTGTCTGCTGTGGTTTCATTTGTCCCAATGGGCAGTGATATAGAGTGTTCTCACATGCCTATAAGATTAGGTGTCCTCAGAGGCCAGAGGCACTGGACCCCTGTGGAGCAGGAGTTACAGCTGGGATAGGTTGTAGATAAGGGACCCTAGGAGCCAAACTTGGGCTGTCTGCTAGAACAACACTCAGCCTCTGATCCATCCCTGCAGACCCTGTGTCAGGTTTTTAGCTTTTCTGTTGTTCTAGAGGTTTGCTTTTCCCAGGACTGGGGATGGGAGCTAAAGCCTGTGCCTTCAGGCTCGCACACTGTCACTGTGCTGCCTCCCTTCTTGGTATTATTGCCTCAATACATAACCCAGGCTGGCCTTGAATTTCCAGTCCTTTTGATTCTGCCTCCTGAGTGCCAGGATTATTGGTGTGCTCCCCCACACCCAGCTTTGTTGAGGGCTTATAATGGTTTTTTCAGTTTTGTTGTTATTGGTTTGTTTGTTTTGTTTTGTTTTTCAAGACAGAGTTTCTCTGTGTAGCCATTGTTGGCCTAGAACTTGCTCTGTAGACCAGGCTGGCCTGGAACTCAGAGATCTGCTATGCATTGGTTGATTTCTAGGGTGTTAAACTAACCTTATTCTCCTGACACAAACCTGAGGCATCCCAGGGGGTGGAGGTTTGTAGATTTCTGTGCCTTCCCAGCCTTGGTGTCAGATAACACAGAGCTCTGGGATTTGAGAGTGAGTCTGTTTGTAATTCCACAGGAAGTCGATCCTCCTCACACCTTCCCCAAGGAGATTCCACACAACGAGAAGCTCCTCTCCCTCAAGTATGAGGTGGGCTCTCTATCCTTCCTTCTGGGCTCAAGCCCTGTCCTTTCCAGCCCTCCACCCTGTCCCCTGGCTAGGCTTGCACCAGTACCCTGGGTCAGTAATGGAGCTTCTTGTGCCCTGGTCTATGCAGAGCCTGGACTATGACAACAGCGAGAATCAGCTCTTCCTGGAGGAGGAAAGACGAATCAACCACACGGTGAGCAGAGTGGGCCTAGGGCTTGTTAGCCTGGGTGCTGGCACGTTGGGCCAGGCAGTGACCCTGTTTCATCTCTCCCTCCTTTTCTCCCCCAAGCTGTGCGTTCTACAGCCAGCATTTGTTTTCATGGTTTGTGTATCGGAGGATGGGGCTCTGAACATGGGACCCCTATCCCCAGATACTGGAAACTGAGGGAGAGCTGTAATCATCGTGGCCAATAAGGTTGTTCTGTAGATAGTATACAATTTTTCAAATACGAATAGCTGGTTGTGAATCTCTAGAAAACATTACCTCCTTGGGACTCCTGTGGCCTTCAGTGGTTGGTCATTGAAGCATTGGCTGGAGTCTGCTTCTGGCAGGCTTGGGGCGAGAGCTGAACGTTGTACTATGTGTGGTGGCAGCCCTTGACTCTGCTAGCAGCAGAGCAGGTTCCTGGATGCAGCACTCAGCTTTGACTGTGCCCTGCTCCCCATCTCTATCTAGGCTTTCCGGACAGTGGAGATCAAGCGCTGGGTTATCTGTGCCCTCATTGGAATCCTCACAGGCCTAGTAGCCTGCTTCATTGACATTGTAGTGGAGAACCTGGCAGGCCTCAAGTACCGCGTCATCAAGGACAGTATCCTCCAAAGACACTGCGTGGGGCACGTGGGCTGCGGGCTCAGAGCAGAGCCAGGCGTACGTCTTCATAGGCAGGCAGTAAAGAACAGAGCAGACCGGGCTCCATAGAGATCACCTACCAGATACGCACAGCACGGCACATGTGTGGTGTTGTCCTAGCCAGGCTGTGAGAAGGCTATAAGTTTTCCACTCACTGTGGCCTGCTAGCTAGTCAGTAGTTGTGCCAGCCCAGGTCATGATGATCTGTCCAGAGTGAGACATGTAGGGCAGATACGTGCTCCAGAAGTACTGCAGTACCTGTCCTTGACCATCCCTGAGACATTGACAAGTTCACAGAGAAGGGCGGCCTGTCCTTCTCCCTCCTGCTGTGGGCCACGCTGAACTCTGCCTTCGTACTCGTGGGGTCTGTGATCGTGGCCTTCATAGAGGTAAAGCCATTGTGTGTAGGAGACTGGGTACCCTAGATCCAGAGTGGGCTTGGGGTCTTGGTGAGAGTGTGGGCTCCTCTAGCTTTCCCATCATGGGCCCCTGTTAGTCTGTGACAGTGGAGGCTTTCTCAGAGAGACTCACAGTGCGCTCTGAATGGGAACTGTTCAGTCAGAACGGAAAACACACTGGGACTTCCTCATCTCTGCTCCTAGTGTGCACTGTTTAATCCAATAGTGGAACTCCCATCCCATCTCTTGGCCACCCAATTCATATCCAGCCCATAGGTACCACACCTACCCCATATTTACATAGAGCTAGTTAAAAGGTTATTCTAGGGCTTGAAGTTCCCAGGAATTTGGGCAGTTCATGCAGAGATCCAAGCAGAGGGGGCAGCAGGACCAGTTATTCCCCAGGGAGACTGTACTCAACCCACAGGTGGCTCCTCCAAAATACATCTTAATTCCAAAGATCCCAGGAGCCCATCTCTTTCCTAGGTTCCTCTCTGCTCCTTGTCTTTTTTGTAGGGGATGAAAGAAGGACTAGAACATGCAGAACCTGCTCTGTGTATAGACAGGATGTGTTCCTGCTTGGTACACGATGACTGTCTTGTTCATCCTGCAGTGTCCCCTCACCCAGCTCTCTTGGGGACACATACCCATCAGACTCTTCCCTTGACCCTTCACACATGCTCACAAGGTTTCCTCGGGGTTGCTCCATTCCTGACTGGGCGTAGGGAACTAACTGGAAGCCCTTCCCCATGTCTGCCCTTGTGGTTGTAGAGGCTCTGTCCCCTTACTTTACCTGCTCATTGGCACCTCTGTCTTTCCAGCCTGTTGCTGCTGGCAGCGGAATCCCTCAGATCAAGTGCTTCCTCAATGGGGTGAAGATCCCCCACGTGGTGCGGCTCAAGGTGAGGTGTGCAGTGAGACAGGGCAGGGCAAGGGATTTCTGCTTCCGTCGTCTATCTTTGTCTTTGCTTGATCCTTCTCCACATCTGGCACAAGGTTGTGCATCTGAAAGTGGCAAAAGCTGTACTTTGCCTGCATTAAGTAGTACAGGAGTGTAAGGTGGTGACTGCAGCCATGCAGTGCATGTCTGTAACTCAGGACTCGGTGGCCCTGAGTATGTCAGAGCTGGAGAGGCTGAGCTAGGGTGGGAGATGGCCTGCCTTTCCTTCCCTGCTTTCAAAGTTTTCTCTCACACTCACATAATCTTAGCAGCATCCTAAGGCCACAGAGACTGGGCAGTTGTCACCACAGTCTATTACTGTTTGTTTTTGCAAGAGCAGCCTTTCTGCCTGAGTCTGGCCAGACACTGCCTCCTGTCTATCTCAGAAGGCAGGTAGGCGGGGCTTCCTTCGAGATGCTTCCTTGCCTAGTGCTCCAGGGCCTCCCCTTGGATGCTCCTGGGCCTGGTGCCCTGCAGCCAAGGAAAGTGTAGTCACTCCTTGGAACTGGAGAGCCCTGTGCTGCTCTGCAATAGAGTAGGGCACGTGATGCTCCCGCACAGCACAGCGCTGACTAGACTTTGTGGAACAATCTGGAATGTCTTGCTAACTACCTCTGGCTAACAGACTGGGTTTCAGAGACTTCCTCAGAGCCCGTGTGGAGCATGCTGTCCTTCCCAGTCTCCCCCTTCTCCCTGCACCAGGGGCCATGTGCCAGGATGGGCCCAGATAACAGAGTCAGCGTTTGTTCACCCCGACCTCGCTGGTCACTCACCAGGCTCACATAGTTTAGGGGAGTCATGGTCCTTCAGTCCCCACCTTCATGGTTCCTGGCATGATGTGGGGATGAAACCTGGGGTGTCGGTGGAACAGGTGCTTGCACCTGCATGTTCATGAGGTAGGGGCTATGCTGTCAGTCCCAGCAAGTAATTGTCTCAAGGCAAAGCTGTGCTGGGCCTAGGGCAGAGGCATAGTCGTAGGGCAGGGCTGAGCTTCCTCCCTCAGAACCCTCCAGGGATAGAGCAGCACTGAGTTCCCCAAGGGGGTGTGGAACAGGAGCCCTGGACACTGCCCGAGCATTTGTGGCATGGGTGGATGGTGAGTGGGAGTTCTCCCTGCGCACCCAGCAGCAGCGCTGGCCTCCCTTGAGCCCCAGGGGTTAGGCATGTACAGCAGGATTACTCAAACTCCGTATCTTCCTTGTTTCTCCAGACGCTGGTGATCAAGGTGTCCGGCGTGATTCTGTCTGTGGTAGGGGGACTGGCTGTGGGAAAGGTAACAACAGAATGTGTGACACTGGTCCCTCCTGAGTCTGAGTTTCTGTCCGTTGGAGGACACCAAGACCCATGCGTGACCTCTGAGTACTGATTGCTTTGTGCTCCAGGAAGGGCCAATGATCCACTCAGGATCCGTGATAGCTGCAGGGATTTCACAGGGAAGGTCAACATCACTCAAGCGAGATTTCAAGGTGAGTCCTTCCACACACTGTGGACTGAGGATTCGTAGCTGTGTTTCAGCTGTGTCTTCACCCAGACCTATGGGTGTCTCTCAACATCCAGTTCCTGTCACCATCTCTAACTCTAAGGGCAGTCTGGCCTGCTCCCAGTCCAGGTGGTTACAGACTATATGGTCTCTCCATGGTCAGTCTCTAGGATGCTGGTGCAATTCTGTTGAATCTCTGACCAGCTTCTCAGGAGAGTCCTTTGAAGGAAGTCAGAGCTGTAAATGGCTCCTCAGACGCATGGAATAATTTTGTCATGTTTCCCACTGTTACCAGCAGTAAGATAGGCATTACACTAAACTTCTATGCCAATAAATCTATAACTGTCTTTTGAAACAGGGTTACACTGTCTAGACCAGGCTGGCCTTGAACTTAGGATTCTGTCTCAAGGCTTCTGAGAACTGAGATGCCAGGGATGTACCACCAAGCCTGTCTGAGCAATCCTTGTTAAAATCAGAACAAGTTTAGATATTTTCCCGCTCACTGTGCTTTCTTCAGTCACTAGGGTAGAACTGGAACAAGAAGTTCATAGACTTCTTGCATGCACGGAGAAGTTCAGTTACTGTCACACATGGAATCCTGTAGTTATGTTCTCATCTGTGGATACATGGGAATGCCAGCTCTCCTGTTTTCTGTCACTGTCTGTAATATTGCTCTCTGTGAATCCAGTAGCTATTGTGGTGTTGATAATAATGTGATTATCTAGAAAAATGCTCCCTGCTTGATTATCTCGAAAAAAATATCCCTGCCTCTTACAGCTCTTCTTTGGCCTGTTTGATGGGACCTGTTTCCAACTTCCCTTCCTGTGCTAAACAGCCCTGCAGAGCCTCCCACAACACCCTGCATCTTTCTCTTTCAGATCTTTGAATATTTCCGCAGAGATACAGAGAAGCGGGATTTTGTCTCAGCTGGAGCTGCAGCTGGTGTATCTGCTGCATTTGGAGCCCCTGTGGGTAAGGAGGGCCAGTTCCACCTCGTCACTGGCTGTGCCCTCGGGTGCTCCATGGATGCCCAGGATGCTGAAGCATAGTTCTTAAAGGCATAGTTCTGGGGTTTGCAGACAAGTGCCTGGTGAGGGTGAGGGCAGTGTCTTAAAGACACCAGCCGTGGCCTGCTTCCACCTCGCAGCATCCTTGGTGCCTCTGTTGGCAATGGCAGTGGATAGGCTGCCCGGTGGCCTTGGTGGCACTTTAGCCCTGCTATTTGCCTTCCAGGTGGGGTCCTGTTTAGCTTGGAAGAGGGCGCCTCCTTCTGGAATCAGTTCCTGACTTGGAGAATTGTAAGTGGTTGAGGAAGGTGCCCCCTGGCCAGGGTGATCAACTTCTCCATCCCTTAGGAACTTCGCATAGTTAGCCCATCCTTTTGTGTTGTAGAGTCCCTCGGTGGGTCCAGTACCTCTACATCTGTGCTAGGTGTTATTGCCTGCCTCTGATGGCTCCTAGGAACCCCAGAAACATTACTTTCTCTTATGGCTTGTGTGTAGAACTGCAACTCCAACTGTGACAGCCCACTTGGCTCCAGCCCCTTCCCTTTTATCTTAGATGGGGTATCCAGAAACACAGCTTTCCAAATGACAGAAGTCCCGGGCTCCATGCCTGCTTCTGGCATTCAGAGGAGAGTGTTCTATATAACTCATAGAATCTGCTGGGGCCACGTGTGGCTTTGAGGGTGCTGGGCAGGCCAGGTAGAGCTCTGAGAACACTGAGTACTGAGTGGCTTGGGCCTGACTCTGGGAGTATTGGGTCTACCAGGCAAGTCTCTTAAGACTTTGACTTCTCTCTGAAACAGTTCTTTGCTTCCATGATTTCCACCTTTACATTGAATTTTGTTCTGAGCATCTACCATGGAAATATGTGGGACCTGTCCAGCCCTGGCCTCATAAATTTTGGAAGATTTGACTCAGAGGTAATTTGCTAGCCATATAGTTCCAACTTGCCCTTTTTGGTGCCACCTGAGAACCCCATTGGGATAAGGCCGAGACCTGAACATGGCTTTGGGAAAATATAGATCTGAGTAGGGATGCTGAACTCTTGCTTGTCAGTGTGAGGGCCCTGCAGTGCTCTGAGGGTGTGCACAGTGAGGGTGTGCACAGTGAGGGTGTGCACAGTGAGGGTGTGCGCAGTGATCTGCTCTAGCTGTGAGTGTACCACAGCTGCAGAATGAGATGGCTGCACAAGCCACCCAACCCAACCCAACCCAGCTCAGCCATGAAGGGCCATGGGCATAAGGTCTTCCCAAAGACCATTTACCTCACCCATGGATTCTCTGGTTCTGACAGAAGTGCTCGGAGGTCTGTGCATGTAGGCAGAGCTCCTGCCCAGCCCTGTAATTTAAGCAGCAATTTCTCAAAGCCTTTACTTTCTCCCCTCTGCACAGAAAATGGCCTACACCATCCATGAGATTCCAGTCTTCATCGCCATGGGTGTGGTGGGTAAGGGCCCCTCCCTATAGCGTGGACCAGAGTGAACCTGTGTTGGGGAGGATGAACTCCCAGCTCTGCAGTTGCCTTGGTCAAGATCTCTACCCCTCACCTCCAGGCATAGCACTGCTAGAGTTATTATGCAGATGCATGCAGTGGTGGGCACTGCAAAGCTCCAGACTTGGAATGAGATCCCCTGGGGGATGGGCGAGGACTTTATAACATCAGAGTGAGGATTTCCTATCCAAAATACTCAGGGCCTGAAATGATTCATATTTCTTTTTTTCTTTTCTTCTTCTCCTGGAATTGAGAATATATATATATGAGAATATGAGATTCAGAGGGGACCCAAGCCTTACAGGAATCCATCTGTTTACACCTTATACTTGACAGAGGTCAGGTGTAGATTTTCCTACCTGAAGGTCATGTCCATTCTCAGAAACTGAAGGTTGGGTTCTGAGTGAGGCATGCTGGCTCGTAATTCTCCATATACAGCTGAGTGGAAGGCAGAGAAGCCTTAGTGGTAGTTCCAGGGCCTCCCACTTCTAGGAACTTCACTGTTCTCCTGTGAAACTTACATTAGTCTCTTTGCTGGTTACAGGTGGCATTCTTGGAGCTGTGTTCAATGCCTTGAATTACTGGCTAACCATGTTTCGAATCAGGTGAGCCCTGTTTTGTGTACCAGATTGACAGGTACAGCCCCACTGGGTGGGTGCAGGAAATGGACAAATTGTGGAGGCCTTGTCAGTAGGGGTCCTTCCTGAAGGTCTGTCCAGCTCAGCTGCTCAGGGCAGGTGGAGAGAGTGTGGCCTGGGGTAGAGGGACAGGTAAGTGCAGCTGGGGGGGAGGAGGCAGCAGCGGCTAAGGAGGCTCCTCCCCTGAAAAATGTTCCTCGGGTCCTGGGGTCTGTGAGAGTTAGCAGATAAAATTTGTCATGGAGAACAAAGTCATGGGTAAGTTAGATGCTGCCCACCGTCTGCCTGGGGTGCCAGCCCTTTTATTAGAAGAGCAGCAATCAAGTTGTTTGGGAAGGTCTTGGGCTCATGGCGTGTCTACCCGTGTTTTGCACTGGTTTCAGCTGTTACGCTGGAGTAGCCACAGGGAGAAAGATAACCCCAGGAGTCTGGGCTGATTGATCATTAAACCTGTATTGTGTTATCCTCTCATCAATGGGTTCTGGGTCAGGTTTTCCTGGCAACTGCCAGGGGCAGGGCAGATGAGGCTACTGTCCCTGGCCATCCCTGCAGCAAAGTCCACTTTGGTCTCTAGGTACATCCACCGGCCCTGCCTCCAAGTGATTGAGGCCATGCTGGTGGCTGCTGTCACAGCAACAGTTGCGTTTGTCTTGATTTACTCGTCTCGAGATTGCCAACCCCTGCAGGGGAGCTCCATGTCCTACCCACTCCAGGTAGGCACAGGCTTTGGGCTGGCCCTGTGAGCAGGACCCACTGCAGACCTCTCATTTCCCAGAGGTAACAATGCTCTGTGTGTAGGGTCCCATGGAAAGCTGAGGCTGTCTGTCAGTAGGTGTGTGGGGAGTGGGTACTAGAGTGATCTCACCAAAGTCCTTTCCAGGACCTCCTGGAGAGAGTTTTAGAATGAAGCTCAGTATAGATTAGAGAAGTATATACCTGTAACCTCTTTCCTCAGGCAAACAAATGATGCGTCCCTCCATATAGTAAAATAGTACTCAGCTGAGAAGCCTGGGTCTCCTGGTCCCCAGGACCAGTGTCCCACTGTCGATTCTAAAGCATTGCTTATGAAGGTTCCTGTTTCTTTTGGATGGCGTGGACAAATGGACCTCCATCTCCCAGAGAGGTGGTCATGCCAGTGAAACCCTTTCTGAACTTCACCTCGGGCTGTATTCTGAGCCCAGATCCTGTCTGGTGCTCTCCAGACTCGGGGTACATGAGCAGCACTCAGCCGCACAGCATCTGCCCTGTGGCCATCTCTCCCTCTGTGTCCTTCCTTTCTCAACTCTGCAGCTCTTCTGTGCAGATGGCGAATACAACTCCATGGCCGCAGCCTTCTTTAACACCCCTGAGAAGAGCGTTGTCAGCCTGTTCCATGACCCACCAGGTAAGTGCAGTCAGCATGACTGCAGCTTCCTATGGACAGTGGACAAGCTTTTGCCTCAGAGGTCAGTGCTCTCAGCTAAGGGGTCTTCTCTGGTATGGTGAGGTGTGCTGCAGTGCAGGAACCAACCTGGCAGAGTAGGAGACATGGGATCGCACAGGACTGCTGGGTTCTCTGGGGGTACCTGGCAGCCAAGCACCGGAGAGGGACTGGCTGCGCTCCCAATCTTCACCTTTCTTCCCAAGGATAGTCACCTGAGTTACCTCCATCTTTCTCTCCAGTAGAAAACTTAGCTTGATGACTCCAAGCTCAGGCTCTTCTGGGCTCAGCTGTAGCGCCTAGAGTTAAGCCCTACACACTAGGCCCAGGCAGAGCTGAGCAGCCTTAGACCCGTGTTTCCAGCTCCTCCCTTACTGTCTAGTTTGCTTTCTCCTGTTGATGAAAACCAGCCTGAGAAGGAATGGGTTTACTTAGCTTATAGGTTGTGGTTTATCTTTGAGGAAAGCTGAGGCAGGAACTGAAGCAAAGACCGTGAAGGAACATTGATTTCTGGCTTCCCACAGTATGCTGGATCCTCACACTTCACTTAGCAATCAAGAAAACGCCCCAGCAGACATGTCCACACCTGGATACAATCCTTTAGTTCCCTGTTCACAAGTATATCAAATTAACAACTGAGGTTAACCATGACATACACCCTACTTATGGGAACAATTGTTTATAATTGTGTCCTACCGTAAAGCTACTGGGGACTTCCTTGTGTGTGGGGCTGTCCATAGGAAAGGATCATGAAAGTTAATGCATAAATTTGCCATAGACTAAGCCAATGGCCTCTAACATGTGGACCTCTGCCCTTACTGACTTGTTCCTGCTGACAGCAGTCACCTGGGCCATGGTTAGCTACACAGACTGCTGGCACATCCCCCAGCCTGGCCTTCACATAGGCCACTGTGGTTCCTCTCTTTTTGGCCTTTTCTGGTTTCTCATCCACAAATACAACTTCATCATCTTGTTTAGGATCTACATACCTCCCACTGAATTTGGCCACTGAATTATAGTGGCTAGGAGTGGTTTGGGGGCCCAATAGAACATGTCTTGATCACCTCTCACCTCTGGTGAGTGTTTGCCCTGAACTGCTAGCTATTGCAGGGCTCCTGGGCTCAGGGAAGCTGCCCTAGTGCAGCTGGCACATGTGAAGTCACACAGATTGAGTCCAGCTGAGCTCTCAGGAGTATGGGCTTCCTCTTGGTGCTAGAGAACAGACTCTACATGGGGCAGGGCACGTTGACTTCAGGGCTTGTTCTGGGGAGTTTGGTGTTGGCATTATGGGCCCTGAATTTGACAGCTATGCTGCCATCTTGAAGTTCCCTTGCTGTACTTCCTCACCAGCACTTCTGATGGGACCTACCTCTCACCTGGAAAAGCTGAGAATACAGAACTTTCTGGGGACCACTGGGAATCTGGGCTCTGGTGCCCATGGCAGGCAGGCAATCCCTGCGCAAGCCTGAGTCCCAGCTATAGCCAGATGACCTTCCTTTCCCCTAGGCTCCTATAATCCCATGACTCTCGGCCTGTTTACCCTGGTCTACTTCTTCCTGGCCTGCTGGACCTATGGCCTCACAGTATCTGCTGGTGTCTTCATCCCATCCCTGCTCATTGGGGCTGCCTGGGGCCGACTCTTTGGCATCTCCCTGTCCTACCTCACAGGGGCAGCGGTGAGTTGGGGGATAGCACGCCAGAGCTCTACTCAGGTGTTCCTCCTGGCCCTAGGTCTAGGGGATACCACAGGTGGGATCTGGACACTTGGTGCATCTAGGCAAAAGCGCTGATGCCATGGAATACTACATGACATAACTGGAAACACATCAGGGTGATAAGAAGCCCAGGTCCGTCTAGCACTGACCTGCATGCAGGCCTCAGCTCTTCCTCTCACCAGATGCTGGGTGGTTTTGATCTGTGTGTTTTCTCACTTCAGTTTGAGTAAGGATGACAAGTTATGCTGGGCGGTTGTAGGGCACACCTTTAGTCCAAGCACTCAAGAGGCAGAGGCAGGCGGATCTCTGTGAGTTCAAGGACAGCCTGGTCTACTGAGTGAGTTCCAGGACAGCCAGGACTACACAGAGAAACCCTGTCTCAAAAAACAAAAAACAAAAAAAAGGAGAAAAAAATTTTTAATTAAAAAAAAAAAAGGGGAAGGGAAGGGGAAAAAACCTAGATTGACAAATTACAGAAGGGATAGCAACAGGAAGCTGTAGCTGCCCCTCCCCTGTCCTCAGGCTCAGGTGTCTGTCTAGATCTGCTTTGGTTGGGTTCTATCTTCTGAGATGTGGTTCACAGGAGTGATTGCTGTGAACATAAACAGTTCAGTGGCATTAGATGCTTAGCATTGTGCCACAGTCCCTTCCAGCTTCAGTGTTGGTTCTTCACCTAGAAAGGAGCCCTGCTGTATTAATAGTCACTCCCATTTTCCCTTCCTCAGTTCTGTGAGCCTCTACTTCCCACTGTCTTTGGGCTCATCTATTGTCAACATTTCCTAGGGCACACAGTATACACCCTCATATCTGCAATGTCAACTGAGTGTGATGTCCTGTTGTTTGATCTGTGTTGTGATGTGTTCTAGGGTCTCTTTCTTCACAGCTGAATGTCTTTCCTTGGGTGATTCAGTATGTCCTCGTGGACATGGGCCGTGGCACCTTGTGCACACTTTTGTCTGCTGTCCTCACTGTCTGTAGATTCCTTGGCAAAACCACAGCCTTCTCAACTCATGGGTGTGGGCAAGTGGCATAGTCTGTACCTTGTCCCTATACATGGCACACCTAGCTAGAGTGTTCGCACACTGTTTGTAGCAGGGGGCACTGGAGTAAGGTGTCCTGTGTGTGCGTCACTATGCCCAAGCATAGTGTCTTCACTAGTAGGCCCTGGCAAGTTGGGTGAGGATTACCACCGGCTCTGATACTCACCCATGTTGCGTCCCGCAGATCTGGGCAGATCCGGGTAAATACGCCCTGATGGGAGCTGCTGCTCAGCTTGGTAAGCCCCAGCTCTTGCCTTCTTTGGTGAGTTAGCCTCAGTTTTACCCTGCCTACCCGTTGTGTGTTCCACCATGGCTACCCTTTGCCATTTATGTGAGCAGGATTGGAAGTGAGGCAGATGAGGTCATCAGGTCCATAGCACGGCCTGGGGGCAGTGGGTAGGGCTCAGCAGTTAGCATCCTTGCCTCTGGGGTCTGGAAAGTTGGGTGGGTAAAAAGACTGCAGATGTAGCAGAGCTGGGGATCCTATGCTTAGAGGGACAGGGGCTTATGATTTCCCCCACAGGTGGGATCGTGAGAATGACCCTTAGCCTGACAGTCATCATGATGGAGGCCACCAGCAACGTGACCTACGGTTTCCCCATCATGTTGGTGCTGATGACTGCCAAGATTGTGGGTGATGTTTTCATTGAGGTGCGCAGCATGAGGGGGTGGTTTGTCCTCTGTTACCCTGGATATTGTCCTTGTAGCCTGGCACTGGGGTTTAAGGGACTTGCAATGGTTGCAGAAGGAAGGGAGCCCATTGAGTCATTCCCATACGCCCTTCTTCAGGAGGAGAGTAGTAGTAGGGCCCTGGGAAAGACTGTGCCATAAGGACCCCTGGACAGTGTCCTGAATCCTGACTCTGTACCCAGGGCCTCTATGACATGCACATCCAGCTGCAGAGTGTACCCTTCCTACACTGGGAAGCCCCGGTCACCTCACACTCGCTCACGGCCAGGTATGGCAAGCTGGCCTGTTAAGCTTCTGGGTTCCTGGGTGCTATGGGTGGATGTGGACAGGGCAAACACTGAATGCCTGTGGAGAGCCCAGGTCCCAGCATTCCCACTGTGGCCGATTCATGGCTAGTCAGTCTCCCAGTACCTCCTTAAGTCTCTGGCATGGAAATGGGGGTTCTGGGGTCCCAAGTCTGACAGCTTTGTGTCAGTCAAGTATTTACATGGTACAAAAGTTCTTAAAGAAGTCCCCTGACAACTTGTGCTGTGGTGTAACTCACTTGGCTTGGGCCTCTTGGCAGGGAAGTAATGAGCACACCTGTGACCTGCCTGAGGAGGCGAGAGAAGGTTGGCATCATCGTGGATGTCCTAAGCGACACAGCGTCTAATCACAACGGATTCCCTGTGGTGGAGGATGTAGGAGACACCCAGGTACTGTGGGCACCTCTCTGAACGTCAGTTGCTTTTTTTTTTTTTTTTTTTTTCGAGACAGGGTTTCTCTGTGTAGCCCTAGCTGTCCTGGAACTCACTCTATAGACCAGGCTGGCCTCGAACTCAGAAATCCACCTGCCTCTGCCTCCTGAATGCTGGGATTAAAGGCGTGTGCCACCATGCCCAGCTTGTCAGCTTCTTTTTATTTTGTGCCTGTGAGCAGCACATGTCTCAGGGGTGGGGGGTGGAGGTGTTATGTAGTTCACCTGAATAAGAAACTTTAAGATATTATTTTTATTCTATTTATGTGTTTGCCTGCATGTATGTATGTACCACATGCATGACTGGTACCTGCAAATTCCAAGAGATCTCCTTGGAGTTGGCATTATAGATGGTGAGTGCTATCATTGTAGGTGCTTGGAATCAAGCCTGGGTCTTCTGCGAGAGCATCAAGTGCTCTTAACCAACCACTCATCACTTCTCCAGCTCTTGAACAGGAAATCTTGTATTCCTTGTAGATAATAAAGTCCTCTCTTAGGTGGACTGTCCCCTGCAGACTACAGGCCTTCTGTGGTTCTAACTGGACTTTTTTTTTTTTTAATGGTTTTAGAGCTTTATTGTAGAAAGGCAGGAAGAAAGAGAGAAGATAGAAAGAGGGAGAGAGGCTGACCATGGCCATGTGAAGAGAGGGAGGAAGGGAGGGAGAGAAGGAGAGCTAGAGATGAGAGTAAGAAAGGTGAGAGCGGGCTGGAGAGATGGCTCAGTGGTTAAGAGCACCAACTGCTCTTCCGAAGGCCCTGAGTTCAAATCCCATTAACCATATGGTGGCTCACAACCATCTGTAATGAGATCTGATGTCCTCTTCTGTGGATCTGAAGACAGCTACAGTGTACTTAGATATAATAATAAATAAATCTAAAAAAGAAAGAAAGAAAGAAAGAAAGAGAGAGAGAGAGAGAGAGAGAGAGAGAGAGAGAGAGAGAAAGAAAGAAAGAAAGAAAGAAAGAAAGGAAGGAAGAAAGGAAGAAAGGAAGAAAGGTGAGAGCTTAAAAAACCTAACTGGACTTCTTAGTCATGGTGTTGGTGACTATGAATCTGCCAGAAGGTGCTGGTGAGGGGTGAGGCCAGCTAATGTTGACGCCCTTGGCCCAGGTCTTAGCCTGCTAGGATGTATTGGACATTGGCATTGATGGCCTGAAAGAATATAAGGAACACACTTGGGCTATATCTTGCTACTCGTTGATTTCTTTCTCAGCATGACTTCCATGCTCTGTTGGAAGGCTTAGCCCTGTGTCAGATACTTGAGGGATTAGCAGGATTGTGTGAGAGATGCTCACTTCAATGCCTGTACTTAGAGGTGACCGTGGAATAGCAGCCATGGGCCAATGGGGGAATCTGGCCAGAATAGGATTGGCCAAAGTTTCCCACTGCAATCTCAAGGCCTCTGACTCTTTCCTCTCCTGCAGCCAGCCAGGCTCCAAGGCTTGATCCTGCGTTCCCAGCTTATCGTTCTCTTGAAGCATAAGGTACACCCAGCCGCCCTTGGGTGGGAGTGTCCTGGGCACCGTCCTTCACAGTGGCAGACACATAACTGGCTGCCGCCTTCAGGTGTTTGTGGAGAGGTCCAACATGGGTTTGGTGCAGCGGCGACTGAGGCTGAAGGACTTCCGAGATGCCTATCCACGCTTCCCCCCAATCCAGTCCATTCATGTATCCCAGGATGAGCGTGAATGCACCATGGACCTTTCTGAATTCATGAACCCTTCTCCCTACACTGTGCCTCAGGTACTTACAGACCCAGAGGAGTTGGAAGCAGGGCTGGGGTATGGTTTGATGCCTTATAAACTTTGAAAAGGTGGTAAGGAGCCTCTGGAATCTTGTGGAGTAATTGCTGCCAGGCAGAGGAGGCCTTCAGGGATCTTGCAAGTAGAGCTTGCGTCCTGAGGTGGCCATCTAACCAGAATATATTAGGGACAGCCTGAGAGAACCCCATTAGCATTACACAGGTCCTTAGAGTCAGGCATGGAGGGGAAGAGACAGCTCAGTACCTTTGAAATGCTTGGTTTGGGAGTTTGAATCTCTTCCCATGCTGGGTAAAGTGGGCTAAAGGTGGCTGATTACTTTGCAGGAGGCATCTCTTCCTCGAGTGTTCAAGCTCTTCCGGGCTCTGGGCCTGAGGCACCTGGTAGTAGTAGACAACCACAATCAGGTGAGACTGCTGTCTGTCCTGCTGGAGATTACGGGAGCTGGTTCACACTCTACTTCCTATATTCTTGCTAGGTTGTGGGTGGACATTGGGTCTTGTCTGTCTCAGGACAGTAAGCCTGGGTCCTAGCCTATTACTGTACACCTACTTGGAACTAATATGTGGAGTATGCTATCACATGGAGTAGAAGTTCTGTAGACCCTATGGGGACCCTGTGACCTGGTATTGTTCTTGCAGGTGGTCGGGCTGGTGACCAGGAAGGACCTAGCAAGATACCGCCTAGGAAAGGGAGGCCTAGAAGAGCTTTCGCTGGCCCAGACGTGAGGGCTGGCCCCCCAGCCTTGGACAGCAGTACCCCAGCCCCTCTGCACCTCCTCCCAGGGTCCCTGATCTCAGCCAAAGCCTTGCCCCCTAGGCAGTGCAGCAACAGGAGCAAATGCCCTCCCTAGGCTTGGCTGGTGTGGGGGCCAGACCCTTTGTCCTGGGCAGTTGGTTTCAGTCATCAGCACTTTCCCTATTCCCTGACCCTCCAGGCCTCAGACTTGCCCCACTCCTGGTTCCTTCTCCCAGGATGAAGTGTGTGTTATCACACCCCTTGTGGCTCACTTCTGAGAGCCAATAGAGTGTGTGTGAGAAAGACAGACGTGAGCTACTACTTACTGCTGTCTCTGCTCAGACTCTGAGCCCTTCTCACCCTGTGTCTGCATTGCTCACACAGCCAGGGGCTTCAGTAGCAGGGCATGGGGAGCTATACAGCCTGGAGCAGGCTCTGTCAGGGAACCCACATGTGCCACACATGCCGCCCTGCATCTTTGTCCAGAAGATGGGGAGACTGGTTCTGTACCTGGGGCTTGTGATCTGAAAATCACATGAAGACTGAAATTGAATTCACCAACATCTGCCCTAGGCTTTCAGACCTGGGGTCATGGCCCTGGACCACAGCCAGAAGGCAGGTCTTTTTGAGGCCCTTAGGTCCCTGGGGTCCATAGTAGCTTGCTTACTACTGTACTGTGTGGTATGCCCTTGGGAAGTGGCCTCCCAGGGCCTGGCCATCCTGGGGTAGCCCTAGGATGGATAGACCCGTGAGCACCAGAGCCAAGGAACTTCACCCCTGAACCCTGTGTTGTCAAAGCTGGCCCCACTGACATCCTTCACTCACCTTCAGGGTCTTCTCCCCTGGGAACTTTGTAAAGATAGTTGCAGTGTCTCTGGCACAAGTCTGTTATAAGGTCACACAGGGTCTTTCTTTGGAAAGCTGGCAGCTCCTGCCTTTCAGTTGTCCCTCCAAAAGAGCGGCTCTTCCTTCCATGAAGAGATGGGCTAAGTATGTTGAATCTGGAATGAGAAATGAGAGCCCCCTGTTCTCTGCCTTGGGCTCAGCATTCTGGGGAGTCAGGCACTCAGCATGGTGATAAACAAGTGCAGATGGCACTTTAAACAGTAGTTGCTGTCTGTGTCGGGCAGTGGTGCAGTTCTTGAAGAGTACTGCAGCCAGCCCAGGGCCCAGTGGGAGGGCCGTCCAGGGACTCTGGCCTTCTCGTCCCATCTCAGACTTGCTCTCAGACTCACTGCAGAGCATGGGTTCTGTGACCTGCTTGGATGGCATCCTGTCCTCAAGCCTGGCCACAGCAGGCTCTTCAAGAAGTTAAAACTGACCCATCTGGTATAGAGGTCCAAGTGACAACGCCAGGGGTGCTCTGGACCGGGAAGGGCCATTCCTAAAGTTGGACCCAAGGGGTGAAAAACACTGCACAGGGTCTCAAAGACTTGGTACCAAAAAAGGCACGTGCAATCTGTCCACGGCTATGCAGTCTGTCCACAGCTGTGTGCTGACTACATGCTGAAATGATATTTTTGGATATATTAGGTTAAATAAAACAATCAAAATTTGTCTCTTCCAGTATTTTTATTTTGACTCTTGGGAAGGCTGAAATCCCAGCGGCCTATTCTGTGGTGTCACCCTCTGTATCTGTGTCCCATTTGCCTAGGACCTTTCCCTCCTGCTTTGTGTGTGACTCAGGCCTGTGATGGTCCCTAAACAACCTCTTCACTGTGGCCATAACCCAGTAGCCCTAGAGCCAGGGGAGACTCTTCTGCAATGGGGATACTTCACTGACCCCCAAATCTTTTCAGGATCCAGAAGTTAGGGAGTCTGCAAGACAGGGCATATGAGGGTTCAGGTTCCACTGGCAGTTGGCCATGAAGTCATAGGGTTCTGGTGAGAAAAAGAAGGTTCCAGAATAACTCAGCTGTACCTGCCTCCGTCAGGATTCACTAAAGAGGCAAGGTGGAAGGGCAGGAGCCACTATATACCTCCACTACTGCTCTCTGGGCTCCACAGCCTCTCTCCCTGACTCACCCCCTGAAGGTTCACAGTCTCCATTCTCGACCCTTGTCTTCTCCCCAAGATTCAGGCCTTCCCTCTTGACCCTCGAGTCTCCTTGCCTGCTCTGTGGCCCAAAGCCTTCTCTTCTGTCCCTCAGCCAATCCCCAGCTCCTGCAGCTTTCTGCCTGGATCACTTGCTTCTCTCCAGCTAACCACTCGGCCACCCTGGCCTGGTGCCCAACCTTGGGCAGCCACAGGGGCTCTGATAACCGTTGTCTGAGCTATAGGTGGTGGCCGCTGGTGAAGCCATGTCAGGTGAGCAGAAATGAGGGGTATACAGAGTAGTCCTGCTCTTAGACCTCACAGGTTCTCATGGAGCTGGCGAGGTGGGACCTCTCCCCTACTCTGCTTCCTAGGACTGTGTGTTCTCCCCCGGGACACTCAACCCCTCTTACCTGGACCTCCAGAAGGGCTGATCTATATGACCCAGAGATATGAGTCCCTGAGGTCAGGGTGACAGCAAGCAAGATTATAGGCACTACTACTGTCCTTGTGCACAAGCTCCAAGGTATCTCCTTCCAGAGCCAGCAGACGGCCCCTCACTAAGGCTTTCACCTTCACACCTGAGCACTGTCACACTCGAGGACCTGGAGCTGCTCTTAACAGAAGGCCTAGTCAGTGCTGAGACCTCAGAGAGAGATGAGTGCAGTGGCCGGGCGTCCGGCTCCTTGGTCCCTGAACAGGACACCTCTAAGCTGTGGAAACAGCTGGAGCAATGGTGAGCCTCACAGTGGATAAGAAAAGGGAGATGATAAACTGAGTGAGTTACCTCCAGGAGAGGCACAGCTTGACCCACCTGCTCTGGCCCTAATCAGGGTAGCTGAGCTGCAGGCTGAGGTGGTTCGTCTGAGGGGACACAAGGAACGCTGTGAGCATGCCACATTGGGCCTGCTTCGTGAGCTGTTGCAGGTTCGTGCCCGTGTGCAGATGCAGGCCTCAGAGCTGCGCCAGCTGAGGCAAGTAGTACAACAGGCAGCCTGGAGCCCAGAGAAGGAGGAGCTAGAGGTGAGTCCCTGGGTAGAGCAGCAGGTAAGAGTGAGCCACCCTTTTCCTGATGCTTGGAACACACACTTCCTGGATCCTGACACTGCTGTCCCCAGTCGTTTCAAGCTCTGGATCCAATGTGTCCTGTTGCATCTGTACTGCTTGGTAGGCACAGATTGAACCTGCCTAGCCCTCATTTCCTCCTCTTTGCAGTTATCTGGGCCCCAGAGCCAGAACCAGATGCAAACCCTGGATAAAAGGTACAGAGAGAGAGAAAGAGAGAGAGAGAGAGAGAGGGAGGGAGGGAGGGAGGAGCTGGGACCCATGCTTCCCTGCAGGAGCTGTCATTAGGGCCCACATGGACCTCATTTAAGTAAACAATAACTATAATAGTCCAACTCGGACTGGCTCTGCACACACTGGGGTGGGAGACTGGTTATGTGTCCCCATGGTCAGACCTGCCGCAACAGATGCTGCCTGGCTGCTCTGGGGCTAGCAGGGCAACTCCTTCCACCAGGCTGGTGGAGGTCCGGGAGGCTTTAACACACATCAGGAGGAAACAGGCTCTACAGGACTCGGAGCGGAAACATTCCGAGCAGGAGATAAACCTCAGGTGGGCCAACTTCTTGGACTACCTTGAAACCAGTTTTGTGTACACACTGGAAATCTCGGGCCAGAGCAAGGCTGAGGTCTTCCGTCCTGAGCCCTTAGTGCCCCCAGGGGAGCATCCTGTAACATGAATGCTGCACTTCTGACAACTGCGGCCCCACCTGCCTTCTCTCTTTCATTTGGTGCCTTGCCCTTACTAGGGATCCCCAAGGTCTATTTCCATGTGTCACCTGGGTGGATTGTGTACTCCATCCTGAGAAGGACCTAGGGCCCCCAGGATTCCCTAGCTGAGTTGGTGTTACCACACCTACTGCCTCTAGGCTGACCAACCTGACTGGCATGCTGAGCCAAGAGGAGCAGGGCCGGGAAGCAGCCTGCAGTGCCTTGCAGAAAAACCAAGAGGACACCAGCCAAAAGGTGGACCTTGGGTTGGCCAAGATGCAGGTACCTCCTGGAAAGCCAGGCCTAGCCGAGGCAGGAGTCATCACCAGCACTCTGTAAGACACCTCCAGTGTCCCTAGCCTCTGGCCTTGTCATCAGTGTCTCCCTTCCTGCAGTTGCTTGCTTCAGGGTACAAGGATAGGCTCACCAGTCACCCCTGTCTGATATGGTTGCCTCTCATCCCAGCTGTATTGCCCACTCACTGACCTTAGCTGCAATCTTAGGCACTGAAAACTCACTTCTACTGTCATGTAGCCAAGTGTCAGTTCCCTTGCTGCAGGTTTGGGGAAACCCACCCACCATCTCAGCTGGACTAACAGAAAGGGACAGCTGGCCCTGAAGCTCTGCCACAGCTGCTTTCAGCTTTAGCATTTATCTCAAGTAGGACTCACAGATTCCCAAGGCAGCATGTTCTCCTTCCACTGGGGACCCTCTAGAGGGGTCTCTGCATGGCGGTGGCGACATATACCTTTAATTCTAGCACTCAGGAGGCAGAGACAGGTGGATCTCTCCGTTCAAGGTCAACCTGGTCTACAGAACTGGTTCCAGGACACCAGAAAAAAACCCTGGCTTGAAATAAAAAGATTAGATAGATAGGTAATTAGATAGGTAAGTAATAGGTAGATAGGTAGGTAGGTAGGTAGGTAGATGGGCCTCTGCTTCTACATGGAGCTTAGGAATGGTTGGTTACACATGCCTGCCACCCAGCTTTTGGCTCTATAAATGTAGACCAGGGACTACAGCTGCTGTTCTGTGTGTAGGCTCCTCACAGGACAGAGTGGGCAGGATATACTGGATATTCCAGCTGTTCCAGCATAAGTCTGCTGCCCAGAAGTAGTGGCCTTCACCTCTGGCTGCTGGGAGTTAATGCACTGCCATCATCAAGAGCATGGAAGCCTTGGGCTGAGGATCCCTCACATGCTAGGCATGGGGGATACGGCTCTAATCGGGCCCTTCGAGGGTTCTTTGACATCAGTGTCAGGACTTTACATGCCACTGCCTGTTTTTGTAAGTTTTATTAGCATAGAGCCATGAACATTTGTTTAACATAGTGACAGTCGAGACTTTGAACAAGAATTGAGAGGCTTCAAAGGAGACCCTGGGAGTTTGAAATGTTTGCAGCGTGGCCCTTCAGAAAAAGTGGCCGAGGGATGGGTGTCTGGCTCAGTGGATGGATTGCTGGCCTAGCATGCAGAGTTCTGGGCTCAATCTCCAGCACCCATAAATCTGAGCCTAGTGACATGACAGGTGTGAAGCCAGCCTGGAACATACATGAGATCTTATCTTAAAAATAAAATGAAGCCACCTCTGTTTTAGGCTCCCTTCCTGCAGGGAAGGGAGGCCAGCAGTGGCTCAGATGAACATCACCCAGAAGGTGGCCCAGGCCTGAGAGCTGCGCCTGCTGTCAGGAGAGTCCTGTGGCCACAGAGGTGCTAGGCAGGTGATGCTGTGAGGTAGGTTTCTGGTGACTTTTCTTTGGTATATAAGGAGGCTCGACACCTCAGACTCAGCAACCCTCCCGTGAACCTTAACCTCCTGTGCTGGAATTAGAGGCATGTGCCACACCCAGACTGTCAGTCCTGACATTCCTGGGGAGACATAAGAGAAACATTTATTCACTCCAAATAGGGAAGGAGCCAACAAAGAAAGAGTCCAAGTCCAGCTTAGCGAGTAAATGAGTTTATTGGGGCTTCTTACAGGATAGCATGGGTAAGACAGGTAGACACAAACCAAAAAGCCCCCATGGCCCCACCATCAATATTTCACCTCTTCTACTTTAGCATTGGAGTAGTTGGGTAGGAGGGAGTGGTGGTTGTAATTGCAGGGAAAGGTCTATAGCTCTCCCTCCCCTCTCCCAGAGGGACTGTTAAGTCCCGTTCCCATAGATAGCTATCTGCTCAGAGCTGTTTGTCATTGCCATGACTGCAATCCAAGATCTCGACAGGTCACCACAACTGCTCAACTACATAATGGCACTGGCTATGGCAAGTCCCAAAGGAGACAGCCATACTACAGAGTGTGTGTGATGGGGGGACAGAAGGCTGTCCTGTGCCTTCTGACCCTCAGAGCAGCAAGAGAGCAACATGGGGAGGAGGCACAGCCCACGGGTTACATCTAGGATTCCCACCCACACCCTCACTTGCTGCAGCTATGCATGGGTGTTCCCACATGTCTGGGGGGGATGTCTTCACACCAGCTTCTCTTTTTTGGGGGGGTGGGGTTTGAGACAGGGTTTCTCTGTATAGCCCTGGCTGTCCTGGAACTCAGTCTGGAGACCAGGCTGGCCTCGAACTCAGAAATCCTCCTGCCTCTTGCCTCCCGAGTGCTGGGATTAAAGGCGGGTGCCACCACACCCGGCCACACCAGCTTCTCTTATGGAGGCTCCAGCTCAGCATGGAATTCAGTGCCCACTGAACAGCCTTTCCTGGATACCTCTTGAGTATCTGGATGTGTGCTGGATTGTCTAGGCCCCCTGACCTTGATTAGGTCTCTTCCTGACCCACGATCTAGTGTTCTGGGGAACAGTGGGTCCTATCTTCCCTACCTTTATTCCTGCCCAGTGCCTGCAACCTGGCTCTGCAGGGATTGGGAACATAGAGAGAATGAGACCTGGGTGAGAATAGGATATCTGGCGGGGAAACTTCAGGTGACTCTGTGGTCTCTCACAGGCCCAGATGACCAAACTCAACGAGGAAATGAGCCTTCGCTTCCTAAAGAGAGAGGCTAAACTATGCAGTTTTCTGCAGAAGAGTTTCCTGGCCTTGGAGCAGGTGAGGGCCTGGGTGGGGCCCAGTGTCCTCACGGATTATCCAAGTGAGCTACAAATTTACAGCTGCTGGGCTGGAGAGATGGCTCGGCGGTTAGGAGCACTGGCTGCTCTTCCAGAGGATCCAGTTTAATTCCTAGCAACCATATGGTGGCTCACTACTGTCTGCAACTCCCCTTCCAGGGGATCCAACACCCTCCACACCGGCATACATGCAGTCAAGGCACTCATGTACATAAAAATAAATAAGGAATTTTGAAAAACATTCACATCAGCTAGTGCTGTCTCCACAGAGAATGAAATCCTCAGAGAGTACACGGCAGATAGCAGAAAGCAGCCTACGAGAGGAACTGGAAAGCCGCTGGCAGAAGCTGCATGAGCTGACAGAGGAGCGCTTGCGGGCCTTGCGGGCACAGCGTGAGGTGGGCCTGGGTGGCCAGGTATGGTGGGAGATGGGGTAGTCACCAAGGCTCAGGGCCACTTCTGCCACAGCAGGAGGAGGAGGGTCACCTGCTGGAACAGTGCCGGGGCCTAGACAAAGCTGTGGTCTATCTGACCAAGTTTGTGCGACAGAACCAGGTGTCACTGAATCGTGTCCTGATGGCTGAGCAGAAGGCTCGGTGGGTGTCATATCAGGACAATGGTCCACTTGGCCCCTCGCTCAGCTAACCACTGGCTGAGCTCAGCTGGGGAACGCCCTGACCCCCTCATCCCCTGAAGCTGTCGGTTAGACACGTCATGACAGGATAGCAACCCTCTGCTAGAGTTCCTCTTCCTCCTCCACCCTGATCCTCACAGTCCCTTTCCGGTAGCACCCCTCCTCTGGTCCACAGGATCACCTAGGAGGTCCCAGAGCTAGCACGCAGGCCCCCTCCCTAGCCAGTGCTAAAGGGTAGTTTGGGTATCAATATGCAGGGAGGCCAAGGTGAGCTTGGAGGAGACCCAGGCCGGGGAGTTGGCTTCATATGTCCATGAGAATCTGGAGGCTGTGCAGATGGCTGGCAAGCTAGCCCAGCAGGAAACACAGGATGCACTGGAACTGGTAAGGGGCTGAGTGAGGGGGTGGTCAGCAGGGATCCCTGTGCATACAGGCATCCAGCAGAGCCTCTCTGGCTCCATGCTGTCCCATGCAGCTCCAAGAGAAGAGCCAGGTCCTAGAGGGGTCAGTAGCAGGGCTGGACCAGCAGCTGAAGGACTTGAGTGACCACTGTCTAGCTCTGAGCTGGAGGCTAGATCTGCAGGAGCAAACACTAGGCCTGAAGCTGTCCCAGGTAAGGTGGACAGACTGGTAAGGACGGGCAGTAAAGGATGGGACCATGGGTAGAGACCTGATCCTCTGATCAGGCAGGGTGGCTCCTGCAGCCCCTGGGCCCCTAGCACTCTTTTTCTCTTTCCTTCCCCACTCTCTTCTTTGCCCCTCCCCCTTTCTTTATTTCACCTTTCAGCTGGGTGTGGCAGAACATTACTTTAATCCCAGCTATGGAGGCAGTAGCAGAGGCAGGCAGATGTCTGTAGTCCAAGGCCAGCCTTGTCTACAGAACAAGTTCCGGGACAGCCAGTACTGTTAAATAGAGCAACCCTGTCTTGAAAAAGTACCGCCCGACCCCCATTTCCCTTTAAAGCATACAGTTCAATGGGTTTTGTTTAGTTATATATTTCATCTGTTTGAGTTTCTTTTATGTAGGTTTTTTATTTATGTGTCTGTGTGTACATACCATATGTGTGTAAGTGCTCAGATAGGGGGAAGAGTGTGTTGGTCTCCTGAGGCTGGAGTCACAGAGCATTGTGAGCCACCCAGCCTGGGTACTGAGAACCAAACTCCAGTCATCTGGAAGAACAGCAAGTGCTCCTAACTGCTGATCCATTACTTCACCCCATTATTATTATTTTTTCACTATTGTTTTGTCTTAAGAGAGGATCTTGCTATGTAGCCTAAGCTGGCCTGATGTAGCCTAGGCTGGCCTGTGTGTGATCCCAACCTCAGGAGTCCAAGGCAGGAAAATTATGAGCTCAAGCCTGACCCTAACTAACACCCAGCACTTTTAGTGCATTCACAGGAGAGGTTATCCAGGTCGGCTCCAGAGCCTGACAGTCCCTCTCCTCTGCCATCTAGCTCTGCTCTGTGTACCGTAGGCTCTTCATCCCAGCACAAGCCTTTCATCTTGGCCTTCTCTCCTGAGCCACCTTCATGGGTCATCCCTGTTGTGCGTGCGGATGTGTGCTCCATCCCTTGGTAGCTCGATAATGTTCCCATGTGTGGACAGGTCATGTTTTGCATACTCATTCCTCTGTTGATAGACACAAGAGGCCATTCTCTTTTGAAGCTGCTGTGAACACACCCTCTGGTGTGGCAGGTGGATCTTCCAACCTTGCCTGGCTCTGCATCCTCTCTGGGTATGTATGGCCAGAGCAGCTGCCAGCAGGGTCCATTGACTGCAATGTCTGTACCCTCCTGCAGTATGGCCAGTCTGTTCTCTGTTCCTGTCATGGAACAGCTGTCAGCTCCTCAAGGGCATGGTTCTGCTCAGCTGAATGGCCCTGACTGGTAAGGCCATCCCAGCTGCTGTAAGACTGGAATAGCTGTGCTCTGCGGTGTCTGGCCAGGCTCTCCGGGCAACCTGCATGCTTTATACAAATGTGTTTTAGAGTCAGATACTCTGCCTCCTGGCTTCAGCAGGCCCTGTCTACCATCCCTCACTGGATGTTGAAATTGTAGAAGCAGGCTGCATGGGAAGGTATGGAGAGAGAGTCCCTGAAGGATCTGGTCCAGTGGCTGAAAGAAGTCACAGCACACTTGGAGGAGGTGCAGGAGAAAGTGAACAGCCTCCCCCAACAGGTGGGTAAGGCCAGAGTTGCAGCTAGCCTTGAGGCTCTATACCTTGGCTGGGTTTGAGCTGGCCTGGGGCTCCCAGATGGCTGTACTAAGTCACCCTGGGCTCCTACATATTCCACATTTCTTTTTTTTTTTTTTAAGCTTTATTTATTTATTATATGCAAGTACACTGTAGCTGTCTTCAGACGCACCAGAAGAGGGCGTCAGATCTCATTATGGATAGTTGTGAGCCACCATGTGGTTCTGGGATTTGAACTCAGAACCTTTGGAAGAGCAGTTAGTGCTCTTAACCACTGAGCCATCTCTCCAGCCCCCATCTTCCACATTTCAGATAGAAAGTATCTCCAACAAGTGTGTCATTCACAAAAGTGAAGTGGATGTGAAGATCTCCGCTGAGGGCAAGGCCAGGTGAGGGTTCGAAGCCACCCAGGCCTCTCGGAAGTACAGAAACTCTCTGGCCTCCCTTGATCTTTCTGGTCCTTCCAAGCCCTGCACCTCTGCCTGGATGGTTGCCCGGCCCCCAACTAGTCCCACCCTGTGCTCTATCTCCTCTAGAATAGCTTGCACCCTCAAAGTTGAGCCCTGTGACAGCCTCTTCCTTGGGCTCTAGAACCCTCTATAACCAGCCCCTGGCGCCTACAGGGAGTTTGAGGTTGAGACTGTGCGACAAGAGCTAGCTGCCCTGCTGATGTCTGTGCAGCTTCTGAAAGAGGAGAACCCTGGACGGAAGATTGCTGAGATCCAGGGGCAGCTGGCCACGGTATCCCTTGGGGCCCAGGAGTCACCTATGTCTGTCTGCTTCCCTAAACTCCAGGCCCCGAGTATTTCTGTGCTAGTGGGTACATTTGGACGTCAGCCGTCCATGTCTGCCTGTGATTAGAGTTGTGTTTAGTTTCAGAAGCAAATGATAAAGTTGGAGAACAGCCTTCAGGCCAACAAAACCATCCAGAACCTGAAGTTTAATAATGAGACCAAGCTGGTGAGAGAAAACTCTGGGAGAACCGCTGACCCCTCACACTCTGCCAGCCTGCCCCGAGTCGCTCTGTTCCCATCTCTCCAGGGCCCCGGAATACATTAGCTGGGTGGTGCTGAACAGTGCTTCCTGGAGGTGAAAACTGCCCCCCCCCACTGGGCTTCCTCTACAGGAGCAGTCCCCACATACACACATCTGCCACCCACCACTGTGATCCAAGTCCCACTTCTCTGTACTTGTCTTGCTCTCCATGGGTCCTCTTGGCCCCATCTCTCTGCACTTGCAGCGCACAGAGGAGATTGCAACCCTGCGTGAGAGCATGCTGCGCCTGTGGAGTGAGGAGGGTCCCTGGCCACTGACCCTGGGCAGCAAGCGGGTATTCATGTCCCTGGTGAGGCAGCGGTTCTTCATCAAGGACGTAGCCCTGGACGCAATGGTCTCTGTGAACTCCTGGGGAGTGTACCAGGCTGTGAGGTGGGCAGCTGAGAGCCTGGGTCTCCCAAGGGTAGTAGCACAGCCACAGGGGCTGTGTTGTGTATGAGCCACGTCTCTGGGCAGGTGGCTTCGTTGGAAGAGATTCCTCTTGAACTTGGTGGCCCAGAAAAGGCCCGGAGTGACCTCAGCGATGACCCAGTGGAAGCCTGCATATGAGGTCACATCTCTGACTGTGTTCCAGAAATAAACATGCCAGTTCTTGTACCTACTGGCGCCAGAGTCTCCTGTTATCTGATGGAATGGCTTTTCCACAGCTCACAGGCCTGACAAGGGTGTCAAGTAGTGAGAGGGACCACACTCAGAAGGCCTGAGGTTATTAGACCTGAAGGACCCCTCCTGCCCCGCCTCGTGCAAGGTCAAGCTCTCAGGTTCCCTGGGAGTTGTGTGCAGGGGCACCCAGGCCACACCTCTCAGGACATACCCCTGTTGCCTATGAGGACAAATGTGAAGACTGAGGACAGGGTCCTCAGACATCCTCAGCCCCACCCACCCACTCACTAACACTGAAGTGCCAAGGAAGCCACTTGTGAGCGTGAATCTGGAGAGTGAGCATCTAGTAGGTTTCTGTGTGATCAGGCAGTGTCCCTGTGACCAGGCAGTGTCCCTCTTCTAGCCTCTCAAGAAAACCTGGACTCTGCGTGTGGCCCCTAATCCTGCCACCCGCCTGGCTGAGGACACAACACATGGAACCACCAGCTCTAGCCCAACAGAGACAGGAGGGCTGGCCTGGTTTTAGACCCAACCCAGCTGCTCTGTGCCACTGACTTGCATCTCGGAAATGGCCTCATAATGAAGGGCAAGGGTGTACAGGCGATCCATAGTTCTTGCCTGAGTTCCATTCACTTCCCCTGGGCAGAGTCCTGAGGCCTGCTGTGTATAGTGGGGTCCACCAAGAGCCGGAGCTGGTAGCCAGGTGTGGCGGGTCTGGATAAGGGCTCTCTCTCTCTCTCTCTCTCTCTCTCTCTCTCTCTCTCTCTCTCTCTCTCTCTCTCTCTCTCCTCTCAGTACTGGTGGCAACAGTTCCAGGCTTGGCACAATTTCAGATCCTCATGGCCTGCTCTCCTCTTGAGAGAGCACTAACTGCATGACTACTTAGACAGACCTACTAGGGCAGGGCCTGTGCTACAGGCAGGAGGTGCTGGGTTGTTCTGAGGGTAGAAATGGCCACTCTGCCCCGGCACACTCCTGACTTGCCTACTCACTAGACCTCAGCCAACTGTGTCCCCTCCAGGCCTTGGGTGCCTCCACTCTGCAGCTCAGAACCACCCTCAGCAGACCAGCTGGCCAGTAGATCACTAAAATCTGGTGTGCCCACGTGCAGTAGGCCTAGTGGGTTGGGCACAGGCTCCTTCCAGAAGGATGGAGGCAATTTTCTTTGGGTCATGGGAGTAATGTGGCTATACTTCCGCTCTAGCCTTAGTCTTCGGCAAGCTGATATTCTAGGCCTGGAGAACTGCCGAAGGCCATAATCAAAGAGCTCAGCCAGGGGGCCCAGTGGTGGCACCCTGTCTCCTCTGTGGCCCAGCCTGTGCACCTGACCCTCAGGCCCCCCAGGTAAATGCATCCTGAACTCAGCAGCCTCCTCATCCTCTGGGGGCCCATCCTGTGCCAGGCATACCAGATCAGCATAGTAGAGATCCCGGGCAGAGCAGCTGGCTGGTTGGCTGTCAGCATAGATGTCTTGGGCATCTGGGTCTTGCCCTGTGTCCTTGCGTCCAAAATACCGCTGGATGTCACCACTAATGAGCTCTGAGAAGCGCAGAAGCTGCATTGGGGTCTCAGGGCTGCTGGGGTCCTGAGGGACTACTCCTGAGCTCTGGGAGTCTGGGCCACAGCCCTGTGACCCCTCACCTTGCTGGTCCTGGTCTACCTCTTCTTCTTCCTCCTCTTCCTCTTCCTCTTCTTCTTCCTCCTCCTCTTCTTCAGAAATTTCTGGAGCCTCCAGGTCTATGGGCAGGAAGGACTCATGTGATGGTAGGGGCAGCCGGAAGTCACAGACAGACCGTATAACACCAGCAGCCATCTTGTTGAGGTCCCCAAAATTCTGGGGTTCCCTGGAGCAGCAGACACAAGCTAGGAGAGAAGTGAGAGGATGGGTTAGCAAGTTAGGGCTGGCAGTACCCACTAGATGAGCCTGGATGTGTGACCCACAAAAGGCTGCTTCAGCTCTTTCCTCTCTCCATCCCTGGACCTCCTGAGCTCAGAGAGGACCTGGCTTAGAGGGATGTACAGGATCCTCTTGTGTAGGGTGGAGCTATCATGGTACAGGGGAACCAGGTTGTACCATGAGAACAACCACAGTTGTGATCACTCAGGCCACAGGGTAGGGCCAAAGGCAGACGTCCTAGAGGCCAGTACTAACCAGACAGGAAGGGACAGGCACTGGACAAGGCGTCTACCCTGTCCCAGCTTGGATCACTGTGGTGACAGGACCAGAACCTGCCTTGACAGCCTCAAATGCCTGGCAAATGCCATGGGGAGCTTCTGGGGCTGTGACAGCCAAAGAGCTCCACCAGACCTGGTTCCTATGTAGCTACTGTTAGCTACAGTCCTGGCTCCCTTTTTGAAGAGATGCAATTGTTAGGGTGTTGTTTCTTTCTTTTTTCTCCCTCTTTTTCCTCCTCCTCTTCCTCCTTCTTTGGTGTTTGTTTGTTTGTTTGTTTGTTTGTTTGTTTTGAGATAGGACCTCTTCAGCCTTGGCTATCCTAGAACTTGCTATATAAACTGGACAAGCGGGGCTGGTGAGATGGCTCAGTGGGTAAGAGCACCCGACTGCTCTTCCAAAGGTCCGGAGTTCAAATCCCAGCAACCACATGGTGGCTCACAACCATCTGTAATGGGATCTGACGCCCTCTTCTGGTGTGTCTGAAGTCAGCTACAGTGTACTTACATTAAATAAATAAATAAATAAATAAATAAATAAATAAATAAATAAATAAATAAATAAAAACTGGGCCAGCTTCAAACTCACAGAATTCTGCTTGTCCCCACTTCCAGAGTGCTAGGATTAAAGGCATGTACCACCCCTCTTGGGTAGTAATTCTTATTTTTTAAGAAAAGGGTGTCAAGCCAGATGTGGTGGTGCACGCCTTTAATCTCAGAACTCAGGAGGACAGAGAATCTCAGAACTCGAGAGGGCAGAGGCAGGCGGATCTCTGAATCTGAGGTCAGCTCGATCTCCAGACAGCCAGCACAACAGAGAAAAACTGTGTCTAGAAAAACTGAAGAAAAGAAAGAGAGAGAGAGAGAGAGAGAGAGAGAGAGAGAGAAGAGAAGAGAAAGAAAAGAGAGGGAGAAGGGAGAGAGGGGTTCTCACTTTGGAGCCTAGACATGGCTCTCTCTCTTCCTTGCTAGTGACCCTACAGTAGATCTCAACCCTAGAGCCACCAGGCTACTTTCCAGAGGAAGGGGAGAGCAGGTATCCAACAAGGCATATCAGAATACAATCTCTATCTGAGAGACCTGGGTGTGAGAAGCCCCTTAGATCTGCTCAGGGTCAAACTTCCCAGCCCCTCTCTGCTATCCTGAAACCCTGAGTTTGGGAAGTACTGGGCTGGCTACTTCGATGTCCTACATTGCTGGATCCTCTGTCTCAGGAGGTGTCCAGCATTCCTGATACTAGTCTTTGAGGGTGACTGCTAGTGGAGAGTTTAATGCAGATATATTTCCAGTGGGAGGGACCCCCCCAACCCCCAGTGGTGTGACCACCCCAGAAGACTCCAGCATTCACACAGGCTCCTACCTGAGACTGCAGAGCTCACTCAGCAGGCCCACCTCCACCTGGGGCGCAAGCATTTATAGCTGGGCTCCACAACTGCCTGAGGCTGGCAAATATTTGGCAACGGCATTGTCATCGCAGACTGGGCAAACAGAGCCCGTTTGTTTTAGCGCCCAGCAACCAGAGCCCTGCGGGGGGAGTACCCAAAGACTGCCTCACCTGCACGCAGCCTGCCGGGGGAACATGGAGTGTTTGCCTCAGGCCCAGCTGGTCCACACCCTGGACCCGAGGACCCTTATCTATACTGCTGATTGGGGCCCCATCCAAGCTGTGTCAAATAGGCAGAAAATTAAATTTCATGCTATTTTGAGTTCTGGAGTACACCTCTCCAGAGGACATCCTGCCTGCAGTGCATGCTATAAACCATGCTCTGCAGCAACAGGACCTGGAGAAAGGGGGGACTGGGGCTATGCAACCTCTCACTAGATCCAGGATGGGAGCTAATATGTGCAGTCCTTGTAACCCCTTCCAAGCCCCTCCACCCTCTGGGCCTTTGTTCAGCTAAGATTAACCATGACCCTGTCAACCAGCCCAGTAAGGACTTTGAGAAGGACTCTCATGTGGTGGCTGCCATCCACTTGCCCAGAAACCCAGCTGTACTTGTCATCAGCCTGATTGAACCAACCGCTGAGCATCCTTGGTGGGGTGAAGACAAGGTACCTCCTTTCCCTGGTTGGAAGCCTAGATGGAGTTGGGGGGCTCCTCTCCAATCTTTCTGGTGGTGTAGTTTCCTCTGGCTTCCTTAATCACTGATCCCAATTTGGGTGGTTTTAGAACAGGGTGTCTTCTCTGTCCTCCTGGAGTCAAAGCTGAGACGCCAGTGAGGCTGGTGCCTGGGGTCCTGCCAGCCGCTTCTGTTTCTTGTCTCAAAGCCTGTCATAAGCATCAATGCTGTCATCTGCACTTGGCTTGCTTTTTTTTTTTTTAAACCTTGGGACAGGGTCTTGGTGTGTAGCCTGCGCTGGCGTCAGACGCGTGTCTATCTGAGTACTGGCTTTGCAGGAATATACCACCATGCTTGGCTAGCAACTCTTACACAGATGTTCACCACTGGATTTAGGACTGCCTGAATCCAGCACACCCTCAGCTTTAACTAGTCACATCTACAAAGAGTTTTTCCAAGAAAATTCAGTTTAGGGTAGATGTGTATTTAGTGGTGGATACTATTCTAGCCGATCCAGGTACCCTCCAGGAAGAATGTAGCCCCTAGAGCACTCAGCTGCCCTGAAGTAGCCCCCAGTGACTACTAGCGCCATCAGCTGTGGTTCCTCCTGCTGCTACTGGGGTTAAGTCTAAGGACAGGAAAATGGTTCTTCTCAGCGAAGCTTTCACCACTTCAGCCTCAAAATATTTACTGATTATCTCTCCGTCCAGCGCTTCACCCGGCTCGGGGGTTAAGGGGGATTTGGGTACCACCTACCTTCCTCCAGTCCTTCTTTGCTCTTGGCACCGCCCTCACTTTAGGCAAGGACACCACTTTGATTTCAAGCCAGTGAAGCCCTAACCTCCAGTCTAGGCTTATGTCACCTGACACCATGACCTTCAGCTTTGTCCTGCCCTCACCTCCCCAGCCCATCTGGACTTGATGGCTTCAGTGAGTTTGTGGCTCCTGGAGGGTAGGCGGCTAGGGAGCCAACCCTGAAGATGCTTTACCATGCCTGGTTACTGCAGTCAGGGCTCCTACCCAGCACAAGGAAGCCACAGAGAAATGAAAAGTTAAGTCCTAAGGAGGAGCACCTTAAAGGGCTGAGCTGAATTGGGGGTGTACTAAGATTGATAGCCACCTGCCCAACGTGCCCAAAGATCAAGGTTAGATTAGATCTCCAAGGCCATATACACTGAGTATGGTGGCACATGCCTGTAATCCCCTACAAGCATTGGGAGGTGGAGGCAGGAGATTCAGAAGTTCATGGTCACCCTTTGCAAGACCAAGGCCACACTGTGCTATATGAGATCTATGGCCAAAAAACAAAACAAAACAAAACAAAAACAAAAAAACACCCAAAAAACTGTAAGCAAAGATGGCACCCTGGTGTGAATGTCTGGGGAGCTGTACACATCTGTAGACTAGGTTGTCTGCTTGGAGCTGAGCCCCGAAGAAGGGCAACAAGGGTCAACTACACACCCAACAGGACACTGGAAGGCTTGGGGAAAGTGGTGGCATAGCTGCTGCCTCTTCTCAGGCAGGAAACTTGGCCCACATCCCCAGTGAGTACCAGATGAGACTTCTGCTGTGGAATAAAATGAGCCTGGCTAGGCCCAGGTCTGTGTCCATTCTAGTCTGGATTCCATCTACTTCTGACCCTACAGTCTGACCATGTTAGACTCCAGGGTCTGAAACCACTGTCCAGTCTTGGCTCTGGGCAGCACTGCTTCAGCCTCAGCTGACTCCCTTCTCACCCCACCAAAGCCCAAACCTGCAGGAGGACCAGGCGGGGGTCTGCTGGGGACACTCTCTACTGCTGGGTGTGAGAAGGACAAGCTGGCCCAGGAACAGGACAGGGACAGGTTGGGTGATATAACACTGACAGATGGGCCTGGGGTCTACAGCTGCACCTTGCTGGGTAGGCAGGGAAGGGATAGCCAGGGTCTCAGGGAGTGCCCAGAAGGTCATGTGGATTGTGGCCTGCATTCCACACTGAGCAGCCCCGGAGACGGAAAGACATACTGAGGCTGTGAGTGCAGATTACCACTGGCTCACTTGGTCAAGCCTTGAGCTTTCTGAACCTTGGGTTGAGTGCTTCAGGAGAAGGAAATGAGACCCAATTCTGCCTGGAGAAGGTCCCACCTGTATGTGACCAAAGAATGAACTTTGAAAGAGCTGGGTGTGAGGACTAGCTGAGGCAGGCAGCGTGTCTCAGCAAATTGAGAGTCTGGGAAGACTCAGTCACTGTCAAGGAGCCAGAATCCTTGAGGTCAATACAGCGTCAGGCAGAGGAGGAGATCAGAGACAGAGACTAGAAGATGTTCTATTTAGAAGATGCTCTAATGTTGGCTTTGAATATGGAGGAAAGAGCCACGAGTGAAGGATTCTGGGATTTTCAGGAGCTGGGAAACACAAGGGACCCAGTTTTCTTTGCAGTCTCTGGAATGTCATCTGATACCTCAATTCCAGGGCCAGTGAAACTCCCCTGGACTCCAAACCCTTCTTGGAAATTCCACTAAGCCACACAGCTGACATTATAAGCATTGACACAATCAGAAAGCCATAGTAAGAGTCATGGCTCTAGATGGACGTAGGTGGGTTTGTAGGACACTTGCTGGCTGTGAAATATATAGACAGTCTCCCAGCATGGGAAACCCTTGTGTCAATGTCCTAGTTAAGACCATGCTTAGGTGATCTCATGAACTCTAGAGCCAAGAGCTGGGTGTGGCAACACTTGATTGTAATCTTAACTCTAAGAAGTCAGAGTCAGGAGGATCCTGTGGTCCAACTAACCTAACCTTCTTGAGTTTCAGACTAGTGAGCAACTGTCAGAAAATAAAAAGGTAAGGCTGGGGATGGTGGCACATACCTTTAATTCCAGAGTTTGGAGGAAAAGCCAAGTGGATCTTTGTGAGTTTGTGGCCAACCTAGTCTACATAGTGAGTTCCAAGATAGCCAGAGCTACATAGAGACATGTATGTATTTACATGTCTCTACATATATACATACATACATACATACATACATACATACATACATACATACATACAAATAAAAAGGTAGACAGTACCTGGAAAACTATACCTAAAGTTGTCCTCTGGCTTCCACATACATTTGAACACACTTTCACAGGCACCCTTCCCCACATACATGCACACCCCACTACACATGCACCCTAACACACAATCATACATACACATATATGGGGACACATGCAAAGAAACCAAAGAACACCAGAGCCTCAGCTGTTTCCTATGTGTGAAGAGACCTGCTCCCCAGTGCTTGGGTTTCACCATGCTCCACACACACCATCTTCCCCACTTTGTCCAAACCAGGCATCTGGATAGCAGGACAAGATCTTGGACAGTCTTAGGTCCTGAGTGGGCCAAGTGCAGACACACCCACTAGTGCTGGCTGAGAGAAGGCTGTCCGCTGGCAGTCTTGAAGGACTTTGTCCTTATCCTGGAGAAATTTTGGTGTTCTTCACTCCCTGGGAAGAGGCCATGGAGAAAACCACAAAGCTAGGATGGAAGATTCTAAGAAAACAGAGCAGCCGGGCGTGGTGGCACACACCTTTAATCCCAGCACTCGGGAGGCAGAGGCAGGCGGATTTCTGAGTTCGAAGCCAGCCTGGTCTACAAAGTGAGAGTTCCAGGACAGCCAGGGCTAAACAGAGAAACCCTGTCTCGAAAAACTAAAACAAAAAACAAAACAAACAAACAAAAACAACCAAACAAAAACAACCAATGACAACAACAACAACAAAAACACAGCAAATGGTTGTCTGTGAAAGGAACCCTTAGAAGGGCCTATAGGGCTGGCATGGGTATGGGAGGCCTGGGCTAGGAAGCCAAAGAAGGACCTGATGCTTAAGTCCAAGCAAAAGGGAAGGACCTCTCCCAGGGCAGACCTAGAGTGCTAATGGACGGAGGATCTGGGGACTTGGCATGGTGAGGGAGTCACCCTCATATTTCACCCGTGTTCAGGACAGAGCAGGTGTAGGGAGTGGTTGAGCTAAAGCTTTTGTTTCTGGTAAAGCGTGGTTGGGGTCTCTGGGTCAGTGGAGAGACACACTCAATGGCCAGGTAGAGCCCCTGTCACCCCATCCTAGTCATCTGCCATCTTGGGACCCTGGAAGAGGCTGGGGCTGCAGCATATGTGCTAGCATCTGCTCCTAACTGGGATATGTTTGGGGTTGGGCTCAGAAAAGCACTCTGCCCCCATCCTCTGCCCCCACCTGCCCCCACGCACTGTCAGGCCTCAGACCCTGGGAGACTCTGCCCTTACAAAAGCACAGACCTGCCTGCCCCCAGGCACCTGGTATCTATCTTCCTGGTAAAATCAATAGCTCCAATATGTCAGCTCTTAAGTGGAGCTACAATAAATTGCCCTGCCATTAAGCCCACTGACGGCTGCTGCCGCCTCTGCCTCCCATTAGTGAGACATTAGGCTTCCTGTGAAATTTCCCTGTGTGCTTTGCAATAATGAGGGCTTAGGTGTTGGTTATGTACCTGAGGGGTGCAGCAGTGGCTCCACATGCATCACATCCTAGACCTTCTACTGAAGAGTTGCTCCTTCTGCAGATTCCTGGCCAGGCTCCTGTGGCATAGCCTACTGGGAAGAGTGGGTCTTAACAGTTTGTTAAGGAGCAGATAGCTGAGGAATGGAGTCCAAGGCTTTGCCCTGGATCAGGTGCTGTCAGAAGCAGGATGTGGAGAAATGGTGTCTGTACCAGTTGCTGGGTCCTGTGACTGAGTACCATAAACTTGGTAACTTAAACAACAGCCATGTGTGGCAGGAAAGATGGCTCAGCATTTAAGTGTGCTTGCTGTTCTTAGAAGGACCTGGGTTCTGTTCCCAGTGCCCACATGGTATCTTACAACTGAACCTAATTCCAGTTTTAAAGGATCCAGTGAACTCTTCTGGCTCTGTATACACCAGTCTGTATACACATACACAGAGCACATATATACATACATACATACATACTACAACATACATACACACATTGCAAAACATATACACATAAACTAGACTTAAAATTCATTTCTTTTCTTTTGCTTTTTTTTTTTTTTTTTTTTTTTTTTGAGACAGGGTTTCTCTATAGCCCTGGCTGTCCTGGAACTCACTCTGTAGACTAGGCTGGCCTCGAACTCAGAAATCCACCTGTCTCTGCCTCCCAAGTGCTGGGATTAAAGGCGTGTGCCACCACGCCCGGCTTGCTTTGTTTTTCAAGACAAGGTTTTTCTATCTAGTCCTGGCTGTCCTGGAACTCAATCTGTAGACCAGACTGGCTTTGAACTCACCGAAATCTGCTTTCCTCTGCCTCCCAATTACTGGAACTAAAGGCATGCACCACCACTGCTGGCTCATTTGGTTTTTTGAGACAGAGTTTCTCTGTGTAGCCCTGGCTGTGTTGAAACTCACTCCATAGATCAGGTTTCCCTCTGCCTCCCAACTAGTGGGACTGAAGGCATGTGCTATTACTGCCCAGCTTAATATTTGTAAAAAGTTTAAAAAGAGTATTCCTAATAGTCTGGAAGCCTGAAATTTCAAATGCTCCTTGCTACAGTTTGGGGAGATTATTCCCGGTCTCTCTCCCTCCTTCTGGGAGCGGGGGGGGGGGGGGGAAGCGGGGGGGGGGGAATCCTTGGCTGCCGCTTCCTAACATCCTGGGACTTTCCTACTGCCCTTTGCCTTGCCTTCTCATCTGAAACCACATTCTGAAAATCCTGACAATGAATTAACAGCCTATTTTCACCAGTATGACATCTTTGTAAACCATTTCATTTGCAACTAAGCAAGGTTCCAATCTTGTTTTCAGGCATGGGAACACTGTTCACTCCAGTACAGCAATGCCAGCCCCAGGAAGATATGTGATTGGGGTGTGTGCGCGCATGTGTGTGTGCATGTGTGTGCATATGTGTGTGTGCATGTGTGTGTGTGTGCTCCCGAGCGTGTATGTGCGTGTGTGCGTGTGTGTGCATGTGTGTAGGTCCCATGTGTGCAGGTGCAAGGAGTCTAGAGGTTATGTTCCTTAGGAGCCACTTAGCTTGTTTCTGAGCGAGGGTCTCTTACTGGGACCTGGGACTTGGCAGTTAAGCCATACTGGGTAATGAGAGAGCTCCACAGATCCCTCTTTTCTGCATCCCCAGAGCTGGAATTACAAACATACATAGAGCTTCTTATGTGTCTGGTAAGGCTCCAGCTCAGGGCCTCATGCTTGCATGGTGAGCACTTCACAGATTGAACCACCTGTCTTGCCAGCCCTAAAATGTCTCTTTCTGCCTCTGATCTGAGACAGTCACTGAGACTGAGATGGGCTCATTGGTCATTGTCAGAGGCTAGCCCACCCAAGGATGAAACTCTTAACTCTTGCTGTACCTCCTTGTCTGGTCCCATGGGCTATCCTGTGCAGCTTGAGCCTGGCTCTCCTACAGTATCCAATCCAGGAAGCCTGATTCCCGTTACACCTTAGGGCCCTTAAGCTCCATTTCCTTCTGAAAGCTCACCCTGGTTTGCATGTTCCCTATAGTTAAGGGCCTAGGTGCTGTGAGGTCCTTGCTAGGAAACTGGTGTAGCAGTGTGGGGTTCTGTGATGGAACAGGTGGGGTGGGGCCCAGGGAGGAGGACCTTGGTAGACAGGTGCCTCTGTTGACACAGCAGCTCTTAGTCAGGGTCCTGGGTTGGGCCTCTTAGTGTATGGGGCGGGGGGAACCTCACAGGTGTTGCTGGGCTCCCGACATCTCTATCATTGCTCCTGCTCTAACTCAGTGAGAGTGCCTTGAGGAAGAACAGAGTGGAGTGTGAGGCTTTTCCCGTTAGTAAGTGGCTCCCGGTCACAGGAGGCTCCTGATTTTGTTCCATCCTGGGCTAGATTACAGCTCAGAGTAAGGGCATTTCCCAGGACCCTTTCTTTCCCACAAAGCAGTAAACATCCAAAAGCTATGGTCACCTTCAGGATGACAGAGTGTGCTTCCCCAGGTGGGAGACCTTGAGCAAAGAGCGGGCAAAACCACCTGCAGGGAACAAGGCAAGTGAGTTTGCAGGCTGCTCCCAAATCCTGCAGTTGCAACAGGTGTAAATTTCCCCCCCAAGCTTCTGGATCCAATTGATATCAGACCCCTATTTCCCTGCATGGGGAGAAGTTCAAGTCCAGTCCCCCAGCAGAGGAGTTTCAAGTGAAGACAGGACAGTTGGGCTGGGTTTTTGTAGCTGAACTTCATGTCTTCAGGAGCCAGGTTGCTGCACTGTGAGTTGTGTGTCTCCCCTCTATGCTGCCTAGTGAGGGCACCCTCTACCTTCTTGGAGTGCTGTGTAAGACTGGCCCTCACTCTAGCAGGAATATCTACATCACTAACAGCCAAAGGCTGAAGGGTCCTTTTCCTGCCTAACTTCTCCCTTGTCATGCATGCTGTGGTGCCCTCAGACACCCTCCTGAGCAAAATAAATCATGGGGACTCTGCTTGCCCAGAAAGGAACTCACAGCCCCATGAGATAGAGGAAGAGGTGTTTTTTTGTTTTTATTCATGTCACTGGTTTACAGATCAAGAATAAAATCGGAGTGATAATCATTATTGAGCCCTGCGGTAAGACCAGGTGTAATATAACTCACTCTAGCTTCTACACAGCACAGGTACTAAGAAGACAGACACCTTTAGGGCTGATCCTCTTTTTTTTTTTTTTTTTTTTGTATTTTAAATTGGGTTGATGTTAAGCTGTGTAGTACTTGGGACCAGTGATTCTCTTCTATCTGCCTCCACAGTATTGGGATTACAAGGTTGCCTGGCTGATTCTGACGATGCAGAGCTTCAATCAGCTTCCAGATCAAAAGGCCAGGTGCACGTTAGCTATGGGAGTGTAATTTCAGAATCGCCTCCCTGTAGGCTGTCCGAGATCTGGTCAGCCTATGGTCTACACAGAGCCATTTCCATTCTTCCTGAAGGCAAATGGATTCTGGGGACCTGGGATAGTCTAGGTGGAGGTGATGTTTCTACAAGCCTTTTCAAAGGGACGGCCAGGCCGGGAGGCGTTTAAGGCGCGAGGGTTTCCCGCCTCCGTGCCTGAGAGCTCGGATGGAGCGCTAAGACTGGAAGATGCGCTCATGGAGAACAGGGACCAAGTCCCTCCCGGACGATGGTCCTGGAAAGAAGCCAGCAGATGCCACGGGTTCTCAAGTCCTTGGGCATCACACTAAACAGCCTCGGGCCAAGCTCTTCGGAGAACCGAGTCTGCTTCACTTTCAATCCGCCGCGCCGGATCAGGTCTCAATGGAAGGACCCAGAACGACACAAACCCGTAAGTCGTCCAGATAGTGATCAGGGCGAGGCCGGAGACGGAAGAGCTAGCGAGAGGAAATGCATCATTTCCGTTGCGCCGCTGGACCCACGTTTTGTAGTCGTGAAATTGGATGTGAAGTTCGGCTTCCGGTTTTGTGCGACGGAAGTGACGAAAGCGCGGTGCGCCTCAGCGTGCGAGTCGAGGTCGCTATGAACAGTGTCCTGTGCTCACGGGCTGCGGGGTGAGAGCCGTGAGGTGCCGGTGCGTGAGGGTGGGAGGTGGCCGTGGCTCCGGGACGCTTACTGCTGTCTCTCTTCCAGAGCGGTCCGGGCTCTGCGGCTCGTGGGCTGGGCTTCGCGAAGTTTGCATCCGCCGCCCCGTGGCCGGTCTCCAGCTCAGCCTGCAGACAGGGAAGAGGAGGACGACGACCCCAACCTCCCGATCCAATTTTCCGGCAGCAAAGCCACCCCGATCCGCTGGACCGTGGAGCATTCCCTGGGGAAGCCGCAGCAGCGGCCCTGGTGGAAAGTGCTGCCGCTCACCCTCACACTCGTGGCTCTGGTTGTATGGTGCTACCAGAGGGAGGAGAGCGGCATGGACCTGTGGTTGAGGCAGGTGTTGGAAGAGGAGGACGAGGAGGAGCCGGAAGGTCCTCCGGAGGAGCTTGAAGCTCCGGCCCTCTACGGGGCTAGAACGTAACAGGGTGCGTGCTGAGGAAGGGACTAGGCAGCCGTCCTTTCGTTGTTGAATTTGACGATTTCTGAACTGGTTCTGCGCATGTCCTCGTTGCTTAAAGGACTTGGATGGCGCTCTTGGCGCTGAGACACAAGAACACAGCACAAAGTTGGAGGCTTGAAATCTGATCTTTGCCGAACACCAATGCCCAGTGATTACGTCCATAGAACTTTTGAGGTTCCTAGAAAAGGTTTTGGGTGCACCTTATGCTCTTGAGTTATGATGTGTTCATACAGCCTAATCATGTTTCCAGCGTTCATCTGGTGGAGGTGTTACCTGCAGTTCATTCGCTTTCCGAGACAGACTAACTGCTGAAGTGTAATTACCTATATGTGTGCAACATCAGTTGAAGCTATTTTAAAAACTAACAAATGGAAAATACATTTGGTAAAGTCTAATGAACTCAATTTTCTCACCTCCCCTTTCATCATCAAGTAGGCTTTGGTTTTTTTGTTTTGAAACACAGTCCCCCTATTTAGCTCTGGCAGGCCTAGAACTGGCTATGTAAACCAGCCTTGCTGTAGACTTAGATATCAGCCTGCTTCCTGCTTCTGCTGCCATCTTTTTTTTTTTTTTTTTCTCTTCTGCTCTTCATTCCCACATGAGAACTTAAAAACTTGACAGAAGTGGTAGGGTATGCTTGTCATCTCAACACTTATGAAACTGAGGCAGGAGGATCCTAAGTTTGGGGTCTGCTTGGGCTACGTAGGGAGGGCCTGTCTCAAACAAAACAAAACATCAATAATATAGTGGGTTGGTTTTTTTTGTTTGTTTGTTTCTGTCTTTTTCACAGTGTTGTGATTGAACTCAGGAGTCTATTGTGCTATCCTACCAATGAGGTCTGTTTCCAGCTCACATAGAATTGCTTTTGCAAAAAAAAAAAAATGTTACATTTCATGCAGTGGGTTCTCAGTGCTGCCAGGCTGATAACTTATCTGAAGTGATGTGGGCATTTGAACTCGTGAGCAGAATAAGTGGGGACACTCACTACACCTCTGCTTTCTCGTTTTTTTTCTTTCCTTCCCCCTTTCTAATTTTTCAAGACAAGGTTTCTTTATGTAGCCCTGGCCATCCTGGAATTCTGGCTGTATCCCTGGCTGGCCTTGAACTCAGAGGCAGAGGCTGCGTCCGCCTCCTGAGTGGTGGGATCAAAGGCGAGCACCACCAGATCTGAGTTTCACATCTATTTTACGGATAGGAGAATAGGTGTGTTAGCTAAAGGGTTACTTAAATGTTTATTTTATTTATTTATTTATTTTTTGTGCTATGCTTTTCCAATTTCCCAAATAGACTGTAGCTTGTGTTTTTCCTATTGTTTTCAGCCCAATGAATTCTCTGGGTGAGTGCCCAGCAAATATCAGGTAGGGAGAGGGCCTGTAACTAACTATAAGCCAGCTGCATGTACAAGACAGTAGATAAACTGTTGGGCAGAAAGAAATGATTGAATAAAACATGTTCTTTTGAGGGAGGAGGAGTTAACGTAACTGACGCTTACAAAATTAGATTTACTTTATGTGTATGTATGTGCATCACATACATGTCTGTTGCCTATACAGGTAAGAAGAGGATGTCAGATTCCCTGGAACTGGAAATACAAATGGCTATGAGCAACCATGTAGGTTCTGGGAACTGAACTTGGGTCCTCTGGAAGAGGAGCCATTCACTGTGAGCAATTTCTCCAGCCCCAACAGCCACTTTGTGTAAGCTCTTGAAAATGGAAAGGCTCAGTAGTGTTGGAAGTGAGCTGTTACACAGATAAAAACCTGTTAGTTCTGTTCTGAGCCATAGCCCTCGAGTACCAGCTTCAATAAAAGGACACGTCTGGCCCTTATGTGGGTGTCACAGGTGATGTCTGCAGAGGAATAAAACACATCTTTTGATGAGAGACCTTTGCCCATGTCCACAGTCAAGGTCGCTGAGTTCCACCATCACTGCTATTTGCTCTCTGTCACACCTTACAGAGCCAGCTTCTCTCTCTCTCTCTCTCTCTCTCTCCCTCTCTCTCTCTTTCTCTCCCTCTCTCTCTCTCAGATTCCTTAGGTTGTCTTGTGTGTTTCTCCAGGCTGGACTTGGGGGTTGACCTAGTTTTCATTCCCTATCCCTCAGCAGTCTGAGACACATTTATTCCTCTGTAGGTTCCCCTGTCTGCCCTTCCCTGCTTGCTCATTCTTCTATTTGATCTTTGAAAAAACAATGTTTCTGTTTGCTGGGACTGCCTACAGCTCACTATCCATCCACATGCTTGTGCAACCATTAAAATAAGTCCTTTAAACTAAGTTAACTTCAGGGTCTGTGGGCTAGGGGAAATGCTCAGGGATAAGTGCTTAGCCGGCATGGACCTGGGTCCGGGCACGCACATGGCTCCGGGTTCTACCTCTAGCACCCAAACCAAACCAACTCACTCTCCAAAGTTGTCAACAACTCAAAGAATTTGTCTACAAAAATGTCATATGAAGAAGTCAGTAATCCTACCAGCAAATGGTAATTTTACCTTACTAGTACTTTAAAATATAGCATACATACCTGGACCGTGTATGTCTCTCTGTTAATATTTTAGATCGTGTTTCTGGAAATGGGATAGGTTTTCTGTAATCCTCCTTTCTGAAAACATCCCTCTCTTTTCTGCCCATTCCTTTCAGAACACTTGTGGCTGTGCTACTCAGACTTTATCCCTCAGAGCACACCCGCAGTTAGCAGAGGAGCTGTGGTCACTTTACACACCAGTGAATGCTAGCCCTGGGTTCTCCCGAATTCATCCTAGCACTTGCGAGTCCTGCCCGCCACGTGCAGTTAGCATTCTGCGGACCCCAGATCAGTCTGATTACTGACCACCCTGTACATCCTTTACCCGATGGGCTCATCTGGCAGCATCTTACGCTGTGTTTTTAAAAAAGTGGCTCAACAGAATTCACACTCGGATTATCCTTAAATTCACAAATTTAATAAAGGGGCGACCATCGTCACAGTCTAATTATAGACTTTTTCCAGTTCAAAGAAACCTGTGCCCAACAGCAGCCCTGGACGCAGAGGCCATCATGGGGACTCTACACCAACGGGCGTGTCCCGCCTTGCGCCTGTAACTTGCTGCCGTGGTGGGCCGGCAGAACCTGTGTGTCACCCCCGCCGCACAGCGCGCGTGGGCGAGGGGTCGGTGGGGGCGTGGCCGGCGTGGCGTGCCCGGGGGTGTGGCCGGCGCGGCGGGGGGCGCAGGGGGCTCGGTGCGGGGGGGAGATCCGGGGGCGCCGGCGCGGCGCATGCGCGCTGCATTGTTTTGACTGAAAATGCCGTCGGTTTCGAAAGCGGCGGCGGCGGCGCTGAGCGGGTCCCCCCCGCAGACAGAGAAACCAACCCACTACAGGTCAGTGCCTGGGCTGCGGTCCGTGGCCTTCTGGGCGCTGCGGCGCAAAGCAGCGGCCCGCGTGCGCCACGGGCCCCGGTGTCGCCGCTGTGGGTGCGCCCCGCCCGCGCCCGCGCCCCCGCCGCCAGCTCTTGCGGGTCACGCCGTCCAGGCGCGGGCCGCCGCCTAAGGTGGAGTGGCAGCGCCCAGGGTTTTCGGTGACCCCTGGCTTGGGGGCTGGACTTGCTCCTGGTCTCCGGCGACCCCGCGCGCCAGACTGGAGTCTGGGGAACAGCGCCTGCGTTCGTAGCTCAGGGCCGCGCCTGGGCTGGAGGTGGGCGCACGGCCATCCGGACTCGAGCAGTCGCTGCCTGAGGTTGAGAGGCGGTTCCGGGGTCTGGGGTGACCTCTGGGCTGGGGGCGGAGCCGCACCTAGAGTCCGGTGGCCGCTTGGTTGTGAGCCCGGGGGTCGTTTCTGCGGCGCAGAAGAGGGGTTGCGCCTGGTGTGGGCGGGTGGCGCTTGCAGTCCATCTGGAACCTATGAAGGTAGTCGAGCGGGAGACCGGGACTGAGGATTGAGAGGTGGCTCCAGGGGTCAGGGACTAGAAGGGGGCAGAGAATGGAGTGTACTTCTGTAGAGTTACCTGGGATCAGAGTTGGTGATGGCCTGCTAAGAGGAGGTCTATGCCTCGTGTCCGGGAATCTTCTTATCTGGGGACTGGGAAGTGGTATTTGGGGTCAGGGAACGGAGAGTCTGCCTGACTGGAGTTACCTGGTCTCCGAGTTGGGAAGTGACACCCGGGGTGCTTTTAAAAAAGGAGGGTACCGGGCCATGGCAGTCAGGATCGCTCAGTGTGTGTGTGTGTGTGTGTGTGTGTGTGTGTGTGTATTGCCGGGGGTGGGGGATGCTTCTCGTCTGGGACCCTGCCCCGCCGCATCCCAGGGGCCTCCAGCCGGCGGTGGCTGCGGCCCGCAACGCTGTTTGTCTTTTTAGGTATCTAAAGGAGTTTAGGACAGAGCAGTGCTCCCTGTTTTTGCAGCATAAGTGCAGCCAGCACAGGCCGTTCACCTGTTTCCATTGGCATTTCCTAAATCAGCGTCGTCGCAGACCGCTCCGACGACGCGATGGCACCTTCAACTACAGCCCGGACATATACTGCTCCAAGTACGATGAGGCCACCGGCCTGTGTCCCGATGGTGATGAGTAAGTGGGGTTCCGGTGGGTGGCTCATGGTCTTTCCTCAGGATTGGTGTTGACTCTCTGATCAACAGGTTTTTGAGGTTTCTGGTTTTTTGTTTTTTTGAGACAGGGTGTCTTTATGAAGGCCTGGCTGTCCTGAAACACTGTATGTAGACCAGACTGGCCTCAAACTCATAGTGATACCTGTCTTGGCCCCTTAAAGTGCTGGCATTAAAGGTGTATGCCACTACACTGGTCTCCTTGCTTCTTTTTAACACCCACTACCTGTAGAGGGAACCTCATTTTTATTCAAGACTTCTCGGGGTCAGTAGAGTAGTGTGCTTGAGGGGTTCCCTGTTTGTAGGCTAGTTTCCTAAAAGATGATGTATGTGTGTTGTAGGTGAAAATCTTTGGTAATTCAAACTGATTTTGATTCACTTACCACCCCACCCCATCCAATGCTCTACTTTAAAACTGGCCCATGTTTTGCCAGCCATCTGATTTAAAACGGTTTTGTGTGGTCAGTTGTAAGTGTGTCATGTGTAACATGTAAGTGTGGAATATTTTCTTGCTTATGTATGTATTTTAAAGAAGAGTAGCAGAACTGTTATTCTGATAAGGATTTGTGAATTGATTTGTGGACAGGAGCCCGTGATCTGCTTATGTAGGCTAGGACTCTTTAACACTGTGATGCGTTCTGCTCATTTGTAGTTGTTTTTTTGTTTTGTTTTGTTTTTTTTAATGGTAGGAAAGTTGTTTTATTTGCACGTTGTCAGTTATGTAACACTTTTGGATTTTAATAAGTCAAGGTTTTGTTTGGGTTAGTTTATATTTTACAAGTTTCCTAATGGTGTTATGAACAGATGTCTTTCTTTGTGTGCATGTGTGTGCTTGTGTGTGCAGGTGCAGAGTGTGGCGGCTCACGCGCCAGTGCGTACACACACGATTGGAGTTCTCAGGTTAACCTTACATGCTGTTCTCACCTTATTTTAAAACAGGGTCTCTCACTGGCCTGGAGCTGGTTAAATCGGCCAGACTGGTTGGCCTGCCTGCAGGTGCCAGGGGCCAGCTGTCTCTGTCTCCCTAGCATTGGGATTACAAGTGTGTGCCACTGTGATCAGTGGTTTTGTCGTTGTTGTTTTGTCTTGTTTTGTCTTTAATCAGAGTTCTGGGGATCAGACTCAGGTCTTTTTGCTCTCGAGGCAGGTATTTTACTGATGGGCTCTTTGTCCAGCTCCAGACATCTTGGTTTTGAAATAATGAAGACAGAGAAAGTCCAAGTGAGACTTTGTGTTCAAAGGGAGGTGGAAAATAATATCAGGAGGTGCTAAGTTCTTCCTTTGGGCAGTTTGGGGGTGTGGGGTTAGCTTCCTGTCCTGAGGTGAAGTATTGGTCTGTCTGTTTTTGGTTTTGGTTTTTTTGCCCCCACCCCCACCCCCAGACATGGTTTCTCTGTGTAGCCTTGGCTGTTTTGGAACTCTGTAGAGCAGGCTGGCCTCGAACTCAGATCCACATGCTTCTGCTTCTCAAGTGCTGGGATTAAAGGTGTGCACCACCACCGCCCGGCTAAGATTGTGCACATGAGCGTTCAGGACAAAGACTGGAGGATCTGCTAGCCCTCAAGTTACAGATAGTTGTGAGTTACTTAGTGTGAATTCTGGAAGCTCAGCTTGGATCCTCTGCAAGAGCAGTGCATGGTCCTGACTGCTGAGCCATCTCTCTAACCCCAACCCCTCACAGAAAGGTTTTAAATGTATATATAGCTGCTGTTAATGTAGCTTGAGGGCCAAGCTAGATAAACAGTGTAGCCTGCTGAGCTTCAGTTACAGTGGTATAGAGCCAGCAGTATAGTTCAGTGAGCAAACAACATTTACTGCCAAGTGAAGATTGACTTAAACTTAATGACTTTAACTTTATCTCAGGGACTCGCATAGTGGAGGAAGAAAACTCATACACGTTATCCTCTGACTCCTGTACATATGTTATAGCACATATGCATGTTTGCACGTGCATTCACACACATACTATCTAAATACATACAATGTATTTATTTTTAGAAGTAGCCTTTAGTCCTGGCTGCTCTGGAAGTCACTATGTAGACCGGGCTGGCTTTGAATACACAGAGATCCACCTGCCTCTGCCTCCTAAGTGCTAGATTGAAGGTGTGCAACCACCTATGGTATTTAGTCTACCAAAGCTGTGCTGCTTACATCCTCTTGAACTGGTGGTTCCTTTAAACATGTTGTTAGAAGACAGGTGACTGTCTGGCTGAGACCCAGGCTCAGTTCCTAGTTTTCCATGTTCTATTGGTCACCTTGGGACTGCGGCTACCTGAGCCTGGAGCTGGAAGACAGGAGGTGAATGATGCCAGCCTTGCGTGCGCCACCACGCCCAGCCCCCAATGATAATCTTAATTTGTAAAAAGAAAGCATGTTTTGCTAAAGGGTTGGCTCAGTGGTTAAGAGCACTTCCAGACGACCCGGGTTCAGTTCCCAGCACCTGCGTGGTAGCTCACAACCCACTTAGGACTCCAGATCCAGGGAATCTTGACACTCTACTGAATTCTGCAGGTGCCAGGCACACACACATTAGACAGAGAAACATGCAGATACGACACTTAAACACATATAATAAAATGAATCTAAAAATCAGTCATGTCTCAGACAGTTTGCGGTTCTGAAACTCAGTTGGCCTGGTATTGGAGCATGTCACAGCTGGGCACCCACAGTGTGTCCGTTCTTCCTGGAATGAAGTGTGCTGCACTCAGTATCACCTACAGCTGGTCCTCCTTAGCTGTGTACAAATGGTAATGAACCACATACAGTCAGACATGTTAACTGACATTCTGTGTGTCTGACACTTCAGCGTCAGGGGTGTCTCAGGGAAGATTTTTGTTTGTGGCTTCTCTGGAGCACATGGAATGATTTGCCCCTCAGGAAGCATTTGACAGGCTGCCTCCACTGGGAGTCTGTGCTTAGTGATTACCGAGGGCTTCCCCATCACTGCACATGTGGGATGGGTGGAGTTTTTCTTCCTGAATTGCACTTCTGGCTCATGCTGGGTTGCCATAGGAATGATAAATTAGATAGGACCCTCCAGATCAATGATGGTGGGGCTTCCCCTTTATATCAGGGTCGTGAATTTATTTTATTTTACTTTTTGCATAGGTACTACCAAGCAATTAATAAACACTTATTGTAGTACTGAAGTAAAACCCGGGTCCTCACGAAAGCTAGGGTTAACCTCCGAGCCACATGCCTGGCCCTACAAATAAATTATTTTAAAACATCGCCGTTTCTCAGAGTAAAGGCCCTTTAACCAGTGAGTGGTAGAGTGAGCACTTGGTGTTCTTGATGTGGGGTCATCCCGGGGCTCCGGACCTGTTCCAGGAGGGCAGCACTGGAGAGTGTCTCTGTGGGCCTCTTCTTTCTATCCTCGCCCTTTCCTTCTGGCTTTCCTACCCTCCCTGACCTCAATGACCTCCTCCTTCCCTCTTTCATCTCTCCCTGTAGAGTTCTCCCACTTCTCCCTGTGGACACACCCTCTTTGGGAAAGCTTGCTGTCAAACAGTCTCATGGTTAAGATTCCCAGTCGGTAGCTGTCTTAGGGTTTCATTGCTGTGAAGACACCATGATCAGGACACCATGATCAGGCAGACATTGCCTTGGGACTGGCTTACAGTTTCAGAGGTTTAGTTCATTGTTGACATGGCAGGAAGCATGGTAGTGTGCAGGCAGACATTGTGCTGGGAGAAGGAGCTGAGAGTTCTACATCTTAACCTGTAGGCCGCAGAAGGAGACCTCAGAGCCCACCCCCACAGTGACACACTTCCTCCAGCAAAGTCATAGCCCCTAATAGTACCACTCCCTGCTGGCCTCTGGGGGCCAGTTACATTCAGACTACCACAGTGGTCAGCCCTTGCTGCCTCCTCCCATGATTCCCTTTCAGCCTGTCCTTTGGTAGCTCTTGGAGCCCTACAAACTACTTCACTGCAGGATTTGGCTCCAAAGGGTACTTCCTGCTTCATCCCATCCTGGCTGACAACTTGCCCTTTGTTCTGGTGGGCATAACCTTTTCCTAGGATGGGCCTTGCATGATAGCTCTGGGTCGTGTGTGGTGGGCCTTGCCCCCGTGGGAATGGCCTGCTTAGTTAAGTTAGCTGGCTAACTAGTGGTGGATCTGTCTCCCAAGCCCATTAGGCAGCAGCTAGGGCAGTTGATAGAGTTACTTTCATCTCTGTGCACGTCCAGCACTGGTGCTCATAGGGCTGCAAGCAGATTCACTGTCTGTGTCTCTGTCTGTGTCTCTGTCTGCCTATCTCTTTTTCTGTGTTTTCTTGAGACAGGGTCTTACTATGTGACTTTGGCTGACTTCAGACTCACAGAGATCTGCCTGTCTCCTGTCTCTGCCTTCCACATGCTTAAAGTCATGTGCCATGACAACCAGTACCTCTCTTTTGAGGTAGTTTCTGAGGAGGAGAATGGGACTGGTACACAGGCGGAAGCTCTCCATTCTTATGGGAGGCCAGGTGTGGCACCTCCATATGATCAGGTGCACATTACTTGGTAAGGTTAGGTGTTTTGGGTATGTCTTCCTGAACTACAGCAGGCAAAGAGTCTTCTAGGGGGCCAGGAGTGTGTCTTCATGGTTGTTTGGATAGGGAAGATTCACGTGGCCCCCACTGCGTGCCTGCTATTTTCTGACTTAAGCATTGTCCCTGGCCATGTAGCTGGCTAAAAGCTTCCATCTGTCTTGTTTACACGGAAAAATTGGACTCAGAAATTTGATGGAACTTTGCTGTGAGTTTGGTTTAGTTTGGTTTGAGTTTGTTGTTGTTCAGGCAGGTTTTCACTCTGCCACACAAAGTGGGCTTAACCTTTTGGCAGTCCTCCTGCCTCAGCAGCTGTGCTGCTGGAATTATAAATGAGCTCTCACCCGGCTTGTTTTGCCTTTTCTGAGCAGCAGGCCTCATTTCCCTACTTGGTTCATGGGCAGTCCACCCCAACCCCAACTCCTAAGGACACGTGAGGCATCTGGGGACAGAGATGTTGTCTAGATGGGCTTCTGGAGCAGAGGGGGTGTTTTTCATTGTGGCTCCTGATGAAACTTTGTATTGGTCAGTGATCTGTTGCTGTGATGAGATACAATGACCACAGCAACTCTTACAAAAGAAAGCATTTAATTGGGGCTGACTTATGGTTTCAGAGATTTAATCTATTATCATAGCAGGAAGCATGGCAGCACACAGGCAGTCATGGTGCCGGGAAGGAGCTGAGTGTTCTACATCCAGATCTAAAGGCAACAGGAAGAGAAATCGTAGCCTTGGCTTAGACTTAAAACCTCAAAGCTCACCCCCAGTTACACACTCCTTCAATAAGGCCACACCTCCTAATCCCTTTTAAGCAGTGTCACTCCCTGATGAGCAAGCACTCAGATGCATGAGTCTATGGGGACTTCTTATTCAAACTTCACCTTGTTGGCAACTTGTTGGGTTCTATTTCTCTTCTTCTCCTCCTCCTCCTCCTCCTCCTCCTTCTCATCCTCCTCCTCTTCCTCTTCTTCTTCCTCCTCTTCTTTCCTTTCTTCTTCTCCTCCTCCTCCTCTTCCTCCTTCTCATCTTCCTCCTCTTCCTCCTTCTCATCTTCCTCCTCTTCCTCTTCTTCTTCCTCCTCTCCTTCTCCTCCTTCTCTTCCTCCTCCTCCTCCTTCCTCTTCTTCTTTCTCTCCTCTTCCTCTTCTTCCCCTTCTCCTCCTCCTTCTCTTCCTCCTCCTCCCTCCTTCTCCTCCTCTTCCTCCCCCTAAGATTTATAAATTTTCTAATTTATTTGCTTTTATTTCATGTGAATTGGTGTTTTCCTTATGTGTATATCAGTCAGTATAAGGGTATTGGATACTTTGTAGTTTAAAACACTTGTGAGCTGCCATGTAGGTACTGAGGATTGAATCCAGGTCCTCTGGAAGAGCAGCCAGTGCTTTTAATCACAGAACCATCTCTATAGCCTCTTGATTTCCCCTCCCCTCCCCTCCCCTCCCCTCCCCTCCTCTCCCCTCCCCTCCCCTCCCCTCCTCTTTCTTTCTCTCTCTCTCTCTCTCTCTCTCTCTCTCTCTCTCTCTCTCTTTCTTTCTTTCTTTCTTGTTGTTCTTATTTGTTTTTGTTTTTGTTTTTTTTTTTCAAACAAAGGGTTTCTATTTGTAGCCCTGCCTGTCCTGGAATTCAAGTTGTAGCCTAGGCTGGCTTCAAATTTAGAGATCTGCTTGCCTCTGCCTCCCAAGTGCTGGGATTAAAGGAGTGGCCCACCACCACCCAGCTTGGTTTTCCGTTCTAATACTTAGAGCATCGAGTCTTGTCTTGATGGCTGTGGCATGCAGTTCTTACATATGATGCCTGCGTGGAAGGACCCTTATGCAGTGTTTCATATACAGACCTATGGGAGAGCAGTAGTGGAGGTGTGTGTTTGTAATCCCAGCACCCAGGAGCCAGAGGAAGGCAGAGCTCTGTGAGTTCAAGGCCAGCCTGATTTACAAAGCAAAGTCCAGGGCAGCCAGGCCTACATAGTGAGACCCTATCTCAATAAATAAATAAATAGATAAATAAATAGGAACACTTGTGAGGCCTGAGGCCTACATAGTGAGACCCTATCTCAATAAATAGATAGATAGATAGATAGATAGATAGATAGATAGATAGATAGATAGATAAAATAAAAAGGAGCACTTGTGAGGCCTGAGGCTTGTGTGAAAGCTAGCCTCCTTGTAAGTTGAGTGTGTCCTGCAAACTTGTGCGTGAGTGGAAGCATGAGCATGATGGCTGGAGAACTGCATGTAGGAGCCGTGCTGCCACTGGCTTTGGAGGGAGCATATGCTCTTAGTGGCTCCAGGATGCTCAGGGTAATGGAATTACAATCCAAGCACATGCTGGGATATGCAAGGGACTCGTGTAAAACGTGCTTCCAAGGCTGCAGATTCTAGGCACTGAGCTCAGCAAGAGCTTGCTTGCCTTAGAGTAGAGCAGGGGCCAGAGGAGGTGACAGGAGGAAACTCCTGAAAGATGTCAGCTTGGAGGACAGAGACATCAGCTTAAAATATGTGTAGTTGTGAATAAATTGCATCTTTCAAGATGAAGTCTCTTGGAGGATGTCCCTGGAAGGACCATTTGGCTTGTCGAATGTCCCTGTGTTTTTATGTGCAGTAATCCCTGAGGATCTCTTTTGGGAGATGTCCTCTGCATGCCAAAGCCAGCCACCGTGAGCTTTTGAGTTAAATTAATTGCATTGAATTAAATATGTAAATCAGGTTGGCCTTGAACTTGCAATGTCTATCTCCCAAGTGCTTGAGACTAAGACATGCCCATAATCGAGGCCGTTCTTTTTGCATTTGGTCCAAGTTCAACTTTGAGGTCGTGGAGTAGTGGGCAGTGGCTGCCTGGCTGAGCAGAAAAGAGTGCCAGGTAGTGGGAGTGCGACTGTCCTAGGGAGAAATCTCAGCCTGTGCTCTGGTTGCCATGGCAACGGTCCTAGAGCATCAAGGTGCCCCTCAGCACAAGGGTAGTTAAGTTGTCTCTGCAATGTGGGGACCTCTCTAGAGCCCTGTCTCTTTGGAGTGATGTTTTTCTGTCCCCCATCTTCTCTGACGGGATGGCAGTTGGAATGAAAGACTGCTAGAGTGGAGGCATCCCTGGGTACTGCACAGGTAGATGTGGGCTGCAGTGGAGGCGAGGTCATTCATTCTGTTTGAGGACTTGTCTGTAGTATTGTCTTCATCTGTCTCATACACATGCGCATGCACACACACAGGCGCGCGCACATTCAGTGTGAGGCCTCTTTGTTCCATTCTCCTGTTTCTGTAGGTTGCTTATGACTCTTCTGGGAGTATATGGTCTTGAGCCTGTTGTGTGATTGTGACATGACATTGCCCTATCTCTTCCTGTTTGCCCCAGGTCCAGCCTTGGCTGTTCCTGACCAGGTCTGTGGCCCTGTTAATCTACTAAGACTCCTTTCCCTCATTCCTGGAAGGCATCAGGATGTGGGCCCAGGGGCCACCCCCACCTTCTCTGATAATAACTTGTCAGAAAGAGGACAAGCCTGTGTGCATGGCAGGAATGCACATTTGAGAATTTTATTCAGGGCTAAGAGTGTTAGTCCACACCTTTAATCCCAGTACTCAGGAGACAGAGTCAGGAGATCTGTGAGTTTGAAGCCAGCCTCATCTACATAGTGGTTCCAAGCCCCACAGATCTATGTAGTGAAATCTTGTCTAAAAAAATTTTTTTTTAATTTAGGACAGATGAAGTGGCTTAGATAAAGGTCCTTGACACCAAAGAACATTGTGAATTAAGTCCTGGAAATAACAGACTTGGACACATACAGAAAATAAACAATGTAATAAAATATTTTTTAGAAATATTTTATTAATTAATATTAGTAAAAATTTAGAAATTAAAATTTTAATTGAAAAAAATAAGTAAAGGCCAGGCCTAGTGGCACATAGTGGAGTTATATCTGTAATTTTGGCAATTGAGGGTTAGAGATAGAATTAGGAGTTCGAGGCCAGCTTGGGATACATACAACCTGTCTCAAAATACAAAGTAGGCAGGAAACTTTACCTTCCAGTTTGAGAGAAGAGATGGGCACAGCTTTGACAGTTGCTTGCTTCTTCTGTAGTGTAGCTCCTAGAGACAGTGAGATCTCCCTCCATCATTCCTGACTGTGTGCTGGCCCTTTAGTGCTTATTTATAATCAGATTAAAGTTTCTTGGAGATACTTTTGTTTTAAAGTCAGCAAAGGCGGGCAGGGGCTTTAGTTCAGTGCTCAGAGAACTTGTCTAGTATGACTGCAGCCCTGGGTTCAGTCCCAGTGCTTCCAGGAAAAAACAGAAAACATTGACTTAAAGTTACCTCAACAACCATAAGATTAAATAAAATAAAAATCTATAAAGAAGTCAGACGGTGGTGGTGCACACCTCTAATCCCAGCACTTGGGAGGGAGGCAGAGGCAGGTGGATCTCTGAAGTTGGAGGCCAGCCTGGTCTATAGAGAGAGCCTGTAATTTTCTCGAGAGTCAAGTCTCTGTCTTTATCTGATGTCATGGATTTTGGCACAGCAATTAGCAGTAATAAGGATAATGTCTTAGTTTGCTTTTCTCTTTCTGTGATAAAACATTTTGATCCAAAGCAGTTTCGGGGAGGAAAGGGTTTATCTGGCTCCCTTACATCACGGCCATCACTGAGGGAACGAGGGAGCATAAGCCGCTGAAAGCAGCCATCCCAGAAAAACTCTGCCTACAGTCTTGCTTTCTGTGGCTTGCTCTGTTTGCTTTGTTTTTCTTTCCTGTTTGTTTGTTTGATACAAGGTTCAGACCTGGCTGTCCTGGACCAGACTGGCCTCTTAACTCAGAGATCTGCCTGCCTCAGCTTCCAGAGTGCTGGTGTTAAAAGCATACATCACCACCATCTGGCTTAGTTTGCTTTCTTATACAATTCAAACATGCTCAGGGTCGGTGCCTCCCACAGTGGGCTGGATCCTCCCATATCAATTGTCAGTCCAAAAAAACCAAAAAACCCTCACAGGTTTGTCTACAGGGCAGTTTGATCCAGGCCTTTTCTTCTCTCTTTTTTTTTTCCTTTTTTATCTTTTTTTCTTTTTTTTTTTTTTAAAGATTTGTTTATCATTACAAATAAGTACACTGTAGCTGTCTTCAGACACACCAGAAGAGGGTGTCAGATCTCATTACGGGTACCTGATTACCCTGGCTTGTGTCAGATTGATAAAAAACCGATCAGCACCAGTAGCAGTGCACGGTGTGAAATACGGAAAGGTCGCACGCACGCCTCGGAGCTACCATTTTGGCCAGCAGCTTATTGTGAGGTGAAGGCAAATAGTCGCTTTGATGGGAGCCAGTGGTTTTCGATGTGTGTTTCAGATTCGGGCTGAGCACTTTGCGGAGGGTGGTAGAGTCGGGGACAGGTACTTGTTGAGTAGAGTCATTTCTAGTCAGAGCAGACCTTGGTGTGCAAGAATGTAGAAGCAGCCCTCCACAGTTGGCAGTGGGAAGCCGACGGAGTGCTCAGTCTGCTAAGTCCGCGAGAGCTAGTCAGTGTGTTGATCCCTCTGCTTCCCAGATGCCCTTACCTGCATCGAACAACTGGGGACACGGAGCGCAAGTACCACCTGCGCTACTACAAGACAGGCACGTGTATTCACGAGACAGATGCACGGGGCCACTGTGTGAAGAACGGGCTGCACTGTGCCTTCGCACACGGGCCCCTGGACCTTCGGCCACCTGTGTGTGACATCAGGTGAGTTGGTGTTTACCTAGGAACCAGCTCACCCACCGCTACTTCCGGCGTTATTGTTTCAAAGCATCTCTTTCTGAGCCTGCTTTGGGGACAAGATCTCCTGTGTATCCCACACTGGCCTCAAACTCTGTTTCCACTTGTCACTCCTTCTGAAGTTCTAAGGTCACAGTTTGGCACCACACCCAATTTATGTAGGCTAGGGAATAAACCCAGGGTTTCATGCATGCTACGAAAGCACACTGCCAGCTGAGTTCCGTCGGTGGCCTCCCCACGTGTTCTCAGTGCACCCTTGTGTATTGTGAGCCACAAAATGGGTGCAGAGGTCCGAGGCTTTCTGTGTACACCAGTGGTTCCCGGCCTTCTTGACACTGCCACTCTTTAATCCAGTCCCTCATGCTGTGGTGACCCCAACCATCAAATTATTCTCAGTGCAACGTCACAGCTGTAAAGTTGCTACTGTTATGAGTTGGAGTGTAGATATTTTTTGAGACAGATTTGCCAAAGGGACCTGGACTAGACAGGCTGAGAACTGCTGGTCTAGAAAGCTGCTTCCCGAGCTCACACTTATAGTAGCCTAACACATGGGAGGCTGAGTCAGGCTCAGCTGCCGTGAGTTCAAGGCTGGTCTGTGATGTATGTTGACTTAGTAAACATTAGGACATTCTGAGCTACAGCTGAGAGAGCCCTCTTCTCCAAAGACAGACAGACAGACAGACAGGAATGTGGTTGTGTACACCTTTAGTCCCAGTACTTGGGAGGCAGAAGCAGGCAGGTCTCCTTTAAGTTTTAGCACAGCCCGGTCTACATAGCAAGCTCTAGGACAGCCGGGAGGGCTGCATCGACTCTGTCTAAGGGGTGGGGAACTGGGGCAGATCTTTTCTAATGAACCAGCTCTACAGTTCCAGTTTGCGATAGAACTGCTGTCAGAAGACAAGGCTGCTGGGCCTGCTGCTGCTGCTGCCGCCATCTAGCTCTAAACCCTCAGGTAGTGTTAGTGAGGTGACAGACCAAGTGGCTCTGGAGCCATGGATTCTGCTGGCTTGCCCCACCTCCGGGAACCCTCGGGCTATAACTGCTGTACTGTGCTGTTGGTTGCAGGGAGCTTCAGGCTCAGGAAGCCCTGCAGAATGGCCAGCTCAGTGGAGGGGATGGTGTACCTGATCTGCAGCCTGGGGTCTTGGCCAGCCAGGCCATGATCGAGAAGATTCTTGGTGAGGACCCTCGGTGGCAAGGTAAGCCTGGGGTTGCTGGAGTCCTTGCAGGGGCGAGCCATGGCTTTTCTCCAGGTACCTGCTTCATCCGAGAGTTCTTACACTAGAGAAGAGGACAGATGGGAAAGTCAGGTTTCTCAGCCCACTGCTAACCGTGAGCCATTTAGGAAACAGGTGGCCAAGTGGGATTGGAACCTAGCCGCCTGGTCCCAGACTGTGCTGAGCCGTCACACTACCTTGGTGGGTAGTATTGGTTGGTTGTGGGGCTGAGGGAAGTATTCAGGGCCCACAACAACTTGGAGGCGGCCTGTGCCAGCGCACTGTATATTACATGTAAAATAATAGGGCATGTAAAAAAGATAAGGTAGGAATGTGAAAGGAAGACCTCTGGCTCACACATGTGCACCCAAGGATGTGTGCGCACACACGCAAGTCACCATCTTAAAGGGAGCAGTTGTGTTACATTAGGTACATTCACAGTGTGAACCAACAGAGCTACCTAAGTCTAGAACATTCTCTTCACCCTGAAAGGAAATTCCATATTCAAGGGTAGTCATGTGCGCCCATCCCTTTTCCTCATGTACCACATGGCCTGTGAAAGTGTTGTTGTTGTTGTTTGGTTTTTCTGAGACAGGGTTTCTCTGTAGCCCTGACCATCCTGGAACTCACTTTGTAGACTAAACGGGCCTTAAACTCACAGAGATCTGCCTGCCTCTGCCTCCCCAGTGCTGGGATCATGGATGTCCGCCACTACTGCCCAACTTCTGGGTTTTCTAGTTTATAAACAGTGCTTCCAAATTGCAGATAGTCCAGCTGTGGGTCGTTTGCCTGCAGTCTTCCTCTCTCATTGGATAAGATGAATCCAGCTAGAGGCCAGATCCATTAGCAGCATGGCTGCGGAGCTGTTCTGACTCCATGTTTTACTGTGATCCTCCATTGTGCTGTGTGGCACTCACACTGCACGCTCTTCATTGCCCCGCCTGGCTGGGTGCTGATAAGTTGTGGCTTATTGTAACACTATAGGTTTGGGGAAAGGAGAGGGGATGCCACTTTCCCAGTCTCTCTGTTCCACAGGGAGACTTGCAGTGGCCTGTCCCAAAGTCAGGGACAGGGTGTAATAATCAACCATAGGACAGAGTGGCTGCAGCCTCCTGTCTGGCTTTGTGTCTTGTGTCAGCCTTCTGCGCTATTCAGCAGCCTCCCTGTGAGCATGCTCTGCTCGTCTCCGAGCGGCATCTGACCCAGTGCCACGGGTGGGAGGCGAGAACCCCATGTCTCTGGAGGGTAGATTGGATTTGGCTGAATAGGACAAAAGAAAGGAAGTGATTTTTAGAGAGATCTTTACTCATGTTTTTGTTTGTTTGGGGTTTTCCTTTTTTGACAAAGGGTCTCACTGTGTAGCCCAGACTGACCTTGAACTCAGAGATAGACCTGCTTCTCCAGTGCTGGAATTTAAGGTGTGAGCCAGCACAGCCAGCCTCAAAGTTGGGGTGCTATTGTTGTTATTTTGTTGTTCTTTTGTTTTGAGGTAGAGTCTTATGATGTAGCTCTGGCTTTCCTGGAACTCACCATGTAGACCAGGCTGGCCTCAAACTCGTAAAGATCCATCTGCCTCTGCCACATAAATGCTGGGATTAAAGGCGTGTGCCACCACGCCTGGCAGAATTAACCATGTTTAGGCTGGATGTGATAAAGCCACTTTGTGAGTCTAGTACTCAGGAGGCTGATGCAGGGTGATCATGAACTCAAGACCAGCCTAGGCTAGATACTAAAACTGTTTCATAGATTGGATGTGGTTAGTATATATACACCTGTAATCTTATGTCTTAGGAGGCTGGCTTTGAGCAGGATTGCAAAATCTAGGCCAGCTTGAACTACGGAGCAAGTTTAAGGTCAGTCCGGGCAATGAATGGGACTTTCTCTCACAGTAGAGAGTAAAAAGAGCTGGGGAGGGGCGGAGGGGGGGGGCTTGGGCTCGGGCTAGACCGCTTGTCTGGGCGTTAGGTCCCCGGCTCATCTTCAGTACAGCCTGAGCAGAAGCTTGGTGACTCACACCTGTAACCACAGCACTGGGGAGGCAGGCACAGGGCATTAAGTTTGAAGCTAGTCTAGGTTATGTGTAACCTGTTTTTAAAAAAGCATGAAGATTTTTTTCCCCCGGGGGCTGGAGAGATGATAGCTCAGAGGTTAAGAGCATTGACTGCTCTTCCGAAGGTCCTGAGTTCAAATCACAGCACCACATGGTGGCTCCCAACCATCCGTAATGAGAACTAACACCCTCTTCTGGTGTGTCTGAAGACAGCTACAATAAATAAATGGCAGGGCCGGAGTGAGCAGTGTTGACCAAGCAACCAAGTGGGGCTGACCAGAGGGAGCAGAGGTCCAGAAATCAATTCCCAGCAACCACATGATGGCTGGCAACCATCAGTACAGCTACAGTGCACTCACATACATTAAATAGATAGATAGATAGATAGATAGATAGATAGATAGATAGATAGATAGATAGATAGATAGATCTTTTTTTTTTTTTAAACACCCCCTCCCTGCCCCGCCGCCTCCCCTAGACTGGGTTTTTCTGTGTAGCCCTGGCTGTCCAGGAACTCACTCTGTAAACCAGCCTGGCTTTGAACTTACAGATCTACCTGCCTCTGCCTCTTGAGTACTGGGATTAAAAGGCATGTGCCACTACCACTCGGCTAATGTTAAGTATTTTTAAAAGTAGGAATTTCGCCGGGTGTGGTGGCACACACCTTTAATCCCAGAGGCAGAGGCAGGCGGATTTCTGAGTTCGAGGCCAGCCTGGTCTACAGGACAGCCAGGGCTATACAGAGAAACCCTGTCTCGAAAAACCAAAAAAAAAAAAAAAAAAAAAAAAAGTAGGAATTTTGGAGGCTGGAGAGGTGGCTCAGTGGTTAAGAGCACTGATTGCTCTTCCAGGGGTCCTGAGTTCAATTCCCAGCAACCACATGGTGGCTCACAACCACTGTAATGGGATCTGATGCCCTCTTTTGGTGTACAGCTACAGTGTACCCATATACGTAAAATAAATAAATCTTTTTTTATAAAAAGTAGGAATTTCTTCTCCTCCTCCATCATCATCACCATCATTAGAGGTGGGAGTGGGCATGCAAGTGCTTGGGTAGAAACCAAAGGACAACTTTCGGGAATCCGTTTTCTCCTTCTATTGTGAGTTCCAGAGATTGAATTTGAGCTGCCAGGTTTGTGCAGTAACTGCTTCTACCTGCTGAGACTTCTCAGTGGCCTAAAAGTATTTTTAGAGCAGTTCTGTAGTCACAGCAAAGAGGAGGAGACCCAGATGTTCCCTGTGCACCCCAGCCTTATTGACAGAGTTCAGAGGACAGGCCTGCGTTGTCCTGTTGTTACCCAAGCCCATGGAGATGGGGCTTCCGTTTCACTAGGTTGGTTTGTTTGTTTTATTTTATTTTTATTTTTAATTTATTATATGTAAGTACACTGTAGCTATCCTCAGATACTCCAGAAGAGGGCATCAGATTTCGTTACGGATGGTTGTGAGCCACCATGTGGTTGCTGGGATTTGAACTTTGGGCCTTTGGAAGAGCAGTCGGTGCTCTTAACCACTGAGCCATCTCGCCAGCCCCGGTTTGTTGTGTTTTTATGGTAATAGAAACAGCATAAGAAAGAGAAGACACCCCTGAGAATGGAGTGTGAGCTGGGGACAAGCATAGTCTCAAAAAAAGATCTGTGCTTTCCTGGTTGTTTATTTGTGTGGGGGCGTGGATATGCATGTGGGGGGCAAGTGTTTGTGCATGTGTCTCACACTTTCTCCTCATGCATTGATACGGAGGCTGCATACCCATTTGGAGTTTACGTGAATGCTGGGGATTTGAACTCTGGTCCTCATGCTTGCCCAGCAAGTGCTTAAAGCCACTAAGCCATCCCCTCAGCCTATCAGTGATTTTTAATTATGGTCACATACTAATGTGACCAGGGCTTGATTGACATTTGATTTTTTTTTTTTTTCCTTTTTGAGACAGGGTTTCATTTCACCAAGGGTAGCCTTGAACTTGCCATGTAACTAAGTGTCTAACTTGAGTGTCTGTTACTTCTGTCTGTACCTCTCAAGTGCTAGGACTACGGGCATGGGTCACCGTGCTCATGCAATGATGGGACTAAACCCAAGCTTGGTACACACTAGGCAAGCTCTCTACCAGCTGAGTTATCTTCTCAGCCAGTTCCTAAAGGAATCCTATCCCAGTTAACAGGGCTTCTCTCATCTCCTACTGTGTACAGTGTCTTTTGGGCAGTCCACAGTACAGTAGCTCTGGCCCTTCCTCGTGAATGAACCACGGTTGCTTACCTACTCAGTGGTGTTGGATGGGTGGCTGGCTGTACTTTGGGCTGCTATGCCTAATGTTACTGTGAATGCTCAAGGCCAGGTTTTCTTGCATCTGTTTTCCAGACAGTAACTTCGTATTGGGCAGCTATAAGACTGAGCAGTGCCCGAAGCCACCACGCCTATGTCGCCAGGGCTACGCCTGTCCACACTACCACAACAGCAGAGACCGCCGTCGGAACCCCAGGAGGTTCCAGTACAGGTGGGCTGGGGGACCCACAGGCAGGATGACCCTGAGCAGTCTCCCTGGTGTTTCCCATCAGAAGTCCGCTCCGGCTCTAGAGAGATACTCTGCTGTAGCCACTGGCCTTAGGGCTCTGGAGCCCCTGCTGCCTCCCTTTACCTGACAGATTCAGGGCCATGAGGCTTCTTCACTTCTTTGCAGAGGTGGGAATTTTTGACTATAAGCCCAAACTGGCAGTGGAAGTGCACCCCCATGCTAGGGAGGGGAGCATGTTCCATGCGGTTGTCATAGAGATGCTCACTCTTATGTTCTCATTGAGGATGTCCTGCTCAGCAGTGCTGTCACTCACAGGCAAGGACACTGTCTTAAGGGACTGGGCTTGTTAGAGACGAAAGCTTGAACATCTGTTGCTCTGTTTGTTGTAGGGGCGAGTGAGGTTTCTGCCCTCGGGCATGGTGGTTCTCATAGTCCTCCCACTGTTGGCCCTGTTAGTGATGGGGATCTTAGCTGGGCACACGCCTCTCTGGCCTGTCCAGCACCTTGTGTGTTTTTATTGGCACTTCTGATAATATACCCCCCTTGTACCGTGTACCACCCTGTCAGGAACTAAAAGGGGGGCCCTGGGGAAGAGGGGGAAGGGAAAGACCCACACCCCACCAGAGTTCCACCTATTCTCTGTCAGTCAGGCTTGGGAAGGCTGCCATACACCTTCCACTCAGCCCCGGGTGAGCATTTAAGCCTCTGACCCACTCTTCGGCAGGTGGCCAAAGGGGCAGCCCTACCTGGGAACCCCGGAGCTACTTTGCTTAAGCCACCAGGGTTATGGGAGAGAGGGATGAGAGAAGAGGTTCCCAACACCGACAGAGTGAGCGCAGTGGATCTTGACTGGAGCACAGGAAGGCCTTCCATTAGAAAGATTAGGGAGATTAGAAACGGCTCATTAGGAGAAAGCCTATCCCATCCTCCAAGCACAGTGGGCCTTGATGAGCAGAGACTGTCTATGGTTTTAGAGCTTTATTGTAGAAAGGCAGGGGGAAAGAGAGAAGGTAGGGAGTGAGAGAGAGAAAAAGAGAGAAAGAGGAAAGGCTAGCAAGAAAGAGTAAGAGGGAGAGAGGAGTGAGAGAGGAGAGAAGACAGAGAGAGGAGTGAGGGGGTGAGCATGAGGGATAAGAAGTAAGAGACTGAGAAGTAAGAGATCGAGGTGAGGGCTGAACAGCCCTTTTTATGGTCTTTACTGTTGCTAGGTAACTGGGGAGTTTAGCCTGAAGGTTAGAAGCTTGGAACATTGTCTACTTGAGTTCTAGCCATGCTTCTCTTGTGGGGGGTGTGGGGGGCGGTAACTTAGGCAGGAGCCAGAGTTCCAGGAGCATGAGGGAACGCCTACTGTTCATGAAGGTGAATTATCACCTTTCAGGGTTCAGACCTCAGCTCGACTAGAGACCAGCCTGTCTGTGCATAGCCTAATTCCCCACACCACCCTGTCACGTAAGGACTGTGCACCACCCAACCATCATCCCACCTTTGGCTTTTCTGGGATGCAAGGCTGACAGCAGAGCACCGAGTCCTGGAGACTGGGTTCTGGGGGTGCTGAGCTCCTTACCCCCCCTGATCTTCACCTGCCTCTGGGTTGGGGTTCCATCAGCCTGATCGTTCCATCAGCCCATCTTCCAAAGCATCATGTACTCTGCTCCAGCCACCCCTGTCTGTATTGCTGGCCTCCGGAGCCTTTGGGTTTGCAGTCTGCACTCACGGTGGCCCAGGTCCTCCGTCCCCACAGATTTCCTTACAGCCTATATTTTTTATTTGCAGAGGCCTACCCTCTTCTCTTTGTAGTAACCTCATGTCCCCTTGAGTGCCTAGGGACACTGTTCTCCTCATAGACAAAGGTAGTGGATTTGTGACTTCACTGCTCTCAGAATAGCTTCAGGGTCAAGAGACCTGAACAGAAAACCAGCAAAAATAATAAATGGTGCTGTCACTACTGCCTGGCCTTAAGAGGACCAGTGAATATCTTTCTAAAAAAGATGGAAAATCGGACAAAGAAAAAAAAATGAGTTCCAGAGGTAGGAATTTTTGACCCTAAACCCAAACTGACGGTGAAGCTGCCAGAAAGCATGGGAAGAGCGTGGAATGTGGTCACTTAACCTAAGTCTCAGATTCTACTTGGCTGCAGAAGGCAGAGCCCTGGGCCACCTCACCTCATGCCCCACAGTGTGTCCCTGAGCCAGCTGTTCCTCGCCCCTGGGAGGCGTGACTCCTATGGTGGACACTCAGGTTCATCCCGTTCGCCTTTGCATCCCTCAGGGGGGGCATGGTCACTGTAGGCTCATTTGCCAGATTCTTAGCACACGGGGTATGCTTTTCTGTCCTAGGTCTACGCCCTGTCCTAGTGTGAAGCACGGTGACGAGTGGGGCGAGCCCTCACGGTGTGACGGTGGGGACAGCTGTCAGTACTGCCATTCCCGCACGGAGCAGCAGTTCCATCCTGAGGTAGGCATTGGTCAGGGCCAGACAGGACTACTGGCAGCTCAAGAGGGGCTGGCTGTGTGTGGGATCCTCACTGGAAGGGCATGTAGGACTCAGAAACGCCACATGCTATGAGATGTATTAAATCAGCCTTGGAGGAGTTAGGGAAGTGGGGTGGGAGCAGGAAGACAGGAAGGACCCGTGAAGTGAAAACAGCTTCGCCTCCCAGACAGGGAGTATAACCAGGAAGGGACAGTTGTCACTAGAGAGTTCCCACCACTCCCCTGGCACTGGCTGCCCTATTTCTAGTACCTACTGAGGTCCAGCTGATCGAGTGTAGCCCACAGCTCCAGCCTGGGTGCTATGTGAGTAAACTGCCTGTCCCTGAGCAACAGACTTTCAGTAGTGAGGATGTTCAGGGGTTCAAAGGTCACCACATAGATGGGAAGGACTGTCCTGTGGAATATTCTAGATAGGTGTTTGGCCCATTCCTTATGAGTTCCCCTTGGCTGCTCAGTCATCCAAACAGAATGCATTCAGATTTGAATTAAAATGAAAAAGTAGGGGGAGGAGATGTTTGAAGAGGGCTGCAATCTAGATGTAAAGTAAATACATTAATTAATAAAAGAATGAATAAGCAGACAAAATGTCCTTGGGCATCTAAGTCTGCAGGTAGTGGGGCTAGGCTAGTGGAACTGAAGGGCATAGCTGTATGCAGGCATAAGTGTGCTAGTGCAGGGGCTGTTGTCATGCCCTCCCTGAGCCTTTTGAGTGGGTAGTGTTGTTTTGGTATCTAGGGAATGTTGGCTCCTGGGTGCCAGTCTTGTCTTCGTTCTTTCCCAGGTCCCCATGGTGAAGTAGTGGGCAGTCTGGTCGTAAGATAGGTGCTTGTATAAGCACCTATCATTGAACAGGCATTGCTCGAGCTTCTGCTGTCTACCAGACAGACACCTTTCCAGAGTGTCAAGTAGTCTTTGCCTGGCGGTCTGACAGACAGACTTGGCTCTGACCAATACATTTTGCAGAGCGGAGGGTTTTTAGGACCAAGGGCATCTAGGGGCAAATGGTATGGTGGCCATCTGTCTATCACTAGAAAGGAAAGGGTTGTGTAGCTCAAAGATTTGGAGGTTCCCAGTCATGATCACAAGCATATCTCATAGTTACAGGGGCCTTGCACTAGGCCCTGCCTTGTCACCGGTCCAGCATCTTCTGGTCTAAGAGCCAGGCCTTCATGAGCTTTTGGAGACACTGCAGATTTGTTCTGCAGCTGGGAAGTGCTCACTCACTCTGTTTGCTTCGGTGTTCTAAGCGGCCAGCTGCGCTTCATAGAAAACAGATCACTAAGCCACCATGTTTTGTCTGATTTCCTAGATCTACAAATCTACAAAATGCAACGATATGCGCCAAACTGGCTACTGCCCTCGGGGCCCTTTCTGTGCCTTTGCACACACTGAGAGTAAGTAGACGATCTTCAGGGGGGTGTGGGGGAGGGGGCACCTCAGCCACCATGTGGCCAAGGAGCTCACTCAGCAGCTCCACAGTCTCACAGTGACCTGGGACTAGGCATGTCTGGGAATCCTGTATATAATGCCCGTTGAGATGGCTGGGGTGGGGGCAGGGAGAGGGGAGGGCTCATGCCTCATGGCTGGACCTGCCTTGCCCTTTGCACCTGGGACAGACTAGACCTGTGATGCTTGAAAGGACCCCTGTCCCCGGCCTCCTAGGTCCCACCTGCCTCCTGGGGATACGGATCTGTTGTCATTCTCGTGCTCACCTGCTTTGCTGCTGTCCTGCTGGGACTGAGTGTCAGTGGCTTTGTAGAGTCACTTTCTGTCCCTGTAGCTAGAGGTGCCAAGATCCTTAGTTGGGCTTGGCCAGCTGGCCTCAGACCCTACGGTCATTTATTGTCACATAGGCTCATAATTGATTCTCTAAAGCTGCTCCCCCAGCTCAGGAGTCTGAGTTCTGGTGGTTATAAAGCAGTTGCAAGCTCAGACTTCATTTTCTGTTCCAGTTGGAGTGGCAGCTGTTTCTGATCACACTTGACATGTTGTTGTTCATGTTAAAAATGATTGAACCCAAATAGCACTATTTGGGGCTAGAGAGATGGTTCAGTAGTTAAGAGCATGCATTGCTCTTGCAGAGTCGAGAGCTGAATTCCCAGCACCCACAACCGCTAGGGAATCAAATGCACACTCAGGGACCCCCGGAGCACCTGTACTCACATGCACACATCCACACAGAATACACACCTTAAAACAGATGTACCAACCATTGAGCCACCTCTCCAGCCCCTAAAAAGAATTTTTTTTTTTTTTTTCCGAGACAAGGTTTCTCTGTGTAGCCCTGGCTGTCCTGGAACTCACTCTGTAGACCAGGCTGGCCTCGAACTCAGAAATCCACCTGCCTCTGTCTCCCAAGTGCTGGGATTAAAGGCGTGCACCGCCGCCATCACCACCCAGCAAAAAAGAATTTTTTATTTTAATTTCATGGCTCTGTGTGGGCTGGCCTGCCACCCAGAACAAGGGAAGTGGTTACAACATCAACCGGTCCTCTCCACCTGTCCTGTGGGCCAGCTGGCGGCCCCTCAGTGCCAGTTTCTCTTTTTTTTCTCTTGGCAGAGAGCCTGGCTATGGTGAACGAGTGGAGCTGCCGTGATCTCAGTTCCAACAGCACCTCAGCTTATAGCAGCCAGCCTGGAAGTGTAAGTGGACACTGCTTGGATCAGTCCCACTGAGGGGACAGGCATGGGGTGAGGTTTGGGTGGTGTGGCTGAAAGCAGCCTACATGTGGAGTTGTGATTCCTCCTCAGATAGTCTAGAAAAGTCTTGCCTGGGCTGGAGCAGGACATCATGCCCCTGCTGCACTGCTTTGTGGGATTCGGCCTTAGCGGGCATCTGGTGCCTTGCCAGCCCTCGACTTGGCAGATCCCTTGGGCTGTCCGTCCTAGGCAGTTGGAGGTCATCAACAAGTGGTATCTGATGCAGCATCTCAGTCTGTTACTCGGCATCCCCATGCTTTGGGTGAGGGGCGTCCTGTATCTGATGGGTGTGATGAGGATGGATCGTTCTCGGACTGAGAAGTCACTTCCTGTTCGTGCCAGAGTCAGCCACTAGAGTAGGTCCCTGGGGAGCCATCCCAGGATAGGGACAGGATGTTCAAAAACGGATTTAAAATAGCATTTGGTTCTAAACAGTTTGTGTGACATTGACGTAGTCCTGAGGTTGCTGGGCAGTGTGGTTTATGCCCAGCATTCAGGAGGTGGAGGTAGGAGGTCTCTGAGTTTGAGGACAGCCTGGTTTATAAAGTGAGTTCCAGAAACCCTGTCTTAAAACAAAACAAAACAAAAACAAACTATTAAAAATGAGGGGAAAAAAAGAAGTCTCCCTGAATTAGTTGAACAGAGCCGCTCTGCTCAGCTCATGCAGTCAGGGTGTCGCTGCACTTGGTTGCTAAGCCACTGTTGGACCCTGAGTCTGTTAGGGCTCCTGAGGTTCTGTAGGTGTTTCTTTGTGGTCTAGGGTTTAGTCACTTTTGTTCTTTGGCCCTTCTGCCTAGGATGGTCTTCTCTGGCTGGTAGGGCAGGCTCCATATGTGTTCTAGGTATGGCAGGCATCCTCTGCTGCTCTCGGCTCAGGAGGCCCCAGTCTGTGATGCTCTGTTGCTGGTGTCAGTGAGCTCTCCCGAGAGTCCCTCTCTCTCTGAGTGAGGGTGGAGGAGTGCCTGTGGATGAGTCATCTCTACATTCTTTCCTGCTCTGGGCCTGGAACCCTGCGGGCACTCTATACTCAGAACTTTCCACGTCTCTTGGAATTGTCACAAAACCCTCACAGGGCCACTTGAAATGCTGGGAGCTCTTCTCCTTCAAGGAGGCACAGCTGGGCCTGTCTTAGGGTTTCATTGCTGTGAAGAGACACCATGACCAAGGCAACACTACAAAGGACAACATTTAATTGGACCTGGCTTACAGGTTCAGAGGTTCATTATCATCATGGCAAGACCATGGCGGTGTGCAGACAGGCATGGTGCTAGAGTAGCTAAGAATTCGACATCTTGATCGGCTGGCAGCCACGAGTAGACTAGATTCCACCCTGTGTGTAGCCTGAGCAGAGCAGACCTCCCACAAAGTGACATACTTCTTCCAACAAGGCCACATCTCCTGGTAGTGTCACTCCCTATAGCCAGACTTTCAAACATGAGTCTATGAGGCTAAACCTATTCAAACCACCACAACCTCCCTTGGGCAATTCTGAACAGACTTAGCCTTGGTGCTGTTTGGGTCAAGCAAGAGATCTGCACACACCGGGCGGTGGTGGCGCACTCCTTTAATCCCAGCACTTGGGAGGCAGAGGCAGGTGGATTTCTGAGTTTGAGGCCAGCCTGGTCTACAAAGTGAGTTCCAGGACAGCCAGGGCTATACAGAGAAACCCTGTCTCGAAAAAAACAAACAAACAAAAAAAGAGACCTGTACACACCCAGGCCATTTTGTTGAATAACTCCTTGGCTTGGTACATGTGTCAAGGCCTGTCTTTCCCTGAGTGATCCAAATGTGGGAAGAGCTTTGGGTACCAGTGAACAGGAACTGTGTAAACACTTTCTCAGTGTTTTGTAGGGTTGTTGGTTATTGTTTTGGTTTTTTGGTTTTTTTTTTTTTTTTTTTTTTTGAGATGAGGTCTTATTCTATGACCTAGGTTGGCCTCAAACTCAACGATCTGCCCGCCTCAGTCTCCTTTGTAATGGGATTACAAGCCCAGTCCAGCACACCAGCTCCAGCATTTTCTAAATTGTAAACAAAGTGTAGGCCTATGTGTTTTCAGGAGATGTCTCCTTGCCTTTCTAACCTGAGCGGGTCTTCTATTTGCAGGCCAAAAGGAAAGACTCCCCCTCTGAAGGAAGCCAGAAAGCTACTGAGGACAGCAAGCAGGTACAGCATCGCATGGCTTTCTGTTAGGCCTTTCTGTGTCCGCACTCTACTGCTGAGTTAAGCCCCCAGTCCCACTGCCTACTTGTTCTGTAATTGTTTTCTTTCTTTTGCTCATATTCATGTGTCCTTTGTTTTACTGTTCAAAATACTTAAGACTGGTGGTGACAGTGATACACGCCTTTAATCCCAGCACTTGGGAAGCAGAGCAGACAGATCTCTGTGACTTCAGGGCCAGCCTGCAGAGCTCGTTCCAGGACACAAAGAAACCCTGTGGTTCCCCACTCCCCTCACCCTGAAAATTGTGACCTACCTTGAAAACAAAATCAAAGCCTTGTAGCATTTTTTTTCTCTGGGAAATATAGGCCCTTGAGTCAGCTGCAGCGACTGTAGCCAAGTGTTTCAGGCAGAGGCCTGAGCAGCAGAACTCTCTTTTTTTTTATTTTAAGATTACTTTTTTTGTTTTGTTTTGTTTTGTTTTGTTTTGTTTTGTTTTGTTTTTTTCGAGATAGGGTTTCTCTGTATAGTCCTGGCTGTCTTGGAACTCACTTTGTAGACCAGGCTGGCCTTGAACTCAGAAATCCACCTGCCTCTGCCTCCTGAGTGCTGGGATTAAAGGCGTGCGCCACCACGCCCGGCAAGACTTACTTATTTTTATGTATAGGAGTACACTATAGCTGTACAGATGGTTGTAAGCCTTTTCATGTGGTCGTTGGGACCTCTGCTTGCTCCAGTCGGCCCCACTTGCTAGGCCCCTGCTTGCTTTGGCCCAAAGATTTATTAATTATTATAGATAAGTACACTGTAGCTGTCTTCAGATGCACCAGAAGAGGGCGTCAGATCTCATTATGGGTGGTTGTGAGCCACCATGTGGTTGCTGGGATTTGAACTCAGGACCTTTGGAAGAACAGTCAGTGCTTTTAACTGCTGAGCCATCTCATCAGCCTGCAAAAGAACTCTTATTTCCAATTCCTTGAGGTTAGAGACTGAGCTAAAGGTGGGGTCAGGCCTGGGGCCTCTCCTGGGCCCACAGACATGTGTACTCACTGGCTTCACAGGGTTATCCCTTGGCACATGCCTTTGTCCTCATCTCTTACAAGGACAGTGATCTCATTATAACCTACTGAGTCTGTAAAGATTCTTGGGTCCAGATTAGGTTACACCCAGATGTCTTGGTCATAAGGGTTCCCACATGTGGATTTAAGGGGCACTGTTTAGCCCATCCTCCCATGTTCACGAGCCTAGCTTGTTTATTAGAGTGGACATCAGTGGCTCTGGGGAGCCTCCCATCTGAGAATACAACCTGTCTGTGTTCACTAAAGCTCCCTAGCAATACCCTGGTCCTGTGATGGGGGCTTCATGTGCCCTTAACCTCAAGGCCTCTTCCCTAACCAGTTTAGCTTTTCTATGTTAGTTCGGACTAAGTTGTCTGTTTTAGGAAACAAATTTTTGTCTTGATACAGCTGCCCCAATGACTCAAGATCATTTGTGTTTCCTTACGCCATAAAAGGATGGTGACCATTGCAAGGCAACGCAATCCATGACTGTAACCCCAAATCCCAGGACTTGGTAGGCCAAGTCAGGTTCATGAGTTCAAGGCTAACCTAGGCCATAGGGTAGAACCCTATCTCAAAATTAATAAGTAATCAATCAATCAGTTAATCAGCACTGGCTCAGAACTTGCTCTGAGTGAATTGTCACTTCCTCTCCTTCCTGTGATTTCTGCTGTCCACACGGAGCCAGGGCAAGGAGAGGAGGAGGTGAGGCGTTCATGGGTCACAGGGACAGGGTATTAGTTGGGGAAATTGAAGGGTTCTGGAAACTGGTGGTGATGGTGTTTGCACAGGGTGGGTGCATTTAATGCCACAGAAGGGTATAAGAACCAGGTTTTGTGCTCTGGCACATAAAATCCCAGAGCTTGAGGCAAGAATATCACCGAGTTTAAGGCCAGTCCGGGTTTATAGTAAGGGCGTGTCTTAAAGCTTAAAAATAAAGGGCTAGATGGAACTCAGTGGTAAAGAGTGCTTATGTAGTGTCTTAGTTAGGGTTCCTGCTGCTGTGGTGAAACACCATGACTGAAAGCAAGTTGGGGAGAAAGGGGTTAATTTGGCTTACGCTTCCACATCACGCTTCATCACTGAAGGAAGTCAGAACAGCAACTCAGGCAGGGCAGGAACCTGGAAGCAGGAGCTGACACAGAGACCGTGGAGAAGTGCTGTTTACCATTGCCTTGCTTGTCATAGCTTGTTTAGCCTGTCTTAGTTAGGGTTTCATTATTGTGAAGAGACACTGTGACCAAGGCAACTTTTGCAAGGGGCAACATTTAATTGGGGCCTATTTAGTTCAGAGGTTCAGTCCATTATCATCAAGGAGGGAAGCATGTCTGTGTCCAGGCAGGCATGATGCAGGAGATGCTCAGAGTTCTACATCGGCAAACAGTAAAAGACTGAATCTCTTCAGGCAGCAAGAGTCTGAAATCTGAAAGCCCACCCCCACAGTGACACACTCCAACAGGGACACGCCCACTCCGACAAGGGCACACCTCCTAATCATACCACTCCCTTGGCCTAGCATTCAAACCACCAGAGCCTGCTTGCTTATAAACCCAGGAACCTGCCTAGGTATGGCACCACCCCCCAATGGACTGAGCCTGGAGAGATGGCTCAGTGGTTAAGAACCCTGGCTGCTCTTCCAGAGAACCTGGGTTCATTTCCCAGCATGCACATGAAAGCTCACACCTGTCTGCAAGTCCAGTTCCAGGGGATGTAACAGATACGCATGCAGGTAAAACACCAGTACACATAAAATAAATGCACGTCATTAAAATGTAATAATAATAATAATAAGGAATGTCCTATATCTAGAAAAAAATTTCAATTTAGGTTCCCTCCTGTTCAATAATCTAGCTATACATAAAACCAGCTATCATACCTAGCATGCGTGAGCCCTAAGGTTCAGGCCTCAGTGCCACATAGAAGTGTGTACTTAAGACTGATTATGAGCCAGCTAGGTAGTTCAACAGGTAAAAGAGCTTGTCACTGCACGGTGACCTGGATTTGATCCCTGAGACCCACAAGGTTAAAGGAGAAACTGACCCCTCTGACCTGCACACATGAGTATTCATATACATACCCCTGGTAAATAACATTAATACAAACTGAGTAGTTAAAATGATTACTCTTGTCCTATGGTTTTGGGTTTTTTATTTTGTTTTTTGTTTTTGTTTTTTTGGTTTTTCAAGACAGGGTTTCTGTATATAGCCCTGGCTGTCCTAGAACTCACTTTGTAGACTAGGCTGGCCTTGAACTCAGAAATCCGATTGCCTCTGCCTCCTGAGTGCTGGGATTAAAGGTGTGCGTCACCATGCCCAGCTCCTATGTATATTTTAAGAACAAAAAAGAAAAAGGAAGGAAAGAAGGAAGGAGAGAGAAAAGGTAGGTAATGAAGCTGCCTCTAGAGGAGGCCTGATAACCCTTGGTGGTGTCTCTCTGGCCCTGGCCAGGAGAGGCCCTGTCTGCCTCTCTCTTTGGAAACTCTTAGGTTGACCCATTGTGGTTGTATATTTGTGACCATTGTGACTTTAAGGGAAAGGACATGATGATGTTACTAATTTGTAGGGTCAAGTAGTCTCCTGGAACACTTTACCTAGGGGACAGGGGTGTGTCCTCTGCTGGTATGACTGGAGGAGCCTTGTCATAGTGTCTGCCAAGAAAACCCATGGTACCACATGCACTGATGAGAGAACCCCAGATGTGACTATCCCCTTCACATCTGGGAAGGACCTCGACAGGTCCCAGTACCCCAGCCTGTGTGTCAGTTCTCAGATGGGGCCCTGGTGTCCCACAGTCCAGTAATATTGCTGCTGTACTTAGAATGTCAGGCAAACATCCCTCAGACCAGTATGTTGATGACTTGGCAATAACACTGTGCCAACTTGCAAGGTCTCTGCGTTCTTGGTCTAGGGTTTAAAGTCCAGAAAGTGGTTTTGGCTTTGTTATTGTTGTTAGTTTCAATTTTATTATTTTATCGTATGTATATGGATTTTTTTAAAGATTTATTTATTTATTATATGTAAGTACACTGTAGCTGACTTCAGACACCCCAGAAAAGGGCGTCAGATCTCGTTACTGATGGGTGTGAGCCATCATATGGTTGCTGGGATTTGAACTCAGGACCTTTGGAAGAGCAGTCAGTGCTCTTACCCGTTGAGCCATCTGACCAGCCCATGGATTTTTTTTTTTTTGTCTGCATGTATGTCTATGCACTATATGCGTATCTGATGTCCACAGAGGCCACAAGAATTGGAATTACAGAATAGTTGTGAGCTGCCATGTGGGTGCTGGAAACCAAACTTGGATCCTTTGGAAGAACAACTTAATTGCTGAAGCACTAAAGTCTCAGAGTGACAGAGCACTCTGAGATTTTAGGCCGGAATTCCCTTTTCTACTAAACACAGTCCTTTGGGGGTGACATGTTCCCCTCTTATTTGGGAAGAGGTATGTACATTCCTAGTGGTACTGAACTTAGGTGAAGTCTGGAGTTTAAGGTAGGCAGGTGGAGGGGTTAGTAGTGATTATGACGCAGAATGCTGGCCTCTCAATTGTCTTGGAATGGACCTCAGCTTGACTGGCTGGGCCCACTGTTGAGGGTGGTAGCTGAGAGACAGCACAGGTCCCTACAGCTTCTGTGCCTGTACCTGCTACCCACATGATGGAAATACCACTAAGTTGTTGGTTTCCAGATGTGATGTGTGATCTGGTGGTCTACTGAGAGCTGGTTCACCTCATGCTGGTAACCATTTCTTTTAACCCACGGCCAGTGGCTGTAACTTGTGTCCTCTCTCTTTGACCCAGGTTCTTCTGTCACTCCTGGGTATGTGGTCCCTGGGTACCCTTGTGGGACTCATGAGGGATGTGGGGGCCCTGGTGTTGGCTCAGGGAACCCTGGTGAGGTCCAGGATTCAGGGACTGCTTTTTCTCAGATCAAGAGTCCTAGGTTCAGCACATAGGTTTGATTGTAATGTAAGTGTCCATTGTATAGAGACGTGCTGGAGACCCCCACGTGTGTGTGCTGCTGTGTTCCCTGAATCTAGCCCGGGCCTGTTTTATATCATCTGACTTGTTTTATCTGTTGTCTGTCAGATGGAGATGGTGCCAGTTTCCCCATTTTTCACTTTTTTGGTCTCTGATTGGGTGAGAACTGGGGAGGAGCGGAGGGGCTCCTGGGAGGCTGGGGAAAAGGGTGGGCAGACCCCCAGCCCCTGGGCTGTCATGTCCTGGGTTTTGTGAACAGACAGACACTTTACAGATATGTGTGTCTAAGTGACAGCGGGGCAGCCTGTTATGGTCAGTTCGTGCTAGTGAGCACCCTCTGTGACACCTGAACTGTTGGCTGTCTTTACATCCATCTGGGGTGTCTCTGCTGCTGCTGTGTTCCCAGCAGCACCTGCTCATATCGCGTGTGTTTTTTAACAGAACCACCTCGCTGTGTTCTCAGTGGCTCACCCACTGGCCCACAGCATAAGCTCCAGTGTGGCATCCAGCCTGGCGTCCAGCACTGGCTCGGGCAGCTCCTCCCCCACCACACTGCCTACCCTCCCTGCCCGTGCCCTTCCACTGGATCCCGCCGGCAACACTGTGGGGGCAGTCATAGGTGAGTCCACACTTGTTTTCCTGGGCACGACCTTTCGCACTGGGTTGTGGATGTTCAGGCTGCGCTGCTCTGTAGAAAAGCCAGAGGCCTCATGATTTCGTTATTTCTCAGTGTGAACCATTCAGTGCTGTGTGGTGCTCAGGAGGGCAGGGTATGTGGAGCCCACATCATATACTGCACAAAACACCAGAGAATCGTGTCAAGTGGATTCTTTGACACTAGAAAATGAGGCTAGGTGAGAAATGGAACTAGAAACCGTGATGACCTAAGAGTGAGGGGTGTTGACAGGGCCAAGGGGAGAGTGGTAATGAAGCCTGGAACAGGTCAACGCAGAGCTTCAGAAGCAGCCGGCCTCATGCAGTGAGGGAGGACCAGTGTGGTAGTAGCATGGCCAGCATGATGTGTCAGGGCCTGAACAGGAGCCAGGAGTCTGGGCAGAAAGGCCGGGATGAGTTAACAGATAGGCTGAGACCAAGGGGCCTGAGGAACCCTGGGCCCTGTGCTTGTGAGTCGCTCGCAGGCGGCATGCTCTGGGCTGCTGCAGTCTCTGGTCACGAGGGTCACAGACTGTAGTGAGAAGTTCGGTTTATTTAAAAACAGAAATGTTATGGGAATATGTTTTTATTTTAATCTCAGGTGGAATATGGGGCTGTTTCAGATTCTCCACAGTAGCTGAGTATGATTTGCCTCGTGCTCTCTAGCAGGGCTGTGATTTTGCTCACTGCAGATAGTTTTTGCGAGTGTGTGACATTTGGAATTCTAGGGACTTTTCAGAGGCTATATAAATGCTAGAGCCCCAATAGAAAGAAGGAGCAGGTTGGCCAGCTGGTGGTTGGATGCTGTTTGTGGCAGTTTGTCAGCATGTTCGAAGAGAGGAAAAGAAGCAATTAGATATCCTGCCTGTAAAGATCAAATGTGCCTCAAGGAACTGACGCCTTAACCGGCAGGAAGTGGGCTTAGCCTGTGGCCACCCTCATCCCCTTCGTTTTCCATCTCCTCTCTTTTACCTTTCTTCAAAATGGAGTTGAGTTTTCCAGGGCTGTGCCCTTTAAACCTTTCTGTATCTCTGTGCGTCCTCCTCTTTGACTTGCTCAGCTCTCTGTGCTAATCCATGCTGTGTTCGCATCTTTTCTAACAGGTCCTGCTCAATTCTGCACTCTTTCCTCAATTCTCTTTGTTGTTCTTCCCATCTGGGTTTCTCCACTTCATCAGTTTTACCTTTTACCTGTCCCCGTTAGCTTTGGACACAGCCTTTTCTACTTTAGAAGAAATCTCTTCCTCATCATCAGATGCAAGCATTTCTTTAATCTCTGCCTTTTGTGAAACGTCATCCATGTTTGTTGCGTGTGGTTTGGGGCTGAAGGTCTGCACGCGTCATCCCTTTCCTGAGCTGAAAGCCACCCAGCTCTGCTCTTCCTCGCCATTCTGTGCTCGCTAGGGCCTAGTTGACCCAGGCCTGACTTTTTGTTTTGTTTTTTAGATGTTAATTGTTTTTATTTTTTGTATATGAGTTTGCCTAAATACATGTCTCTGCGGTGCATACATGAGTTGCCTGTGGAGGCCAGAAAAGGAGGACAATTGGATCCCCTGAAAATGGAGTTACAGATAGTTGTGAGCTGCTTTGTGGGTGCTGGGAATTAAACCTGGGTCATTGAGCTACCCCTCCATCCCCCAATGCCTATATCTCACCCTCCTGGCACTTCCATCCTACCACAAGGTCATTCTCTCCCTTGTGACCTTGGTAGAAGGTCACACACAGAAGAATAAATGGCATTTGTGGTTTTAGAGATGTGGAACTAGGAAGATAAGCCCTGTAGCTTTGGGACGGTTATGTTGCCTAGGGACCCAGAATACAGGTGTCCATATTGACATACAAGTAGCAAAGTGGCAAGCCCTACCTAGAGGACATACAGATGTGTACTCAGCATCCCACAAGACAGCTCTATCCATGTAGGGCAGCTAGAGTCCTACATTGGATGTAGACTGGGAATGATGCCCCAGTGCTGGCAAAGAGTTCCCTTCACCATCCTCAAGGGACATTAAAGACAGCCGTGTATTACATGAGGACTACTAGGGAATCTTGGGAGTTGGTGATGTGCTGCTGAGGCTTCTGGGAAAGCACTGTGGGCTTGGCACCACTGCAGCCTGAGGAGGAGTTTGTTGTTGCAGTATGTGCCCTTAGTACCTTTCCAGCCTTGATTTCACTCAGGATAGACTCTGCTCTCCCATTCTACCACAGGTCACTTGTCTAAATCACTGCATAGTCTGTGGCTAGTGTGGCCTCCTCCACTGGAAGACCTGAGTTCCACAGGGGTTCTGTGTGGGTCTGTCTCACCTTCTGAAGAACCCTCTAGAATTCAGGCTTATCTTGCAGCAGGTGGCCATGTAGGCAGTGGGAACCACCACCTCCCTGTTTCTGCTGTCGGGTTCAGGGAGAGAAGGGAGGGAAGTTGTGTAGGTCCTAGGTGCTGTGTCCACAGGATTATTGCAGATGGACATTAGAATCTAGAGACTGTCCTGCAGTTACCCTCAGGCGTTTGCCCACTCCCTCAGGCTCCTTGATGCCAAAAGAATGCCGCTGGCCTCAGGACCTGCCAGCTGCCTTTTGCCTCTGGTTTTCTAGCGTGACAGTAGCAATGGGAAGGAGGACATGCAGCGGAAGAGTGGTGAGGGGAAGTTAGACCCCAGCCGGAGCGGCACCAGGGCACCACGGCCACTGAAAGTGTCTCAGGGGTTCAGACTGACAGCTGCCTTGACTACAGAATTCTCCTAGCCATCATTTCATATGGAATTCATGGCCTCAGCCACAAAGGCAAAAAGGTGGAAAATGCAGCTTTCATTTGTTTTGCATTGCAAGGGATAGGACCCAAGGCCTCAAGTCTGCTAGGCACCTGTTTTTGTTTAGTGTATTGTAGTTGCTGCTTCCTGGTTAAAACAGTGAACGAACATTTTCTTTCCTCACTGCAAATCCCCTCGACCCTGCTAGCTGAGGTATGTGAATCTAGATGGGTACTGTAATCTCCGTGCTTGAGAGGCTGGGGCAGGAGGATCACTTTTATATCAAGACCCTTCCTGTCTCAAACCAGTAAGGTTCCTATCCCTAGCCTTGCCTGACACGAGGGGGCAGTGGGCTCTCTTCCCAGTGATGGGTATCCATGGCTCCTAGGCTCGCGGTCCTTGTCTCCACCCAATAGCCAACCTGACCCATAAGCTCCCAACCCCATGGCGTCGGCCCTCGCTCGCTCTTTTTTTCTTCCGGTTATAGATGGCTGGGGCTGAGGAGGGGGTAGAAGGGGTAGACTGGAGGGCAGTGTCTTTGTGGGGGCAGTTTCCTTTCATTTAAATGAAGCCAAGTGCAGGGCTTGCACATTTAAGAGGTGCAGGGGCAGCGAGCGGGCTCCGCTTCTGGTAGTCAGTGTGAGCCTGCCTCCGGGTCTTGACTACGGAGGACTCAGCCTATGAGCGCTCCCTTCCTTCCACCTCCCGCCCCGGTATCCCGCCCCCCCCCTCGTCCGCCCTCCCCCGTCCGACCCCCACCCCCACCCCTGTGCGCGCTCCGCCCCTCCCCCTCCTCCATGAGTCAGCCTTTCTGGAAACCCGCCTGCTTTTGCACACCTTGGTAGGCAGGGGCGTGGCTTGGTGCTGGGGGCAGGGTGCAAAGCGTGAGTGTGTGTGTGTGTGTGTGTGTGTGTGTGTGTGTGTGTGTGTGTGTGTGTGTGGCGGGGGGGTGGGGGGGACGGGGACGGGGACTGCTGCGCACCGGCAGGGCGGGCGGCTGGCGAAGGCGGAGCGCGAACCAGGCAGGTTTGAATCCTCTGTGACAGACAGCCGGCCCTGGCTGCGGAGGATATGAGTCAGCATTGACAGTGGCTGCGGCAGATCCCGGTCTCGCGTCAGCCCAGCACCAAGTTGTGGGTCGTCATTTCTCCGCGCTTTGGAACGAGCATGCGTCCTCCCACCTTGCCAGGTGTGCGTCTTCCCCCACCCCGGTGCGGGTTCCCCAGGGGGCTTCTGCCCTATACTCACATCCTCCCTCCCAGGTGGTGTTTCCCTTAGCGTGCATCTACCCAAGTGGTAGACCCCCTTGACGCGAGTCTTCCTCTGAGATCGTTCTGGTCGGCCAGCGTAACCCCAGGTGAAGTAACCCCAGGTAGTTTTCTTTCTAAGTGCACCCCTGCCCAGGTGGAGGTCTTGGTGCACATCCCATCAGCTCATTTCCCTTCAAAATGCATGTCCCTCAGGGTGCATGTTCCCCGGAAACCATGTACCTCTTTAACGGTGAGATCATGAGATCTATGCCGGATTTTTCAGGCTGCAGAAGGAGATTAACTCATGTGCCTGCTTTTAGTTTTTGTTGGTGCTGCTTACCCAGAGCTCCGTGGCCCCTGCGGCTTTTGTTTTTTCTCCCTTGTTGAGTGGTTCCCACAGTTCCTCTAACTACCCCAGTTCAAAGTACAGATATACTGGTTACCGGTGCTCCTCTGTTCTGTAGCTGCAGATAGAGAAGGTTTCCATCCTATCTTGCCTTTAAAACCTTGCAGCCCATGTGGTTTGTCACTTCATATGTCCCTGACCCTAGAGGACTGCAGCACCTTTTGAATGTGCTGTGTCATATTGGGACCTGGTGGTGCCTGGGACAGTACCCAGCAGATCTCTGCTGTTGCTGTTGGGGACCAAGTGACTTTAGGTCATTTGGTGGTGCTAGTTCTGGGTCAGGAGGCACAGCCTGGCCTTCAAACACTTGGGGTTTATGTAAGGAGGCTGGCTCACCTAGATTCTGTCTCTAAGTTGGTTCCTCCTTTTGAGCATGATTCAGAAGTCCTGGGTGGATCATCTGGTTTAGTGAGGTTGGAGAGAAGAGCCTGGTGGACTAGGGTGTAGGATAGGTCCCTAAACAACACTCACAAGAGTGAGGTAGCACCTTGGAACCCTGGGCTCTGAGTTAAAGGCGGACAGGGGCCAGAGGCTTCCCCAGACAAGCCTTTTTTGTTGATATCTTGCTGGGTTCCAGGGCCGAGGCTCACCACCTTGTGCTAAGCTTGGGTTAGGGTTGGTTGAAGTGCGGTTCTGAGCAGTGTGTGCTGTGTAGTGCAGGGGCTGCCTTAGCACAGAAGATGGGTTCCCACTCCATGCTTTTCTTTGTTCCTTAGTTCTTCAAAATGTGTTTTTGCAACTTTGCTGGGGCAGCAGAGCAGCGAGACTGTCTCTCTCCTAGTTTTCGCAGGCTTAGCTGCAGAGGATGCCAGTCTAGACTGGAACTCCTAGATGGCCCCCCTGCTCCAAATCAGGTCTAAGGATGGGCTGGGGCCTCTGCACTAGGACCAGCAGAGGAGGCTAGGGCAGGTAGTTGTATGGAAGTAGCTGATGAAGGACTGGGGCCAGGAAAGACCCACCAGGGAGCTTTGGCTACCTCCCTGAGGCCCTCAGGCTTGAGAGGCTAGAACTCCCATACAAGACAAGACTTGTTCCTACAGGCTATAGGCAGTACAGGGATGGCCAGAGGGTGGATGATAGGAGCCGTGAACACTGCCTTGGGTCTTAGCTGGTGTTGGGTTGAGAGAAAGAGCTGTGCTTAGCTTGCTGTTATGGAAGAAGAGACCTTTAAGCAAGCCTACTCCTGGGAGACAGCTGCTCTCTGCAACAGACTGAGAGATGAGACCCTGGGGGAAGGTGTGGTACTGTGGGCAGCCATCTAAGACATGGAGAGGGAACACGCAGTGTGTGAGATATCCACCAGAGACTACTCCACCATGGCTTTAGACCAACAGAGAGTCTGTATTAGCCATCTGGCAACTCTACTGCATGTTCAGGACTAAGTGCAGTCCCAAGCCTTTCTCAGAGTGAGCTGTTTGCTTGCTTCCTTGCTTGCTTGCTTGCTTGCTTGCTTGCTTGCTTGCTTGCTTGCTTGCTTGCTTGCTTGTTTAAGAGAATTTCACTGTGTAGCCCTGGCTATCTGTCAGGGTGGGCTTTTAAGCACAAAAACCACATCCTGAGTTGACACACTTCAGTCAGCCAGAGGCAGAACTGCAGAAACCAGAAGCAGGGTGAGCACATTCGGGGACTTTCCCAGAACTATGGACTTTGATAGGTGAGGTCTTTTTTCTCATCTTGGGAGGTTTGAATTTTGCTGCCTGTCCCCTGATTGGTATTTCTGTCATAGAGTCAGTTAGCAACAACAGTCAGCCAGAAGGAGAACTGCTAAGATCTTAGGGCTCCAGAAGCGATGACCTTGCATAGGCCGCAAGGCTCCCAAAGAGAAGCTGAAGGAGTCGGGTGCAGAGATGTGGGCTAGGTCAGGAAGAGGGCGCTCTGTAGAAACAAGTAAGACAAGAGACAGAGCTGGACAGAAGGATCCAGAAGGCAAAGGAAAGAGTGGGAATTGAGGAAGGGGGGTAGGAACCAGCAAAGGTGGCAACAGAGAAGCAGGAGCTGGGGATGTACGTAGAGAAGCAGGAGCTGGGGACGTACGTCCTGCCCAAAGCCAGCCCAGCTTGGCATGCGCTCACAGCAAGGGCCAGGCAGCTCTGTGAGTGCAGGGCAGGGCCTGGAGTCCACAGGACAGACATGGTCAGGGGATGTACCCAGGTAGGGTCCCTTTGTTTTGGGTTAAATTGTATCTCCCCAAAAAGATGAATCTAGTTTAGTAGTAGGGAATCTAGTTGAGTGGTAAAGTATTTGCCTAGGCTGTGTGAGGCTCAAGTTGAGTTCCCAGCATTAGAGGACACATTGTGTCCTCATTTGGAAATGGGATCTTGATCATCAAGTTAAGATGAGGTCATTAGAGTAGGTCCTGATGCAGTGGTAGTGTGCTTCTAAGAAGAAACATGGACACACATGTAGGGTGTAACAGTGGAGACTGAGTGAGTCAGGACTCATGGAGTCCCATGCCCGGAAAGATCTAGAGCCCCAGGAGCCTTGGAAATACTCCCTAAGCCAACAGAACGAGGGCAGGCAGGTCTGCACACTTGGATTTTGAACTTGAAGACTGCAAGACTGTGGGATGATGAACTTCTGAGCTGAAGCTACTCAGCAAGTGGTCCTCTATCCCTTCAGGTCCAGGATACCCATGGTCCTTATCTCTCTGTCCCAGGCTATGTGGAAGTGGCAACTCCTGTAGCAGGAGATACTTAACACAAGAAGGACCTCAGAAGCTTGGGCAGGGCAGGGGCCCAACCTGGAGACAAACAGGAGTCAGAAAAGCGTGCAGCAGGAGGCCTGTGCCTTTTACTCAGCGTAGGGGTGGCGGCCTGCTTTCTTTCCACTTTGCTCTCTGATGGCAGAGGGTTTTCCTAGCAGCTTGTTTTCGTTTTCCTTGTTATTCTCTTCAGTCAGTTATCACACCAATGCCTGGTTCCATGTCCTCAGGACATCAGGGATTACAGAAGTACATCCTGGGTCTGCCCTGGACTTTATCTTGTCACTGCTGACCTAAGCCTACCTGATGTAAAAAGGCTTTCTTCAGCAACACCTGTCATTAGGGTGCTGGACCCACGGTGCCCAGTGTCTAGGCTAGGCCTGCCACCCTGCTCATTCACCTCTTGTCGATTACACTCAACCTTACTGGGATGGCTTGTCTTTGAGAGCGGTTGCCTGTGTATTCTCTCACCCTGGCTGGCCCCCTGAGGAGTGGAGATCTCTACACGGAGTGGAGCTCTGGCTCCTTGGCTGAGTGGTACAAGGAGGAATGGTTTCTTTTGGGTGCTTTAGCATCCTGGCTTCAGTGCCCTGAAGATTCCTCTTGAGACTCTTGTCCAAGTGCGTAGGCCTTTTCATGGCTCTGGTAATGAGGGGCCGTGGCTAGGTCAGATGGCGCTGGGATCCAATTGTAACAGCAGCTTAGGGGGAATAAGTTTAGAAACACCATAAGTAAGCCCCAGGCTGGTCCACTCTGGCTCAAGCAAGCATGGTAAGGTCCACACAGCCACGAGGGGTTCCTCAGGAGGCAGGAGCATCCAGCTCCTGCTGCTGCTTCTTGGGGCCACTGAGAGGCTCCTCGATAGAGGTGCATTCTGTCTTTGGGTCAGGTGGTCACCATGAGGCTGAGCAGTGCTCACTGGTCTTAAGAATGAGAATCAGAGAGACCAGGAAAGGACGGACGGTGTGGCTGGCTTTGGGCTCTAGTGGGCACCATATAGGTTCCCACAACTCTGAAGTGCAGCTGGGGCTGTACCAGTGTTGCCCTCTGGCTCTCTCTCTCTCTCATTATAGCCGCTTCCATTCCAAGCCACTATATTCCTTGGCTGCAGCTAAATTGTGCACGGGCCTCTGCCTCCTTCACTTCCTGGTGGGTGTGCTTCCCTGCATTCTTGTCCTGGCTAAGATGTGTCTGGCTCTGTGCTAGGTAGAGACTCACCCTTGGGCTGTAGGAGTGTTCTGGCCCACCTAAATGTCACTGATTGAGCAGTGACAGTTTTTCCTGAGGATTTTCACCTGAAGTCCCTGATGGACATGACCTAGAGGATGTGGTGACGTGCTAGACAGCTGGAGACAAACAGTGATCCCTGGAGTTTTATGCCGCCCTGATACAGAGAGGTGTCCTTACAGTCGGTCGGCTGTCACTCTGCTGTGAAGAGGCCCTTCGTCTCCAGCAAGGGGCCTGCAGGGGAAGTTTGGGTTTTTGTTGATGGTGGTTTTGTATTTTGAGGTGGGCTAGCTTGCGACATTTCAGGCTAACCTGAAATTCACGGTCATTCTGCCTTGGCCTCCCAGTTGGTGGAATTACAAGCATATGCCAGCACATATGCCTTGAAGTTGAAGTCAGAGTTCCTGGGGACTGACAGGGCCTTAGCCCACAGTGCAGATAAGACTGAGCCATATAGCATACATAGACTTCACAGGTGTACTGTGAAGAGTCATCACAGATGGACACAGGGACAGACACAGTGGCAGCTACAATCTCATTGCTTCTCAGTGCAGGTCCCTCCATATTTAAGTTGGACTCTGACTGCATTAAGAATGTGACACAACCTACAGGGCTGCTCCTATAACCAGTCCTGTCCCTCCTCCCTCCCCTCAGTTGGCTGTGCAGGCCATCCAGAGTGTCAGCTTCTCCACTACATGTTCCCATGAATGGCAGCCCTGCTTGGGCTGTGGAGGTGTGTCCTGGTCTCATCCTGGGCCTGAAACTCACTATGTAAACTAAGTCAGCCTCAAAATGATTCTCCTGCCTTAGCTTCTGCAGTACTGGACTTACAGGTGTATTCTACCACGCCCAGCAACTTCTGCCTTTGAGGAGACTGTCTCGGGGCTCAGGCCCTGGTCTTAGGTCCTCAAGGTGTCAGTCCTAGTGTTGAACCTCACATGGCCTCAGAACCATTTCCCTGTCAGATTGACCTCCTGTAAAATTTTTAATAGTTGAATTATTTTCTTGGTCAAATTTTAACAAATGGTTAGAAGTAAAAGGAGAAGCAGCTGGGCCTCGTGGTACAGGCTGCACGGTCCCAGCCTTGGGAGGCAGAGGGTGAGAGGAGCTCAGGTCCTCCGTGGCTGCAGAGTGAGCTGAGGTTAGTTATGAGATCCCGGCTTCAAAACACAAAAGGCAAACAAAAGCCAAACCAGGAGACCTTTGAAGCTGAGCATCTGTGGGCCAGAGCTATGGTGGGTGTGGCTGTGGCAAGGCAAGTGTGGTTCCAATGAAACGTCTCTAGCTGTGGAGGAGAAAGCAGCCTTGTTGGTCAGCAGAGTGACCATGTGCTACCTTCGGGTGGCAGGGTGGCTGCTCTGCTCAGCTAGGTGCATGCTGGTGGGTATGGGGTCAGAGGGTCTTTCAGAGAGGTTTCATCTTCGTCACTGAGAAGTGAGTGGGTAATGCCCGGTTTATTTCACAGGTTCTGCCTTAGATCTTCGTCTTAGTGACATAAACATCGCGTCCTTAGATAAAGACTTAGAAGAACAGGACCTTGGATTGACAGGTGAGCGCTGAGTTAGCTGCTCCTTAGTCTCTGTGCATGCTGCCTGGGTTACGGGAGGCTTGGGGAAGGCGTCTGCTGGGGTCCTCTTACAACCTCCTTCTTGCCTCTGCCACCTGCCTGTATGGCTCAGCTTCCTGCTGCTTCCTCAGTTTACCTTTGTGTGACAAAGCAACCCCTTTTTGTGACTTGGCCAGGGCCTCTCATGAGGAAACACAAATTGTTTTTACTGCTATGTGGCATAGAGAGAGGTTCCTGTTGTTTCATCATTTTCTACATCCTGAAAGTTATTTTCTCTGTTTCAAAAGAAATGTACCCGTCTTAGAGCCCTGGTGGCTCTGTGAGTGCTAATGAGTTCCTGGCTCTACCAGGACCACTACCAGGACACTCTTGAGTTGTGGGGGTCTGATGACTGCACCCCTCTGGGTGCTGGCCTGGTTCCTATGGTGTGACCCTGCCCTTAGGTCTCCTTGGTGTTTAGCTGCCTAGTTACTGACCTACAGGCTTATGGGCAAGTGGTTCCATGGCAGAAGCCCTGCCTGCCCTTGTTCACTCAGCCTCCCTCCTCCCACCAGGTCCCAGGTCGCTGGCAGGCTCAGCACCCGTCACCATTCCGGGCTCCCTGCCCCGCTCGCCATCCTTGCACTCGTCCTCATCCCTATCCACCTCCCCACTCAGCTCGCTCTCCCAGTCCCTGTCGGGGCCACTCGTCTCCTCGGCCATGACGCCCCCCCAGCAGCCACCACCCCTCCGGTCGGAGCCGGCTACGCTGGGCTCTGCAGCCTCATCTTACAGCTCTTTAGGTGCGTGCCTGTTCGAGGGTCCTGGAATAGGCCCTGTCCAATCCAGTCCTGGGTATTCCTGACTGCAGGACTGTCACCTCTGTAGTTCTGTGTCTTGAGAGGCACCACCCACTCCAACCTATGTGACATAGCGGGGTGAACAAACATATCTACCATGGACAGCTGGCTGCCCACAGCTGGGCATTCTCACAGCGCTCCAGATCATAACCTCCTGCTTGCCAGCTCACTCAGGGCTCTCGGCCAGGCATGCATGGAGCCACCTTAGGGTCCCCACAGCATACCTGGGATTTATTATGACATAGGCTGTGAGAGGAAGCTGGTGTGACAGAGCAGCGGGACTCTGTCTTCTGCTCTCACAGTTTTACTAAGAAGTTCTTTACATTTTCTGTCATCTGTTATGTCTCAGAATGTGCCTCTCTGGACGTGTCCATCTTAGCTGCTAGTTAACACACGTGGGCGCCCTCAGATCTACAGCTCTTCTGAACCTCCAGGGCCGGCTATGTAATGAGAACTGCTAGGGCTAGGAACTCTAAACCTAACTTTCTGTTCACTCTGATCTTGAGCCAAGTGGGCCTCATTTAGGGGAGGCAGTCCGGAAGCTGAGGCTTCAGCAGTCACAAGCAGGTGACTTACAGGGTACCAAGGTGGGTGGTCAGGCCACAAGGGATAGAGCCATCTGCAGACATCTCAGCCCTTGGATGCAGCGTGGGCTTTATCATCCCCGTTTCTCCTAAACTCAGGTCTGAACGGCGTTCCCGGGAGCATCTGGGACTTTGTTTCTGGCAGCTTCTCTCCTAGCCCATCCCCCATTCTGAACTCCGGCCCTTCGGCTTCCTCAAGTGCAAGTCCAAACAGTGCTGAGCTGGCACGGGTCAGGCGGCAGCTAGACGAGGCCAAGAGGAAGATCAGGCAATGGGAAGAATCTTGGCAGCAAGTGAAGCAGGTAAGCGTGGGGCAGGAGGGCTGGGGGTGGGGTAGGCGGGCTGGGGGCGGGGCAGGGGAGCCTGGGGACGACCAGGCATGGCTGTCTCCTGTATGATGGCTTGGGTTTCAGGCCTGTGATGCCTGGCAGAGAGAGGCTCAGGAGGCCAAGGAAAGAGCCCGTGTGGCAGACAGTGACCGGCAGCTGGCCCTGCAGAGGAAAGAAGAGGTGGAAGCCAAGGTGAAGCAGCTGCAGGAAGAATTAGAGGGCCTGGGTTTGTCCTCACTGCCAGGGCTTCAGAGCTTGGGTGACATCAGTGACATCCCTCTCCCCAAGCTGCATTCTCTCCAGAGCAAGCTGCGCTTGGACTTGGAGGCTGTGGATGGGGTGAGTCCTGCCCTGTAGTGGCTGTCACTTTAGGGGAGGGCAAAGGGGACTAGCTAGTGAGGGGCCTGAGACCTGGCCAGACATTGCTTCTTCTCCTTCCCTGGCTCCTTGCCTGGACTCTGGTTGGTGCTTCTCGAATGTGTCCCATTGACCATGGCCAAGGTCCAACTGCCACATACTTTTGTCTCCAAGGTGCAACCTCTTGAGCGTTGGCCATTTTCAGCCACAGGATCCCACTTAGTACCTATTGTGGGTACCCTGCTTTCAGCCTTTCTTGTGGCCAGAGTGACTCTGCTTCAGGACCTAGTTCTCTGCAAACACACACACACCCTCCCTCCCTGGGGTGGGGGTCATCTCAAGGGAAAGTGTCTCCTACTGACTGTTCTCCCCTGTGGGCCCTTGGCCAAGTGTCCATCCTAGGCCTGTCACTTCACTCAAAGGATTGTGGCCCACTGTTCTGAGATACCGTCATTTGATTGATCTTACCCAGTGTGACCTACAGAGCCTCGTACCTTGACTCGGCTAGGGGCAGCATAAAGAAACAACACAGGGACACAGAAAAGCTGGGAGCAGGCAGGCTGTGAGAGCTCTGACGAGCCATGCGACAACCACTGAAACCCAGAATCTTGTGTTTATTATGCACATCAGAGACAGCCTGAAGGAGTTAGCTCGTGTAGGTAGGAGTCTGTAGGTGAGCAGTCTCGGACGTCTGAGAGGAGGAAAGCACATGCACTTGCTAGTGTGTGCTCACACTGGTCAGCTTCTAAACTCATACTTGGACCAGAGGAAGGCTTGCTGATTTCACAGCTGACCTCTGTTGAAAGGCTGTGGTCACATCTGTCAGCTGTATACACCCACTCAGGACGTCACTTGTTCTACACATTCACTCAGGACCGCCTTGGCTCCCCACACTCACCAACCACCTCTTCCCCACAGGTGATCTTCCAGCTCCGTGCCAAACAGTGTGTGGCCTGCCAGGAGCGGGCCCATGGCACTGTCCTGCGGCCCTGCCAGCACCGTGTCTTATGCGAACCATGTGCGGCCAGTACCCCTGAGTGCCCCTACTGCAAGGGCCAGCCCCTACCATGGTGACCAGAGCCAGACCCATTCCTTCCCTGGTGAGCAGTATAAAGGCCTGGGCATGCCACGTGCCACTACAGTGTCGAAACTTGCCTCTGGTACCCCACGCCAGGATGTGAGCTCACACCCACTGTCCAACAGCCTTTCATATTATTTTCTTCCCTGCCATGTCCCACCATCGGTGTCAAGGTATTATCGAAGAACCTCTGAAGCACCACCAAACCCACTGCCTGTCCCCTAGGCAGGTAGCATGCTTTTGGTGCCCCCAGTCCTGAGGCTGCTGTGGCCAGGCCAATGGGAGGTCGGGCCTCGTCAAAGCACTTTGTGAACCGAGGAATTAGATATTATAAATTGTATAAGCTGCTTTCTAGGTCCATGTTTTTTAATATGCGATAACATGAAGCTTTATAAGTATACTGTGAACTTGAAGTTTCCTATCAGTTTGTGGTTGACTCATAGTAATGGTAACTACGTTAGATTTCATACTCTGAAACTATTTAGGAAAGGAACATTTATCTAGTAGTGAAGCACTAGAATTTTTACATTTTAAAATTAAGTGCAAACAAATAGTATTTATAAGCAGAGAGTGGTTATTGAAAGACATATACATTTAGATGTTCTTAATTTTATGGAAGGAACTAATTTTCCTAAACATGTGCAGGTGCACATGTGTGTGGAGTTTTATATTCCAGTATCATAGAGTGATATCCAGAGCTCTGTCGCGCACTTATGTGATCCGTGGCCACTTCCAAGTGCCTGTGCCTTGCAAGAGAAGTGAAGGAATTGG